>NW_022995747.1:7881827-8010160 GCF_900245975.1 Drosophila guanche | reverse complement strand
TTTTTTTTTTTTCTTTTTTTTTTTTTTTTTTTTTTTTTTTTTTTGTTTTTTTTTGTTTGGTGGTTGGTGGGGGGGGGGGGGGGGGGGGGGGGGAGGGGGAAAGAGGATGGATAGCATGCTGTGTGTGTACAGGGGGAGGGAGTGGGTAAATAATACAATAGGCTCACCGATTCACTTAAATCATTCACTCAAACACAGCGAACGGATATGGGTGTAATGGATATGGCTGATTGAAGAGGGAAATGTTAAGAGGGATCTCTTTGGAACGGACGGAATTTACTTGAATAAACTTAAGGGAGTTTCAGAGGACGTCTGCCTTATCTGCATAAACTTAGATAAATCTGCTGTTAAGATCTGTCTCAGTCAAATCTTCAGGTTGGACTGCCTAATCCTAATCTCTAACTATTTCTCTCCATCTGGTTGTCTCTCTTTGTATCCCTCTCTGCTTCCTAAAGCTCTTTAAGAATTCTTTATTATTGTAAATGATTTTCATGACTGATTCATACCCAACATTTGTTGCATTCCCTGCACTGCACGAAAGAATTCTCCTGCATATAATTATTTTAAATCGTTTTTCCACTCTTTTTTTTCTTTCCTTTTTTCGTGTCTGTGGAAATGCAATTGCATTCCTCACTCCCACACCCCCGACAACATTTCTAAAAAACCAAAACCCCATTGCCGCACCAAAAACATTTCACTTTTCTTTGTGCAAAACGAATCAAAACAAAACCAAAACAAAAAACGAAAAAAAGGAAAAAAAAAAATGCAAAAATTCAAAGTTCGAAGCCCCCGGAACGCTTTTGCCGGTTACTTTAACAGCAGCCAGAGGGGGTGTCAGGGAAAGCAGCAGCAGCGAAAAAAAAAACAACAGAATTAAACGAATCAAAAATAAAAGAGAATGAATTGCAGCCCAGGACTAGGACTAGGAAAACAGGAGGGCGCTGCCAGGTCCTGGCTGCTCCTCCAAACAAACTGCAACGTTCCAGATACTCTTCCCAGCCTCTCTCTCTCTCTCTCTCTGCCGTATCCTTATAGCCATGCCGAGCTCCTCCTCCTGTTTATGCTGTTGTTGGCCATTTTTGTGCGACTTAAATTGCATTTTATTTCTGCAACGTTGCAAAACATTTATTTACTTTCATGGTTTGTTGAGTATTTGCCAGGCCACAAGGAACTACTGCCACGGCAGGACGACAGTACGCCAGGGATAGCGAATAGGGCTAAGGATAAGGACGATGATGATGTGAATGTGGCATAGGAACGGTAATATGTAGGGGTAGAAGTAGGTGGGTAGGGAAAGAAGTCTGCGATGACGACGATGGAACTGTTGACTGCTTTTGAACTTGTGCCACGTCCTCGTCCTCGTCGGCAATTGCATCCTTAGACAATGACACAGCCACATGCACAGAGAAAGAAAGAGAGGGAGAGAGAGAAGAACTGCAGGCATTTGGACATACGACAGGAATGAGGAGGGTCCATTGGGTTCCTTTCTAAGTAGCAAACGGATTTGTGAAAAGTGACATTTTCTTGCCAGAATAAAGGGTAGCACATGAGCTGGAATTTTCGCGGAATATTCTATTTTCTTTATGGGTTAACACAAGAGCATTTGAAGCTTTTTTGTAAGTTTCTGCCGCTGGTGAACAATGTGTTTTCAATCCTCCAGTGCGGATTACAATGATGATGATGAAGATGAAGATTGTTCCCAACACGCCAAATATTGAAATTGATGGAGAGGTCTGGAGGTCTGGGGGTCTGGTGTGTGCTGCGTCTCTGTCTGTGGGCTGGTGCAATTATGCGCTAATTAAATGCTACATAATTTTTGGAATGCCGCGAAGACAACTAAAAAATGCATAACATATGTTGAACAGCCCGAAAAATGGACCGGCAGATCGAACGAAACGAGAATCCAAGCACCAAGAACCGCTTTCTGTGGCCTCATGCCTCATGCCTTGGGCTCTCGGGGCACACAAGAAACAATTTTCAGAGGCTACAGCAACAGCAGCAGCAGCAGCAGCCATAACCATAACATGTTTTGTTATTAATTATAGTTTACGCAATGCAGGGGACAGGCCGAAGACAACAACAGTCACAGTCACTCAGAGAGCGAGGCTCCGGATCGAGGCTCTGCCAGGCAGGCAGGCAGGCAGGCAGGAAGCCAATAGCTGCTGCCTTGACCAGAAGATCCGATCCTCCTTCTGGAAGAAAAAAGAGTTCACTTAATTTGACGCACAAATGTCAGTCACAAGATGTTCCTCCGTTCGTTGGTACGTTCGCTCCTTTCCTGCTGTTCAGTGAACCGCCGCCGCGCGTCAGTTGGTGGTTCTCCTCGTCGTTCCTGTCGTTACTTTAGTTGTGAAAATAACTCAATAACTAATCCTTTCTGATGGTATACCCATGGCACTTCATGCAAAAGGGTTGTGTTTGCCCAAGGCATTCCACACGCAAACAAAAAAAGAAATAAAAAAAAGAGAAAGAGGGAAAACATGTGGCAGAAGGCCCTGTCGCTGGGATGGACTGCCTTTCGTCTTTGACTTGACAATAAAAATTATCATAATTATATTTAAATTAATATGCAACAAGGCCCCCGAACCAGAGGCCGGCAATTTCCGAGCGCTCGACAAATTACAGGAAATGCCAAACACCAGAACACCAGCGCCCATTCCCTGTTCCCCGTTTCCCTTTCCTACTGCCTGCCGCCTGCCTGCCATTCTTTGAGTTCTTTCTAGCGGCTTGTTCACAAACTGTTTATATTAATTAGGAAACTCACACCGTAAACAGACCAGAGCTGAGTCGGTGTCGGGGTTCGATTATTTATGACGGAACCCTAAAAAATAAGGGAAAATGTACATCTTTTATGACGTTTCATTTGAGTGAATTCGATTTCACACCTATCAATAATCAATCGAATGTTTGGCATGCAATGGAGGAGGGTATAAAGAAACTTCCAGGCCACACTGAAAAAGAGTAACGGAATAAAACATCAACTAGTGGAACCAATGAAATGTTCAGGAAATTAATTGTGAATTCAATATGATAATTATATAATTATCCAGCATAAAAAACAAACCAATTATTCTGGCACTATAATTATATAATTACCATAAATCTACCAAATCAATACCGAGGCTTAAAGTTAAAACCACTTTGACCCAATTTTGAGGAACTAAATACCATTTTCAATGCTAATCCCAGAGGCCCAAGTCCAAGCCAATATGTCATTAACAGTCCCTCAACTGCCATGCCGAAATGCTAGTCAAAAGATGTATGTTAAGCCCCTAGAATCAGTCCCAGTCCAAGCAGAAGATGAGGCTTAAGCAGAGCCTAAACTGCGAAGCGGAGCGGACCAGATTAATCTGAAGAGCCAGACAAATTCTGGCATCAAATGTGTACGACATTAATTATGCAAACAGAAATAGGAACAGAGAGAACTGAATTGTTCAGCTATTTTTTTCGTTTGGTTAATCTGAAGCATGGGAAACATTTTAAAAGCCATTTATCATCGCAGCCGATGAGTCAGGGCCCCTGGGTCCACGGAAGAGCAGAAAATACTCGAGCTCGAAACGAAATAAAATACATTTTAGCATAAATTATGCAACAAATTCAAATGAAATAATTAAAATCACATTGGACCGTATGTAAAATTAAGTTAATTATTTAATTTATGGCAACAAAATCGTTGTTGTCAATCGGAAATGCAATAAAATCGCGCTGGGGAATCGGGTAAAAACTCGAAAATGGGGAAACTGGCAAAACATTTGTCAAAGCGAAAGCTAGAGCCGTCAAGCATTTTCCATTTTCCCCCGTTCATCGAGAGAGTGCAATTACGAATTTGCATAAATTTACAATTGAATCGGTGGGATGTGTCCTCGACAATATTAGTTTTTAATTGCCATATAAATTATAAATAAATTCACGGCTCTCTCTCTCTCTCTTTCACTGTTTCGGTTGATGCTGAGGCACTTCTCTCTAATGTGGGAATAGTTTGCATAAATTACTAGAATTTTCCCGCTGACTGCTGACACCTGGCGAAAGAATGTCCCCAAAAAATTGCATCACAATGTAAATTAATTAAAATATTTATAAGTTTGTGTGGCACGAATGTGGAGTTGTGTGGCACACAGCTAATTGATAATTAAATGTCAAATACAGGTGTGGAAAAACGGGAACATGAAATAATTAGGGAATATATAAACATGGAGATTGGGAAATACATTTCAATCTTTGAATAATTTATTTGATCGATTAAAATTATTAATCGAAATGTGTTTTAAATATATTCTGGTGTATACCATTACTAAACGATATAAATTGGTAGTTATTATTCTAATTGAACATGGACTTACATCAAATGAATAGCCCCGAAACGCACTCTACCGTCACTACTAAACTAAATCCACCATTTCGCTGTGAAACTTCATTAGCTTAAACACTGAACTACCTATTTTATTTATGGCTTTCATTAGGCTTATGCAGACCCCCGCTCCATGTCTTCCCTGTCTTCTTTATTATTTTACTAGAATTAAAATAACACAACAACTAAAACAACAAATGAGCTAAGCTTTTGTTAAACATTACACAAATTCATGTTCGATTTTTGGTTTTTTCCTTTCTTTCTTTCTAATTTCCTGTTGCGTTGCTATTTTGCCTTCACTTTTGTGGGCTGGGTCTATAATTTATTTAATGATGCTTTTAATGCGGCTTTGTCGATTGGAGTTTCTGTGTTTATTGACATCCAAATACAACAGTAGCTCCTGGTTGGTCGTTGCCTGTCTATAATAATAGTGTTTAGTGTGGCTTTGGGGCTATTTGAGTTGCAGGACAATGTACATAATGGGTTTAATTGTTGCTGTTCCCCAGCTACTTAATTGAATATATTAATATCGGTGGAAACACAGATTTACATACACGTACACTGAGCGAACTTTGATTGGATTTATAAATATACATAAATTGGACAATTTTGGAGAAACTGAGAAGGCTTAAGAGAAGACTGATATGTCTCTCCCTCATTTTACATTTTTCAATTTACTTATATTTGCTCTTCGATTGTTACCTCTTCTCTCAATGTAATTGTGGCCCACAAGCTGCAACTAACTTGTGACATTTAAGCCCCCGTTTTCGAGCCAAATTAAAACCAAATAAAAATCGGAGACAGTTTCAGCTGTTGTCTTTGTTGTTGTTGTTGTTGTTGCTGCTTTTTGGTGTCTTTTTTTTTTGGGTTACATACACGTACATGGAGTGCCAGGAGTCACTGCGCGATTTAGATAGCAATAAAATGCAGCAGTTTCCCCTACCCCTTCCGCTCTCTGAGCTGCACATGCTCTCCCAGGCTGCACTCCATTACCGATTCAGAAATGTGTGTTCGGTGGCAGCATGATGTTGCAACAACCACGTCAACAACATGAGAGAAGTCACGAACTGCAACAGGAACAACGGCAGCAGAAGGAGATAGCAGACGGAGCAGCAAGCGAAAGCCACAGAGAAAGGGAGACAGCAACAGCAACAGCAGCTAAATTGTAAACATAAACAAAACATTTATGACTATTTACAGTTTGAGCCCAAAGAGACTAAATTCGAAATTCGATAGAGTGAGAGGAGAGAGAGCCGATATGGTTCAAGTTAACCTCTATTGAAAGGTAAGGCTTAGAGTCTAACCGGCAGGTAGGCAGATCGGTAGAAATAGCAGATGAAACACCTACAGCGAGATCGTCTAACCGTCTGCCTAATATACCTTTCAATGAAGTTGTACCTAAATAGAGTGTAAGGGCGAGCGTTACCTATGTACCTACCTAAATATCTACTACCTACTTTTACCTCTCCTCCTCCTTCACCTACTACTCCTGCTACTCTTTGTTGTTACTGCTGCTTCTGCTGGGCAGAGAATTCCATGTTCAATGAGGAGATATTTGGGTGTGAAAGGGTCAAATTGTGTAAATAATAACGAAAAAGTGTGAACAGCAAACAGCGCGACAACAGCAGCAGCGAAGCAACAGCAACAGCAACGAGAACGTGAATTGAGAGACAGCAGCAACTGAAATCGAAACTCGAAAGTGTGGAGGGGGAAGCAAAAAGAACTCATAAAAATATCACACGCATATAGGAAAAGCATTTCCGATAAGCAATGCACTAGACAAATAAACAAGAACAAATGTAAACAGCAGACTGAGAGAGGCAGAACGGGAGGGAGAGGGTGCTGGTGCGGGTGCTAGGTGTGCAATTGAACAGTGGAATAAGAGGGGAAGAGTGGAATGTGGAAGCATAGGCAGCAGACAGAATGTCGCGGTCTTTCTCAATGGGTATCATTGATTACATAGGGTATATACGGCACTGTTAGATCTGAACCGAAATAAGTATTCCCAATTTAAATTCATAAAATCTCAATAAACTGCAATAAATTGATAAAATCTTTATAATTCGAAACCCTACAGAAAACGCTTCCAGGGTATCCCAAGTACGAGGGTAATAACCCTACCGTTTATTTTCCATTATATTTTTTATGGACGCAATTAAATATTGTGTTTAATGCATTTGTAAATAATAATAAATAAAAAACATTTACTACAGCAATCACGATAATGCAGCACTGGTGTGGGTAAGGGAAGAGGGTCGGGAGGGAGTGTGCCATGGCGATAACGCGATAATGAAGTTGAAGTTTTGACTGCAACAGCGACCATATGGGGTATGAGTAAATGGGAGTTTGCTTTATTTGCTGCTTGCAGGAAATAAAAATGCCATAAAAATTGTCATGGCTGCCTGACTGTCTCTTTCTCTCTCGCGTTGTCTGTTTGTCTGTCCAAGCGATGGCTCATAAATGCATATAAATTATGGGCAAATGCGTAAATATTACATACATACAAGAAGGGGTGGGGGCTATGCGTGCCATGATCTTAAGTCTGGTTTGAGCGCAGCAATTTGGTTTTATTGCAGCCGTCAATTGTCATTAGAATCGAGCATTTTATGTTCGACCATTTCGAGGCTTCTCTTCTTTAATGATTTTTAAAAGCTTTTGCTAATTGATTCTGAAGTATGCGGTGTATAATAGGGGTAGATGACATGCTTAATCTGCATTTAAACGTCTCCAAGCGCCGGCAATCGACAGGGGATTACGAATATGCCACAAATAATATGGAAATTTGGTGTATTGTCTTGGAATTATTTTGTCCATTTTGTGTGCTCGCCTTTGCTTGTGTTGCAACTTGTTGTTAGAGTATAGACATGCCTCTGGCCATGTGGGAACTTGCCGTGAAAATAAAGTTTTCGTATTCGAAGGAAGTTTTCGAAGAAGCAAGAAAGTTTGTGGAGTAAAAGTTTTCAGAGTTTAGGAAACTGTCAGCACACGATTGGATAAAACGATGAATGGTTTTCAGTAGGGAATCCAGGGAATTGAGGAGTTTCACAAGTTAACTAAAGATAGAAATAGATTAACAAATTATGGATTAAATAAAGCTGAGATATCTTGGGATAATTCTCATACTGATTAGCATATTGAAACCATTTACCAACAAAACAATTTCAAACAAAGTGCATCACTCCCTCCGGCGGCTGAATTCCCCCTTGTTTTTGCATATTTTAAGTGTGTTGCACGCTGCATAAATAGAGCGGGAGTGCACAACAATAGAGAGAGCCGTCAAAGATGCAAATGTCGAGGGGTTTTGATGCATGCGTGTGTTGTCGTTTTGCCTCAGAGGCCTCAGAGGCTACTTTAGGGTTTGTTTCCAGAACAAAACCCCCTTTGATGCGTGAGCTTGTTGACTCTCTTTCATGGCACCCCTCACCTCACGCATCACGCATCTCAATGGACCCTTGCCCCGGCCTGAGTGTCACATAATACTCAATCAAATTATGGGGCTCAAGTTGACGCAAGTAATTAAATCGAAAACCAACAATTGCCCCACTTGAAACCCAAGGAGTCCAGTTCCCTTACACAGACGCACAAGCAGTGTAAACTATCCCATAAATAGCAACAATTTTCATATTAATTTTCATAATTTTCCAATGTTGACAGCAGGGTAAATATAAATACACGTAAGCAAACAACAACAACATCAGCAGCAAGACAGGGTCTGAGGAGGGGTGCTGTGCTGTGTGTTTGCTGTGTGTGCTGACAAGAAGAAAAAAAACGTGAAAAGGATACACTCAACTCACTCGCTCCACAGAGGCCGCAGCAGGGACACTGCACTGGACTTGAACTTGCGGCTTGTACTCTTCCTTGTAGCACAGGGTGTTTTCGTTTTCTTGGGAAGCTTGTAACAGGACACAGAGAATGACGGTTCTGACAGTCCGGAGAATCGTTTTGAATGCAATTATTCCTTCAATTTGGTTCCGGTTTAGTGTCCTTGCTCCCTACTGCTTCCAGCGCTGCTAACTGCAAGACTCGACACGCACAAGCGAACAAGGGAATGGAGAAAGCCTGAGAATATTGTTTTACATAAATTGCGTGACATATTGATGACATGATTCGAGTTTTGCTTTTACTTTTGTATTTGTATTTACTTATTCATCATTCGTTTAGGGCATTGAAGCTTCGCCGTTCTATTGTAGTCCTAATTCTGGTTGATATTGGCTGTTGGTCAACGAGACAGCAACAACCTCCTGTGTGTGTGTGTGTATGTGCATACACATATCTATTTCCCTGTTGTGACAATTTTCCTAATAACCCTGGCCAAAGGAGGGTTAAGGCTTTCGCTGCAAAGCACTGTGGCAGGGGCACGGAGTGACACCACTCTGTGCCTTGGCTAAGGCCCCACTCTTTTGCGGTTAGTTTGAACTGTTGACTTTGTGGCGAGCACTTTAAATTGATTAAGTTGAAATTTGTCTAGCGGCGCCACCGCCTTGCGGTTTAGCCGTTCCTCCCTCAACCATTAGCCCCACGTTTCCTGCTGCCGCCCCACTTGCTGATGTCTGCCACAGTGCCACAGGTACTTAATGCCACACGAAAACTGCAGCTGCTCTTTGATTAATTCATTGCCTTTGAGGCACCACCGCGATTTGCGACTCCGCGACTCACTCGAGTGATATGTGGAATAAAAGAGACGGAAGACGGAAGACGGCTGACTGCCAGAACAACTCGTGAGACATTAAAACACTTGAATGCCAAAAAAACTTCGAAGCAATTTGTGTCGACGGTGGTCGTCGAAAAGGCCGACGTTGCCGTCGCTGCTGCTGTTGCTGCTGTTGCTGCTGGCGCTGCCGCCTCCAACATCAACTTTGCGTTGCAAAAAGGAGTTCGACTTGGAGTCGCCTCAACTCTGACTCCTCCTGTCTGTCTATGGGCACAAAACTTTCCAAGTCAAGCGCTGAAATTAAACTTTCAAGCCGAACTGTGTGTGTGCCACTCTGCCCCAAGTGGCAGACAACACAGAAAAGTTACAAGTCACATGACACAGCCAAAGGAGAAGTCGCGGAGGAGCCCTGGCCCTGGCCCTCTTCTGTCCCGCCTGATGAGTTGAATGTCATCCGAAAATTAATTTTCCAACAGAGTTAAGCAAAAGCTTTGTCATTTCCCCCGAACAGTTGCTCCACTTGTAGGTTTTTTGCAGCTCTTTAAACGGAGCACAAAAAGTATTTACATTTGTGCCACATCATTTGACCAAGAAGTTCAAAACTGTTGTGGCTCAGTGTTTATGCAGATGGAAGGAGAATAAATTAAACATTGGCCAAGGAGCTCTTTTGGTGACAGGAAAGAAGGTCCTGCAATCCCATGGCAACTGCTGCTGGGAATAAAATGCAGACTGGGAATTGGCATAGATCAAAGCTGATGATTTCTAACATTTAATTTGGGAGCTAAACCTAGTTTCTATCTATAAAACTATTTTATATCATTATTAACATTTTAAATCTTAATTTAATTAAATTTTTAGTTCAATTTTCTTGGGGTGTGGCAGGTGGGACAGGGCATTGCATTCCCCAATGCTTTTCACGTATTCTCACGAGAGCAGAAAATATTCTTTTGAGTGTTTATGAGGAGGAACCTTTCTCCAATTTACATCATCATCAAGTGTTCACTGTACTTGTGACTTCTTTTTGCTGCTTTGCTCTGCTGTGGTTGTTGTTGTTGTTTTTGAAGAGCCCCCACCATGTCTGGGGGCTAGGCCGGCAATTGGCGACGCCTCCACACACTCATTCGCCTTCTCCGAGCCTCCGTGCCTCCGCCCCGCCCGTCCGTTTTGGTTTCTTGTCCTGATTCCCGCGCCCCAGCTACAATTGCAATTTGTGCACTTTACGCTGCCTGCTGCCAGTGCTGCACACACACAAACACACACACAGATGGGGCCACGGAGAAGTGCAACGGAGGGAGAGAAGTGTTCATGCCTCCTCCATATCCGAACTTCAGGCTTCAGGACTGGTGGCATGGTGCAGACAATTTTTGTATCTGGTGGAGTTTGCGCGCTGGCAAATGCTGCTAGTCATTGTCGTTCGTTGTCGCCTGAAAGAGAGATGTGGGCATGGGTGCACGTTGCAGCGTGCAGCTTGCAGCATGCCACATAGTTGCTTCTCACTTCAGAGGAAAAGTTGCTCATTTTTACACACTTTACTTTTCGATGGAGTTTTTCGCTTCAGTTTTGGGCTTTGGTTTGGTTTTGGGTCGCTGTTGCTGTTGCACTTACAACTTGGAACATTGTTTCAGCACTTAAGCGACATCCACGGGGCAGGCAGGGCGGCACTGCAGCACGGAGTCGAGTAAGGTGAAAGAGAGTCGAACATTGGAGCCAGCCAGGCAGCAGCAGCAGCAACAGCAACAGCAACAGCCCCCCCACAGTGTGTGTGCGCCTCAAATGTTTAAACATTGTGGCAGCCACAGAGAAGAGCGGGAGAGCTGGAGAGCTGGAGAGCTGAAGGGCAGGGCTATAGGAGTGCACACAAAGCAAAAGCAATTCCAAAAACCAATCCACACACACATAGAGTTCTCCAGTGAATGTGGATGCAACAGCAGCAGCCTTTTGTTTGAAGTTTGTCTTCGAATGGAAAACTTTTTGGGTGAAAATTAATTACGAATTCGTGAGGTCAATCGTTTTTCGGTGATAATCGAGTGGGTGCCAAAGCATTGGAAGGGTAAGAGTAGGAGTCGGTAAGGGGTCCAGTCAGGTTGTTTACAGCAGGGGGTCCTGCTCCTCCCCTTTCCCACTAACTCTCCGAAAAAGAAAAAGAAAAAACTCTTTTATGGATCTCAAGCTGTGTGCGGGAGTGCGAGGTCTTTGGAATGCATGCTGCTCGGGTGTTTAACAGCAGACCACTACTACATCATCATTATCATCATCATCATGATCAAGTTCATCATGAAATTGAAATTGAATCTTTCCAGGGTATTCAGGGATTTCATCCTCTTCGGTCTCTAGCTTTCCCTTATTGTTTTTCTGTGCCTGTTGTTTGTGCCTTGTAGTTTTGCTAATTTGCAGTTTTGTCGTCCTCCTTCCTGCGTCGTGCCAAAGATTTTATAATTTTTAACTGAATTTTCGGTAGCTGATGTTGGCGCTGTTGCCTATGTTGTTGCTGCTCCTACTGTTGCCTATGTTGCTGTTGCAGTTCCAGGGACTGCTGCCTTTACTACTGTTGCAGCATTTTGCATAATTTTCCATTTGCTTGTTGCGTGTCTGCCATGGAAAGTCGTGAGGCGTAATTAAAGAGTTTATTTTATGATTTGCGGTTCGTTGCTGCTGTTCCTGCCGCTGCTGCTGCTGCTCCTGTTGGGTGGCCCAAAAGTCGAAGTTGATTTTCCAGATGAGCGTCTTTTTTCCCAAAGGTGCCTTGCAGCTAGTTGAGCATGGCAGCATGCAGCATGAGGCAGCAACAGAAGCAACAGCAGCAGCAGCAAAGCCTTTGACGTTGTCATCGCACTTGTCAGCAGCACGACATTGTCCCCCTCTCTGTCTGTTGGAAGGTTTCGTGTCCTTTGCCAGGCCCTCGAGCGTTTAGAGGTTGCTTTTGGCTTGACTTGACTTGACTCTTTGCTTGACTTGGCTGTGTGTCTTGGGTCTTGGCCGTTCCAAGATGTTGGGACACGTTGGAGGGCGGAGTGGCGCGGCCAAGGGACTCGGGGCTGGTAGTCATCTTGTTTGCTTTGGCATATTGAAAAGACATCCTCGACAGGCACTAATTTTAACTAAATAACTTTGATGACTCGGTCTCTAGATGGCTTACGGCCCCCCCAAAGACCCTTTTTCTACCCAGCTTAACCTTTGTTTAACCTTTTTCAACTGAATGGGAACCGTAGCTTGCCTCATAATAATACATAATCCAAAGAGTTCTTCAATTAATATTTACCGTACAAGGAAGGGTGTATCAGATACATTTGGAGGCATGCAACAAGTCGAAGAATGCTCATAAAATCAAGTAGAATAAAATGTTCAATCAGTTTGAAAGTTTTGGTAGTTATTACACTCGGAAAAACGTTTGTTATTTTGTATAAAAAAACACTTTGAAGAGGTATTCCGCATGTCTGAATACTTGACTTTAGCTTTTTTTCGTTTGTTTGTTTGTTGATTTCTGGTCAATGTAACATATTTGTTTAGGAGCTGTGATCCTTTTTAAAGGATTGTGTTTGTATATCTAATATATTCAGCGCACATATGGCGTCAAAACCAAATAACGCACCGAGGACGAGGCCGAAGCCGAAGCCGTTCCTAAATGCTTTAATTAAATAAAATCTCATGGTTTTTGTGTGACGGCGGGACAGACTGTGACGGACAGACAGACAGACAGCAGTGTGTGGGGGCAGGAAGGAAGAGGACATTGGCCGGTCCTTCATGCGTGTTTTTCCCTCCCCGGGAACGAACACGTTTCACAGTTGCACGCACAACTATGCGATGCGGCGGCGGTGGCTGTGGCTCTGGGATTGCCACCCCGAGGTCTGTGCCATTCAAAAATTGAAAAACCAAAATTTAAGCTTGGGCCAGCTTTTTGAATTTATGACCACACACACACACATACATGAGAATACGCATGGGAATGCATGTAAAAACTGTAAAGGATCTAGGGGATATGTGCGGCATGATTAGGGGTTGCCTTTTGTCTATGTGTGTGGCTGGTGTGGGGTGGGTTGGCATGAGAAATGAGAATATATTATATGGAAAAAGAAAGCATCCTTCGGACATGCCCATCTATTAAAGGTTAATAAATTATCCACAAACTGCGCCATTTATGAATTAAAAGTGGAATTAAATGTGCATTTAATTGGTTTTTGACATGATAATGCATGTGGAAGCCACAATTTCCCATGCCGTACACATTGTCCATCGATTACAACATTCTCTGTCATTTTTTGAGTTACTTTCTAGCAGGTATTTCTCTCAATGACTCAATGAAGAGGCAGGCACACACGAGGCATGTAACATTCTTCTGCTGCTGCCAAACCAAAATCTCATTTGCCTGACCAGAAAAGGACACCCAAAGGAGAGGACTCTGTCTGTGTGTGTATCCGTTTGCCTGTCCTGGCATAATGTGACACGTTTCCAGGGGGTTGTTCTCTAATCCCAAAACGTAGCAAAGGTACGGACAGATATAGATGGGACACATTCTTGTGTCTGTGAAATCAGGCAGCAAAAATTGCTCGGCTTACCTGAAGAGAACAACCGGCCAGAGCTCATCATGGCAGCAGCAGCAGCAGCAACAACATCAGTATTGGCAGTGGCTGTGGCAGCTGTAGGAGTTGGTTTCAAGTCCATTGGCCGGTCCACATGGGACACAAAAAGACAATTATTCATGTATGCATTGGACTATAATGCTCTCGTCGCAGCACTCTGCTGTTCGAAGAGCACTCTTGAATGGAGTTGGGAGATGAGAGAATGGAAAAGGAAGGCAGGCGCTGGAGGTTGGGAGATTCACATTTCACTTTGCATTATGTAAAACATTTTCACAGGCGACAAACATTTGCATGATTAACCATAATTGAAAATCTGAAAGAGCGATGAGACAGGACAGGTAGTGGCGTGGAGCCATGCCACCTCCATTCCGTTGCAAGAAGTCCAATCAGTAGCGCTCCATTCAACCCAATTTATCTACGCATTTCAGGCGGCAGCAGAAGCCGCTTGCTGGGGAGTTGACTTCACTGCGGCTCTGAGATTTTCCAGCTTACAAAACGCTTTTGTGTTGGATTCTGCTGTGGCACTCCCATTTCGGATTTTGTGGAATTTCGGCGTTCCTTCTCTTGTTTCTCTCTCTCTTACTCTCTGTGAGTGTGTGCTATTGCCTCAATCTCTCGAGTATAAGACAGTTGTAATCTGACGAAAGATACATATCTTTGAAGAAAAGCCTTTGAGTGTCGGACAATATGAGCATGGGATGAGTAATGTGAAGAGTGAACATTTGTGGATCATTACCGACATTTTGATTTGAAAGATTTTGAAAGAAATATTATTGAAATATTTTGGATGGTTGTTATATGCCATAAAAGATGTCCAATCATGTGATCTTTAGATTACACCTTGCCATCGACTAATCACCATCATTTGAGTTAACAGGAGCAAACTTGGAAACCTTGTCAAAGCCAATGAGGAAGTAATTTTCGGTCAAAAATTGCATTAAAATCTCATTTTAGAAAGTATGCCTTACAGTTATGTGGCCGCACTGTCGTAATCATAACTGTAATTTGTAGCTCATTCATAATTGAATTTGTGGTTCGTCCAGTGGAAAATACTCGTATGAGCTTCCTGCTCATTAATGTTGCAAGAAGTTGGAATAGAAAAGAACATTGCAACGAGCCCCACAAGAGGGGGAGAGGTAATCAGTCAAGTGGTGCTGCAACTTGTTCTCTATCCCTCTCTCTCTCTGTCTCTCTCTCTCTCTCTCTGTCTCTGTCTATCTGATCTGGTATATCTATCTCCTTCTGTCGGTTTGGCTATTGTTCTTTAGGGCTAATATGCGGCTTCCTGTTTAGAGAGGGGTTTTCTTTTTTGTTACATTAATTAGTTGATCGCACGTGATACGGGACTACCTGTGCCCTCTCTCTCTGTCTCTGTCTCTTCCTATCCTTAACCTCTCACTGCTGTTATATTAGCACTTGTTCGAGGCTTTAAATTGCTTGTAAAAGATTATCTCTATGGAAAACTCACACTCAATTTGCGCGTACATTTTAGCATACATTTCTACCATCCTCGTATTCTCGTTTAAAGCATAATCTGGGCACAATCTTAAGTAGCTTACAATGACGGGGCGTTGCCTGAACCCAAGACAATGTGCACTGCACAGATACTTGACCATGCATATATAGACATTCCCCTGTCTATTCCCTTGTTGCCCAAAAGGATACATAAATTGCAGGAACGAGGACGAGCAGGACAGGGCCAGGACAGGCGGCAGGCGGCAGGCGGCAGAGGAAGTAAGTCAGACAGAAATTGCTTGCTGGCAAATGGCACAGCTGTTGCCGAACAAATCTACAAGCAATTCCGAGTTTCAACTGAAATAACAATAATATCCATATACACAGGACGCAGGAGCAGGATACACAATACACACATATATTTACAAACACATCCATACTTAACAGCAGTTGTTGCTTCCGCCTTCATGTCCTTGTCACTCCCCGCTTGTCTGTCTTTTTCGGGGGGCATCCTTATGGTTCTAATTGTTGGTTTTTGGATACCCTCACAGCAGAGAGAGTCTATTCTGATGTCGCAGCGCACAACGAATCGCATTGGGTATGATATATAGCAGCATATTTATACAAAGATGATCGATAATTTATAAATGAATCTTCGAATCTTTCCCTTCTGAAAATAATTGTAGAACGAATTGAAACATCAACGCTGGAAAGTGTATCAACTGCTTCAGCTCTTCTGGTTGTAATTTCTATAGTTGTAGGTTTTGTTGCTCCGTTGACTACAATTTTGTTGTGTTGTTTGTTGCTAATATGATGCGCGCCTTTTAGTTAATTGTGGCATTCAGGACATGAACACAGGACAGTCGGTGTATGCACAAAACAATAACTAAGCCTAGTGTCAGTCTCTCTCTCTAGCACATGCATGCAAACAGTACGGCACACAGTGTGTGTCAACAGTGTCAGGCAGTCACAGCTGACAAATGAGAGTGCAGAAATGGTTATAGTCAAAGGAATGTCGCCTATCGTTCTGTGCCGCACTGTTTGTGCTTTTCCTTTGCCTGGCTTTTGGTCGTTTAAGTGACATTTTGTCGCAGTTGTTGCTCCTCTTGGTATTTATCGGTTTTTCGATGGCTTTGTTCGCATACTGAAGTCACAATCAGAGTAGTGGCTGTGTGTGTGTGTGGGCGGCTCTTTCTTGGCATATTTTAGTTAATTAATTTTATGGTCAAGTGCAGGCAAATTGTCTCTGTGGCATAGAGTTATAGAATGCCCCTGCCCACATGTGTACACATGTCTTTGATTGGCAAGTGATGTCCACTGTCCACTGTCCTTCCTTTGCTGCTAATTTTAATTGCAATTTGGCCAAAATGCACAAAAGGTGAAAGGAGAAAGGAAGCCTATTATATATCCTGAACACAGCAATTCTTGCTACAAATTGTGTGAGTTTAAAACCAAACCAAGACCAAAATATGGTGCATTATTGCCTACACAATTTGATATGCAACCAATTGAAATTAATTGAAAATTGTGGTTGATAATGGAGGAGCATTCGGAGCAGGATTTGCTCTTGCTGCCAAATTATTCATAAGAAATTTTGAGAGCTCGCTACAATCAATGTTAAATTTCATTTGAATACGGGCAAAAAAGTTTTCCCCCTGCCATGCGAGGCAAACTCTTAATTAATGCACCGGAAAAATAAGTCAAATTACATTTTTTGGCCATAAAATATTAATGAACGAAATGCGTGGCCTTGCCTTGCCGCGAGTCAGGCCAAAATATTAAATTCACTTCAAACTACAGAACTTACTGGCTTGGCTCTCGCTCATCCTCTGCTCCTCTTGCCTTCTGTGCTTTCCCCAATCCCTGCTCTTTGCTTTCCATCCATCCAGTTTCTCCTTTCTCCCCTCATTACTTATTGAAGCACTTTACAAAAGTTACAAATTTAAACAATTTTTTTCATTTTTGCGTTGTAATTATGCTTGGCATATGCGCGTATTTCAACAAGTTTTGAAAATCCAACAACCCTCTACTCGGTAGCGGTTTCGATTGGGGGTTAAAAGAGTATTTTTCGCAAGAAGTGCACTTCCTGTCCGTCAACAGTGTTTCAGAGTAGGCATGAACCATGTTTATTGGTGCATAAAATAATGTAGCAACTACATATAGGATTAAATTATATAAATATAAACATTTGTGGGCTTTTTGTAAATTGTTCATTGTGTTTTGTTCATTGGTTCATTGATATTCAATCAATTGTATCGTTGCTTTATCCAGATATCGATATATTTAAAGCGATATCATCACAGACTCCTTGAGACTTCCATTAATCTTAACATATCCCACATGCAAAAACCAATGAATGGCTGAAGGCGTGGAGTAGAGTGGAGTGGAGTGGAGTGGAGTGAGTGGTGCACTGTTGTAAGGCTGGAAGCCGGAACCCACTTGACCACTTGGACATCGTCCAAGCACATTAGTCATCTTTGGCTAAACGCTATTTGAGTTTTGTATTACCCTCCAGAGTGTGTGTGGATGCTGGGACGCCCTTTTTTTTGCATCTTTCAGAATGGGCGGCCAGCGGGGAGGCGGAGACTTATGGGGTCGCCGTTCGCCGTTCCATGGGTCCACTGATTAGCGTTTTGCATGCGAAATGCATAAATCACTTTGGCAGTGAGCGAGAGAGAGAGGAGCAGAACAGAGCCGAAGCGAACGAAGAGAGAGGAAGGAGAAATTCTGCAATTGCCATTTGGTCTGTGGCGACGCTGTTGACATTTTTATTGCCTGAGAAAATAGAATTCTTTTTACGCTCTTAACCCCCCGCCCACCACACTCTCTCCCACTGTTGCTTAGCTGCATAAATTGTTATTTTTTATCGCAACTAAATGGCCGCAAATGTCCAGCGGTTGAGACTGAGGCTGTTCGCTTAAATAAAATAAATTGTCTATAAATAATAACGTAAAATAAATTTAAAAAACGAATTAAAAGCAAAAATCCTTGGCTTTAATCCTGGACGTTGATCCCTGGGTTGCTCATAAAAACTGAGTGGAGATCATGAATCATGGAAACATTTAAACACGAATCCAAGAAATGAATGCGTCAAATAAACATATTCAAGAGATAAATAAAAACTAGACACTAACAAAACTAAATGCAATTCTCCGAAGAGAAACTTACAGCAAAGAACTTGAACTGCAAGGAATTTAAAGTTTAAGCATCATTTTTGTTTTCCTAATTTTTTCTTACTACTTTCGCCAATTAGTTAGGGGCAATAATTTCAATATTTAGTAGTTGCCTCGCCCTCAAATGTCTGCAGATCCTCCACTCTCTCTTGCTCTCTCGCTCTATCTCTGTTGGTGGCTGCCACTAATATGCAACATAAAGTCGTAACTTAATTAACTACTAAAGCCGAAACGGGGGCGGCAGCAGCTTGCTGAGGTCTGGAGGGGAGAGCAGAGCGTAAAACTATTGGGCGAGAAAAGCTGTGGAAGCCAGGGCTAAGAATGTAATAGGGAAAAGAGGAAAAGTCTTTTACTAATTGAGGGCAAAGCTGAGAAAGAGCCTGGCAGATGCGAGGAGCCAGAGCCAGCGCGAAAGAGCGAAAAAAAGCAGTGAAAATTATGAGCACGAAAAGAAAATAATAATTTTATTTTACAGCTTGCGTTTTGAACTGAATTACGAGGTATTTCTTGTGGGTGCAGAAGGGTATGCTGTGTGATGGATAACAATACAGAGAAGGTTTATTTAAAGTTTAAAAATATCTTCGGTTTTGCGACATTTGTTTAGCACATCCTGAGATCCTCTCATTTGTGACTGACCTCTCTGTGATTTCTGCGTGATTAATGGGTATGGAAATATCGACTATAAAGGCTGTTGCTGTCGCTGCTGCTGGTTCTGTTTCTGTTTGTTCCTTAATAGCCGTCAAGATTCTTGGAAAGAAATAAAGCAAACGGCGCAGGGCACACACACACTGCCACCGCCTTCGAGGAGGGCAGGATGACTCCCGGGACTCCTACTCTGAATCTGAACCCTTTTCTCAGGCTGCCTCCCTCCCTTCCTCCCAAATGTGCGCAAGCGTTGAGCTGTGAAAAGGCACAACAACAGCAGAAGTAGCAGCAGCAGCAGCGGCAACAAGAAGTGGCAGCAACATTGGCAAGAGGCAGCCAAGTGAAGTGGCGTGTGGCGTCATCAGGTTGCAGATGCTGGCATCAGCAGAGAGCAAAAAAAAAATGCGTTCTACTTAATGTTGCATGCATTTATAGCAAATATTTCCCATGCCCCATGCCCCATGCCCCAGACAGGGACTGAGACTGAGACCCACGCCTGCCCGACTGGGCCTGCCCACAATTGCTAATGATGCAGCAGCAGTAGCAGCAGCAGCAGCATCTGAGAGATCCTCCTGCCTTCCAACTTCTGCCGTCCTGCTGCAACTGCAACTTACTTGGCTTGGCGCTCTTGTCATTAAGCTGCGCAACATTTACAGTTCTTGCCCGTTGGCTGGTGCCTTTGCTGCCTTTGCTGCCTGCTCCCTGGATGGCTTACTGCTTTTCGATTTAACTGCTGATAGCTTTTGAAGTTAGAGACTAAGTTACGTAGTGCACTTGGCGCACACTTATCTATCATTATCATCAGCAGCAGAAGCAACAACAGCAGAGCAACACACACACACACATCCCCTGCTGCACGTTGTGGCAACTTTTCTATTACGCTCCCAAACTGCACTTATCGTCATCATCAGGCAGCAGCAGAACAGCAGCGGCAGCAACAGCATCAGCTTCATCTTCAGTTCTGGAAGACGAAGCTCTAGATACACTGTGAAGATCCCTCTCCACAGCCACCACAAATGATTCATTCTTGGCATGGAAAGCCGCTGTAAACGCATTCATAAAACCTTCTGGCAAAGGGTATAATGAAGAGACAGCCTCCAGTTGGGGTACAACGTCCAGTCTAATCACTGTATGCATCAGAGCCTTGATGGCATTAGTTGGACTCCTGTCGGCTGGCCCTGCTGTTGCTGGAAGATTGAAGCTGAAGCTGAGGCTGGAATCTGTAGTGGATGCCACTTGAGTTCTTGCTATCGCAGGCTGATGACGATGATGATCATTATGAGCTATCACAGATTGACGATGAGCTGGGACAGTTGGCAGATGTTCTCTCTCTCTCTCTCTCTCTCTCTCCGACTCTCTCTCCATCTTTCTATCACTTTTGCGCACTCACAGTACAGTGCGTTGCGAGAGTGTATGCGCCACAAAAATCAACTGAAGTCATGGACTTTCGTAACGCACTGTGCCTTAGCGTCTTATCTCCTCTCTTTCTATCACTTTTTCCACCATCTCCCTTTTCGCCAGCGGCCTGATTTTGTGTAATTTGTTGTTGCTATGAATTTGCTGGAAAATTGCAATTTTATGTGCAATTTCTGTGGCCCTCCTCCATCGCCAGCTCGTGTCCCCTTTGGCTTACATTATTTCGAATAATTTAATTGCTTATTAAATCATCTGTTTCTTCTTTCGTCTCTTTTTAGGTAAGTTTGTTGCTCTACTGAGGTGCCTCCCCACTCATCCTCTGTGTGGACTAATTAGTTTTGTTGCCCCTGCCCCTGCCACTGCCACTGGCACGGGCACGGGCACAGCCACTATTGTGGATGATGTTGCTGTTGGTGGTGCAACTTTATTAACCGCTGCCCCCGGAGGTTTCAATCTGTGGCTTGGCCGTCAAATTAAATGAAATTTACACTTTACCGTTAAATTGGCAGGTACGTTAGAAAATTACACGGCCAGATCCATAAATTTTGTTACTGCCGGTTACGTTGAGGCCACGGTACAGCCTTTTGTGTACATTTTAAAGTTGCTGCAACCTGCTGGCCCCTCGAGGCAACATCCGATTTTGACACAATTTTTGCTGAGTGAAAAAAATAAATATAGTTATAGAGATGATTGTGTGCCAAGAGAGCAGAGTACTCTATTTATTATGCATTTTTTTTTTGGACAACTCCAAATGGCGGGCATCATCAGCATCCCGCCAACCCTTAACCCTTCTGCCAGGCTGCTCAACCCTTCCATGCTGCCATGCCTCACTTTGCACTTTGCGCTGTAATAGAGGAAAATTCCACTATTTGGTTTATATTTTCACATTGCTTTTGTTGTTGCTTTCATGCAACTGGTTTTTGTTTGTGTGCCACAGGAAAATAGGAGTAAAATGGAGTAAAAAGTAATGCTTGCAGCAAATATAAACATGTCCGGGCAAAAAAATAGTTGAACAAACTTTGGTTTTGAGCTGCGTCCTCTGCCCCTCTGGAAAATGCAGCAGAAAGCATTTTAGATGAGAGTCGATTAAGGGCATACACTTTCACTTCTCTTTGACAGTTGAAGGAAAGCAAAAAGGAACAGCGATTTATGGAACATTTTTGCAGAGAATTGTAGTCAAGGAATATGAAGAAAGTATTTTTTACGGGGTGCTATAGGCTATAGATCTCAACTCTTTCCTTAATTCGCTTGACTCTCTCCCATAGAGTAGATCTAAAACCACGCAACGAAAAGAAGGAACAAGGAACCGTGAAATGGAAAAACTCTACTGTCGAAAATATGAATCGAAAAACATGGCCAAGGCACGACCCAAAACCAAATGGACCAGAAGGCGAATCAGACCAAGAAGTAGAAGCTCCTCTTTGATTCCAGCCTCTGCCTCTGCCCATGCGTCTGCCTCTGGTTTCCTCCCATTCTGGCCAACTGGTTCGGGCCTGTCTCTCCGTCTGTCTGTCTGTTTGTGTGTCTTTTGCGGCTGTTGCATTGTCTTGTGGCATGGTTGCTGCTGCTGCTGCACTTGGCGTTGCTTTTGGGGGGCTCTTTTATTTGTGTTGCGTTTTTCCTTTCTACTTTTGCCGGCTTTTTGCCACAGCCTTTGACCAATGTCCGATGGCATGGTGTGCTCTCCGCTCGCCGTTCGTTTTGGTTCTGTTCTGTTCTGTTTCTGGCCATGTTTTGGTTTTTAAAAACATTTTTAACAACAGTTCCTAGACTCCAGACTCTGACTCGACTGCCACATGTTCTACAAGAGTTGCAACAACACTTTTTACACATGTCAAAAGCTGCTGACCCAATTCTCCCTTCTCTCTGTATTTTTTCCACAATGTTTTAATTCGGTTTATGCTTTATTTAAATTTATGTTGAGTGCTTTATAACGTTACGCTCGTACGCTCTCAATATCTTCGCCTTTTCTCTCTCCAAAAGTGCAATTAACGAGCCTTTTTCAGCTATGGAAAAAATGTCCCTTAACCTAAATCAACAGTGTCCCATAATCCCCCCAGATATATCCCCCTTTGATTGCAGCAAAAGTGTTGACAATAATATTTCCATTCCAGACTAAAGTATTTGTGTAAATATTGTTTGATTTCTGTTGTGTTTTCGGTGCTGCTAATTTTCTAACCCCAGGAAAATCTATAAATAAACAAGAAACCCAACAATGCCACTAAACATTTGTTTATGGGGGCAAAAGTCGCAAGTTCGTGAAACCACCACCGAAAAATAACGAAATTATTTTGCTACCCCCGAATGTGATTTGATTTTTCCAAATGTCCATGGATCGTGCGTGTTCCTCCGATTCCACAAATCCTTCGGTGCATCGTCCATCTGGTCGATCATCAATACTTGTCGCACAAATCCTTTACACCACTATAATCATCGTCGTCACCCCTCTATTGGAGTTCATTTATTTTCTGTTTAACATCATTTAGGGATTGCCAGGGAGAGACAGAAACAGAGAGATTTTCCATGCATTGTCTTTATTTGCACGCACCCCTCGAAAATATTATTTTGGCCTTTTGCCAAGGGATGTTTCGGTTCAGAATTTATTTCTTTCACGGGGGGTTAATGCCTTTCAAGTGTCTTTGGTGCGTAAAGTCCATTTTAGGCCTTTTGATTTGTCCAAAGGATTAATTTTGACCCTGAATCCGAGTTCCTTTCTTTAATTTATATTTTGGCACAAACTTTTTTTGTGTTTGCTTTCAAAAATAATAATACCTCTAGGAAAATAAAACCCCCCCAGATTTCTACGGCACAAAAAGTCAATTTACAGCACGAGGCTCGTCTCCTATGGTAAAAAAGGAAACCAGCAACAAAAAGTCAGGCGGCAGGGGTTCCTGCCAATAAATCCGTAACGAATCCTTTAGCCAACAGCCAACAGCCTAGGGAACGGGCAAGGATCTACGCTTCAGTGAATTTTTGATGGACGTATCCGAGCGTAGCATATTGATGGCAAGTTTTGCGCATTTTACGGATATTGCACAATTTCGTTTTTTTTTTACGTATTTTACGTGCCTTGTATTTGGGGATTTTCAGTCCCACTCGCACTCTCACTGGCACAATCCCCCGTAACACAAAAGTGAAAGAAAATAAAAATAAAATGATTAATTATTCAGGGAAAATGGTTGGTCGGAGGCAGGGGGAGGGGCGTGATTGAGGCAGACGTTTGTGCGCGAGCACTTTTAATTGGCTTTTGAGTCATCGACTAATAAAGATTAATTGTTTTTTAAAAGCAAAAATGTTGACAATGCAGCCAGAATGTGTGTTTCTGCAGTAGAGTGGGAATGTGTATATGGCAAAGGACATTCAGAGGGATACCACCTCCTGGCCGTTTATCTACAATGTCAGCCCACAGTGGGCTGGTACCATGGTACGCACTCAATTGGAAGATTAAATGCAAGCCAACAGTCCAGTCCAGTCCAGTCATTTGGTCGAAATTGGAGATGGGTTGTGTTTTTTGGGGGTATTACAGTGTGTCACGTGGACGTAGGCTAAAGGATAAAGTTTCAGAATTATAGGAACGAATATCGGGCACTTTGATTCAGCGTAAATATCTTTAATAAATTAAAGGAAACGGCATCGAAAAATGAAAACCAATCGATGGAATATAATTTTTTGACATTTGCAGCTTTTTATCCATTTTTTACCATGCTTCATAATTTCTCTAACAGATCTGCCAGCTCCTTTGCTAAATTCTCGAAAAAATTCTCCGAATTCTCATACTGATGGCTTTAGCTTTTGTGACGCACTGTATTTTGTAGCGCTCTCTGACCTGCCACTTGCCAATGTCGCACACTTTTTTTTTGCGCCCCATTTTTGCCTCAGACAATGTGTTATTGTATCCCACTCTCCGCGTTGCATATGCGGTTGTGCCCTGCGTCTGTTGATGGCAGAGTGGTGCGGAGAGTGGAGTGCGGAGTGATGTGGTGGTGGCTACTGTAGAACCATTGGCAGGTCGAACGATTCAAATGGGCCGCCATCGTCGTAGTCGTTGTCGTGGTCGTCCTTCTTGTCGCTGAGCTGATGTTGCTCCCTCATCCATTTTTGCGTATGAATTGCAAAACGCCGCACATATTTCACGTTATTGTTCGGGTCTGTGCTGTGGCTGTGGGCTCTGGGCTCTGCCTCTGGCTCTGAGTTCTGGTTAAAGCAGGTAAACCCTCTGTCTCCGTAGTCCGTAGTCCGTGGATGGCATTCCAAGTCGTGCCACACATTTGATATATGTTTTCGGTGTCGAGAGCATGAGTTAACTGTGTCACAGGCATCGTAAATTTTCGACACATTTTCCAAGGGTTCCATTGAAGGCTGCACCGAGGAGGGGAGCCCACTGCATTGAAATTGCTAGAAATAATCGTAAAATGATGAAGTCGTTTATGAACTTCAACTTCAACTTCGCAGAAATATGAATGAATGATTTGTGTTTGTGTCTGCATTCTGTTTTGCTGGGGGGTTCATTTCTTTTTGGGTGGCTGCAGTAAATTATGATTCGTGGCATGAGGGAAAGGGTTTGCGAAGCTACAACTAAATTAGTGGCATAATTAGTCCCTCTGCAATTGCATTTTCAAGTGCTGTCTGCAACTGTCAAACAACAGGATATATCAACTGTGTATGTGCAATACATATACATGTACATATGGATGTATGTACGCGACTGTCATGAAAAATGATATACCAAAACTCGCCTCGAGGCGAGCAGCAGCTGCTGCTGCCTGCCCCTGGATATCGGTCTTGGACTTGGTCTTTGTCAGTCTGCCTTTTGGGTACGGAGTCCTCCTTTTGTTTTATGCCGCCGCCAGGCAGGGCCTTTGTTGTGTCTCTCTTCTCTCTGTCTTTGTCTCTGTGTCTGTTTCTGTATCTGTCTCTTTCAAGAGCATTTCCAGAGTATAATTTCGTTTAATATTGTTCATTTTAGTTGTGTAATTGTGCGACGTTGTCAAATGACAACTCGAGCGAGCGAGCGGAGAGCTCCTCTCCTACCTCTGTACTCTGCTCTTCCTTCACTTTCCTTTTTCAATTTTTCATTTCAACTGAAATTTTTGTAGAGTGGATCGTCTTACAGTAGAACGAACCCTGGTCGAAGGGTCGCTCGCGTGGGTATCTTTTTTTTATGTTTTATACCTGAACGGAACGGAATCCTTAAGCTTGGCAAGAGATCATCAGCCAGGCTGGTCTTTGGCCTGAAGGCCAGCGCCACAATTTTGACATTGACATTCTCTCTGTCTCGAAAAAATGTATTTTTTATCTGATCGTGTGCCGCCGCATTCAATTGGAAAATTCACTGTTTCATTAATGGTTTAGGTCGTGGTTTTATGTGGCATCTGTCTGGGCATTCTAGACGACACACACAGGGCTAATCAAATTGATGAAATTTCAATTTTATTTTGTGTGCGTTTTTGAGGTTTTTAATGTTTGTGTTTTGATGTGAAATTCGAGCTAGTTTTTGGCTAACGATGGCGGTGATGATGATTTGGATTGACACTTATTTGACAGGATTGTTGAAAAAAAGAGACATTTCAAAAGGTGTCTCTGTGAATATTTAATGATGATCAAAGATCAAAGTATTAAAAATGGAAAGAGCATAGATTTTGTGCTGATAAAGCTGTGAAAAGAGTTGAATATGAGGAGGATAGATCACAGTTGAATGGGTTTTAGACCCACACATAAAAGAGCGGTCTTTAGACATGAAACTGAGTTGAAGTTTTCACATTTTAAAGATGATTATCATTGCTGATTATATTATGGATTTGAAGATATCTTATGTATGTATTTCTAAGTATGATTAACCTGTTGATTAATCCTACTTAAGACAACACTCAAGTGCTCGTATAATCAATTAAAGTTATTTCTGTATCTTTAATCAAACTTTGTTAATGATCCACACATGTATGTAAATTTTAGCAAAAATCCTAAACTTGTTTGCATCTGAAATTGGAAAAGCATAAACACAAAGCCTCTAAATGATCTATTTGAGTATTCCGATTAGATTGAACGCTTTAATTGCCGAGGGCCCCATAGATATGAAAGTTTGTTAAACAAATTGCTGCGATCATGATCCCCGCAGATGAACACGATAAAACCCTTAGTCAAGGCCAATTGAAAGGCCTTTTGTTTGGCCATGTTATCATAGTCACGCCTATCGGAGACCGTGTGGAGCAACAAACCCCTGGTGATGTTGTGGAGCTTTTTTTTCTGCTGTTTTTTTTTGTTTTGCTTTTTGGGATGAAGCAAGCTCCCGCAGTGCGTGTGCCCAGAGACGATCATCATGGTATCCATCGACTCTTTGGAGAGTCATTAATCAAGGCCCACTTAAACACATTTAAACGCTTACGAATTGTAATGCTCTTGGGCGAGAGGGCACGATTTTTCAACGATAACGATTTATTTGGCTGCCTTTTCTTTCTCGCTTTATTATTATTATTATTATTGATACAATGCCCCGTTTGTGTTTACCGTACCCATAAATTCACTTCGGGGACAAGGCAACGCATGCGCCGCCGCCTTTGACACACAAAAACAGGCGATGAAATCTCAATAAGAGATGGAGCACTGAAGCCCCGAAGACAGAGCCACCAGAGCCCCCAGAGCCTGCGCCCACAGATCGTATGGGATTGGATCGTATTGCAGTTCCCCCTGTGGGCTGGCTGGCAAATCGGAATGTAAATTTTTGTCGCTTCTCGGGAATTGATTTATATCTGAAGCAGCAGCGGCAGCACAAGTCGGTCTGGATACGGATTGGTTCGTGGATTGGCTTCAATCTACTTTATTATTCATTGGAAACACACCAGCAGCAGCAGCAGCAGCCGCAGCATCAAGCCCACCAGAAGATGATGATGATGTAGATGACGATCCAATACAATCCGAACGAAGTCAAATTAAACAGAAAAACCAATGCTCATAAAACCCCCCAAAGGCCCCAGACTTTGAATTTCAATTAATTTGTCTGATGGATGGCTGGATGGATGGATGGAAGAGCCATCGTAAATGTGGGTATTTTCATTTTTATGAGCTAATTGCCATTGTTCGAGGCTCTCTTCGGTTCAATCAAAGAAACAAAATGGCAAAGAGAGAGAGAGAGAGAGAGAGGGTGGCCCTAGAGGGGGTTAAAGGAAGTTTATTTGCCTGCCGACCCATTAAATTTTTTGTGTGATTTTGTTGTGATTTATGGGACTTCTTCGCGGTTACAAATCTCAAAAAAAAAAACCATAAAAAGTATGTGGAAAAAGGAAAGGAAGACACTGTGACAGGCTGCGACAGAAATGCTAAATTGGAAATTAATCAATGAAAATTGAATACCAAATTAATATTTATGGCCAGCGTTTTTCGATGACTTTTTTCTTTTTTTTTTGTAATTGAAGCTCAATTAATGCAATCAAATTTGAATATTTCATAAAATGTATTTCAAAATGTAATTGAAAGCTGGGAATATTTGGGGTAGGAGAGAAATGTGACCGGAAAATATATGTTAATTATTATGCAGCCAGGTTTCTTTTTTTCCGGGGAGCATCTCTATTAGTTCGAGACTATCAGTCTCGACTCTTTTATCTGTGTTAAAAAAACTATGCCACATTTTGTGTCATCTAGAAATTTACCATATTATCAAAAATAATTCAAATCAAGTCATTATTATGGCCAAGTTTCAATAAAACTTTTTCCGCACAACATCTCTCATTGATTCATTCAGGATGCCGTCGATCCACATCTGATTTTAAGGGACAATTTAAAGGCTGCCTTATCAACTGTGTGGCACTCGACATCAAAATAATAATCATAATAATTATAGTTGAATATTCATTGTAATAATAATAAAATTGTGAAAAATATGCAGACGAGTGGACGAGTAAATTGCCCAGGCTGGCTGGCTGGCTGCCTGCCCGACAGCCTACATCACAAATTATGGCTGCATTTAAGTAATTGTTGCAACCGATGACAGCGCTGTTGCATGCCCCAACAACTATCTGTCCGTCTGTCTGTCTGTGCCTCTGTCTCTGTCACTGGCATTGGACAATGAGAGCGTTGAAATGCGCAAAAAAATGGCAAAAATTACAGAAAGAAAAGTAAGGGAACAGAGGGAAAGGGAAATGGGAATTCATAAACTGCAGCGACGACAAATTGAAGAGGGATATTGTGGGAGAGAACTGGGACTGGGACTTGTTGGTAGTGGAAGCAAATGCACGGCATATAAAATTTTATGAAACGCCATAAAAATATTTCTAAAATTGTCACCCCGCTGATGCTTTACGAGCATTTAAAAATAATGCATGCAACAATGCGAAATATTAAAAAAGAGAAATGTTAAATATAAATAAAACTGATAGCAGATAAAGGCCACAACGGAAATAACAAGATCGGACTGATAGGAAACTTATTCAAATATAATATTTACATATAAGGATGTACCATTTTAAGTTTGTAATAAAAATAATAACGATAAAAGGCAACAATTACGAGAGGGCAATAGCGAAGGGAATGTGGATTTTTCCCATCAACTGCGTCTCATGTCTACCGATCGAAATCCCCATCTAATGTGTCCACTTCCATTTGTAAAAAGAAGTTTTTTTTTTAGGTTTTGCTTCGCTTCATTGATTTCCTACAGCTTTTGACAGTTGAATGCATTCCTGATGTTCATTTCCAGAGGAATAGATACAATTTACTGGAAGACCATTGCGTGAGTGTTGCACGTGTCAAAGGCAGCATGAGACCAGGACCAGCGACCAGGGACCAGCGACCAGGGACCAGCGACCAGGGAGCAGGGAGCAGCAGCATCCGCTTCAGGGATATTTCACACTTGCCTCCTGCTGTTGCCTGCTGCCCAAAAGCAATTCAATACACCACGAATTTCGCATCGTCTAATCCAAAAAGCATTTCTGACACTTGCTGCGAGTCCTCTGTCTCTCGCATGCCACTTTTTGCGTTACTAATGACTTGGCACTCTTGGGTGTGCATGCAACCTGTCCGCCTGTGTGTGTGTCTCTGCCACGCCCTTGGCTGTCAGGCATTTGTCATATTTCTGTCAAATAAGCGCTTTTAATATTGATTGCTGCTGCTGCTACTTTTGCCGCCGATTGCTGCCACGACGACTGTCAACAGGATGTTGGCTTCAGCGCGCATCAGCTTCAGCTTTCTGTTGCAGCTTGGGATGCAATCAGGCGTTTTATGTGAGCAGCTTAATGGGAATTTATTGCATTTTACCCACCCCCAAAAACCCCTAGCCTTAGTTCCCCTACCCATTCTCTTCGCCTTGCCTCCACCCGCTTGCCATTATATTATATAATGAATTTCTTTTCTTCTTATTTTTTTGTTTAACTCGAAATCTATAAGTGTACGCAAAACGCGTCTTTTGTTTGCTGCCAAAAATGTTGATTATGAGGGTTAAGCATTTACCATTTACCATTTTGAATGGGTTAAGCATAATGATGATGATTTATAGCGGGACAGATGGACGACTGGACGGACGGCACTGATGTTTGTTTGAATTATAAATGATGGCAACAAATGCTAAATTATCCAACATTAAAAGCATTAAGCTAACGTTTTATTTTGGACGCCACCTGCGCTGCCCTCATATATCTTCTCTCTCTCTCTCTCTCTCTCTCTTCCTCCCACCAGTGGATGGACCACCCGTAGAGTTTAAAAGGAAAAAGTGCAAAAAATAAAAATGATATAAATTTATTTATATTGCGGATCGCCTTGGGGGCATTCGCCTTCTCTCTCGACCGCCTGAATCATGTGCATGGGTTACAGAAAAACAAATGCAAAATGCCAAAAGGTCATTCAGCTTTTTTGGAGGCCCAGCGTGAAGTATTCCCAATCTGTTTGGGTCTGTCGCTCGCTCTGTTGCTATATTACAACATATTTTCTGGGTTGGGCTTTGGGAACATTCTTGTTAGATATGGAAATGATTAGCAGCAAAACGTTTGTAGAATAAAGAGCATACGAGCAATAAGAAGAGAAGTTTGGCAGAGTAGAGTTCCATTCTGTGTGCGAGCGAGAGACAGATGCATGGAGATGTGGGTGCGCATTATTGTTGGAATTGCATTGTAAGAAATTGCTGAGAGAGCAACAACGTAGATGTTAGGACAGATAAGAAATTGCGGGACTTGTGCAAAGTAGAGCACGATCGAGAGATGACTTCATTCTGGTCTGTGGATTTGATTTGATTTCAATTGAATCTAATTTGGGGCAAAAAGCAATAAGAAAAAGGCTGCCCGCTTCTACATAGAACTTCATTTGGTTTAGTAATCAATTTGATTCTTCTGTGATGTAAACTTAATTTTCTTTAATTGGTTAATCGTGCAAAGAAAAATAGGAATGGCGCAATATAAAACTTTATTAAACCTGCTTAGTATCACAGCAAACAACATTCGATTCAACTTTAACGTTTAGTAGCACACAATTTTTGGAGCTGTGCTAATATGTTGTGGTTGAGTTGCTGGGTTTATAAATCTGCTTATGAGAAAGCCCCTGGAGGGTTAATAAGTATCGTGACTTTGAGAGCGAGCCAAATGCAAGAACTCAATGTCGAAAAATATACTTTGCTTGTCAGTTTACACACCTCGCCATTCCCACAATCGAGTCAGAGAGAGAGAGAGAGAGAAAGATTTACATAGTTGCTTCCTTCCCAGACAATAAATATGGAATTGCAATAACTTTCAATATTCATATGCCGTGTGTAGAGTGTGTCCCTGTCCGTGTCCTAATACAATTTCCAGAGTGGAGGCCTGGCCACTTTTCGAGTCAATTGCCAGTTAATTGCTGACCAACTTGGCAACAGATTTTGTAGCTGCTGCTGCTGCATGAACACACACACACACCCATACACACACATGTGCATTTATGCCGTATGCATGTGGCAGTGGACAGACCTGTTATTGGGGTGCTCCGTGTCTGGGCAATCAATTCCTTAAAGTTTACACAACAATTGTGGTTTAATTGGAGCCATGCATACTATATATTACGGAGAGCATAGAGAGCGAGAGACATGTGTGTGAATGGTTTCCAATATTTATTGTAGGGTGTGGCTGCTTGCCCCTGCCACCTGGAAAAAGGGGCTAGGTTCTAGCTCGACATTTAAGGTTGGAAATTCCTAATTAATTTATTGAATGCGCTCGTTCACCGGCTTTTGGAGTTCCGAGCGGTGCTGCATGCCTCCGGGTGTGTTCGGTGTTCCTTGGAGGTTGTAAAATTTTAATGTCCACTTCATTATCTCGACTTGAAAATCTAATTACCAAAAGTGACTGCAGTAATGTGTCTCTCCCGCTCTCTCGCTCGCTCTCTCTTAGTGTATCTGTATCTATATCTTTGTGCTGTCCGTTGCTCATCAGTTTCCTTTTTCAGGTTTGCTCTGTTGACAGTAGCTGGCCGGCGTGCAGGTCATTCTTGCAGCTGACGCCACCAGAGCGGCCAAAAGTCAACAATTTTATTTTATTTTATATATTTTTTCGGTGCTCAATTAAAGACCAAAAACTTTGGTTCCGTCGGTGAATTGGCCCCGGCCCGGCCTTTATTATCTTGATGAGCGACCAAACTATTTTACGAGCTCAACAACAAGTTAATTAGCCATTGGCATTAATGCCCCACAGTGGCGACTCCAGCGGCTTTGACTTCGGCTTCGGCTTCGACTTCGACTTCGCCTTCGTTTGGCAGTTGGTCTTGAAACAGCAATTTCATGTTGTCAAATGGATTTTGACGGCTTTTTCTCTCCTTTTCCCCCCTGTTTCTCCCTTTTCTCTCTTTGTTTGTCTCCGGCCTACTTCCTATCATTAATGAAGACGCCCATGCCACTCCGGGCTTCCATCATCAGAGTTGCCATTTATTTGGTTTCGCTTTTAATGCCCTGCCAAGGGAGGGGATACCTACTATAATTTTTCGCAACAAGGAATCATTTCCGTTGGCCATAAAAGCATTTTTGTTTTTGTTTCTTTGTTCTGCAGCCTGCAACAAGAATTGCATTGAGCGGCAACCAAACGTCATTCCATGTATGAAATATATGAACAAAATATGATCGATAAGCTGGATAAACGATTGATAAACTTTGAAGAGTATTCGTTCTTTTTCCTATTTTATTTCTGGTCTCGGGGCTATGCAAAGGGAATATATATTTCCCGGTTTGTTTGGCTAATGATTATAATTAGATGTGTACGTAGACCTGCCCCAGAGAGACGACTGTGCTGTCATCTTAATTACCATCAGCTCGGAGGCAACTCCAAAGCATAATCTGAGGCTGAGGCAGAGGCAGAGTCTGGGAGTCTGAGAGTCACATCTAGAGAGCGTGTGAACATTTTATGTGTTTTGGCGTCGTTTCCGCCGTGGCGCGCACCTGCACGCCAACTAAAAAATGAAAATGATAAATGAAATCAACGAAAAATTGTGCGCTCAATGTGCAAATAATTTTTAATTAAATGGCATTTGCGCATACGCCGCGTGTCCCCAAAAAAAGAGAGGGGGACAGACAGGAGGACGGAGTGACAGTCGCGATGTAAGATAAATAAATGGCCAGACAGCCGCCGCGACACAGCTGTTGGCGACGTGTTGCAATTGCTGTTTGCTGCAGCATTTAGATGGGTGACGGGAGGCGGGAGGAGTGTGGCCAATTGTACGAGTAATTTGCCTGTGTCGCTTATTGAGCCGCGATGTGATTTGCCAGGCAACACCTCTCACAATTGTTGCGCTTTGGGGCCCAGAGGCCAAGAGTCAAGCACGATCCGCGGGCGGAGACAAGGCTCTCGATCGATTGAAAATGACAGCGTTTAAAACAAACGGCGGGCCATCCAACAAATTAAGCTTGCCCCAAACAAAAAGAGGCCCCAACCAACGATATAAAAGAGCAGGAACCCCCAAAGGGAAACAGAAAGAAGTGAGAGATTGGGCGACTAGAGGATACCCATTATTCCGATTCAAAGTGAAAGTTATGGAAAAATTCAGTTCCTTCGGATTGAGTTCGATTTTCAGTAGTTTTTTCCCTATGATAACCCAGAAATGTTGCTATTGTGCTGCCTGGATGTGGAGCCAGTAATCAATATACCTTGAGGATCCATCTACAACTTCCAGGGTATTTAAATTCGAGAAAAAATCTTTATATAAAATGCGTTACGACAACGCCCCCACAATATCAATTTGTGTGTGTTTGTCTCTGATTGAAGCCAACAACTGCTGCATCGAGCGACAACAAGTCCATTCGGTGTTTTTGTTGCTGTTGCTGTTGCCTTTGCCGTTGCCGTCTGTCGCTCTCGATGATGTTGCATTAAATTGTGTGCCCCGCTGTGTGCCCTGCGTGGGCGGAAGATACAAAAATTAAACAGAAACGAATACGAAAAAAACCGAAACAAAAGCAAAACAAATCAAGCCCCTTGACAAACTTTGACCCCAAAAAAATGCACAGCGCCAATGGGTCGGAAAGTGAAAGGGTTTGGCCATAGAAGAGGAGGCATACTAGGCAGAGGAGAGGAGTATATAGCGAGGGGCTAGAAGGGAGTCGTGACAGTAGGAGCAACAGCAGCAGCGTTTATTGCTGGCATTTAAGTTGGTTATAAAAATGTAATATGTTTTTGACGGATTTATTGGGCAAGTTTTTGTATTTATTGAAGTTGCTTACATATGAGAAACTTACAAATAGGTCATAAAATTTGGGAACTATTTTCAAGAGCTCTTCAAGGATTGAAAAACAAAGAAATTGAGAAGTTAGAGGTCTAAGTTTATTTGGAAAACAAATTAGTTGGCAGTTAAAAATTAATTTATGGATAAATTATGGATAACACCGAAAAAAGACATTAAATCAGACAAATGTTAGATACAATCGATGGCACCCATAAATGATCACAGGCAGCTATCAATTTATGTTAAAAACTATTAAAAGACATCGATAATGATGCATCTATCTGTATAATTAGACCGTAAAAAAATCAAACGGATGTCATTCAACAGTTTTGCATCAAATCGATTGTGTTCCTTCTCTGACCGGAAATGCGTTGACACAGTCCACGTCACGTCATTGTGCGTCCTAGTGGAACGACATTTACACACATACGTAGAAGTATATGTTTCTATTTGCCGTTCCTTAATTGATTCCTCGAGCTTTCGAAATTCACTTTCCCAGCAATTTGAGATTGAATTTCGAATTGCCGCGTAAGAGCCAGTAAAAGTTCAATTCATGACATTTGGCCGACAGTTTTATTGGTGAATAATTGGTCATCATTGGGGGCTATTTGTACGAGAGGCCGGTACCCCATAGACCGCAAAGCCCATCCATGATTGATCTATTCAATGCCAATGAAAATGAAAATGGAAACAAAACAGCTGGCATCCCAGACAACGGCCAGCAGACAGCCGAAGAGACAGATAGAAGAGAAAAGAAAACAAGAAATCAGCTTAGTCACATGGGTTCGGGTGGGGAGTGGAGTGGAGCGTGGGGAAGACTGACGGCGGCAAAACACATAAATTATATGATATTGGTGTCCTCTTCACAGAAGGTGTGTGGTGTGGGGGCGGAGGGTACAGATTGGGTTGGGCCTTGAGCGGATTATGGGAACGATTATGACACTCGAAGGAAAGGGTATACTAGGATTCATCAAATCAACCAAAAACTAGCTACAGAATACTCTAAGAGCTAAAGATAATACCAAGAACATTTTCTTTGCCTTCTTAGCTGGATATGCCATTGGTCAAGCTTCCTTTTTGTTATTTTGTGGCACGATGTGGTGTTCTTTTGCTGCTCGTTGACGGCTCGTAGCCACCACTAAAGTAATCCATTAAAGATAAACTAAAAGCAAACACTAAACTTTTGTGCTAAGCCAAGAAAAACCGCAGCAACCGCACACACCACACCACACCCATTCATTCACATTCACACCCACGCACTCGTATGGATACCCACTCGTTGGGATTGATAATCAATCATTTATCAATGAGTAAAAGCGCGGCACACGCCTCACTAGAAAAAATGACATGGCGCATGATGAGGCAGTGGCATGGGGCAACCATGTGTGTGTTTTGTGTGTGTGTGTGTGTGTGTGTGTGTGTGTGTGTGCATAAGCTTTTAGTTTGCGTTTAACGCCTCATGGATTCTCTAAAGCGGAAACGGAAGCAAACGGAGGGGTGTGGGTGGCCACATACATATGATAAAGTGCATGTCTATATGCCTGGCACGCATTACACGCTTTGGCAAGCCGCAAGCGGCAGCCCTTAACTCCTGATAAGAAACTATATTTTCTCCCCTAGAGACATTGTGGCATGGGAATTTGTGCATTGAACAAACCGCAGCTGCCTGCCCCTGCTTCTGTCTCTGGCTCTGGCTCTGCCTCTTCCCTTCCATGAGTTTAATTAATTTTCTAGCATTTTGGAGTTTGATTTGAATCTCGGTGCTCCGTTGCGCTGCTTAGTCATCAATTGTGGCCACCATAGGCAGACAGCCAGCGGGCTCCAGCGATTTGATTACGGTGGGAAAATCTTCGATTGTAAATGGTGATGGCAACCGATGTATGCGGGCGAAACCATATGCTGCAAATTTATGCAATTTTCCCAGACGCTAAATTATTGAAAATCAAATGGAGAGAAATCATATTTGCTGACTTTTATGCTTAATATCTTTTGCAGGACAACCAGCAGCAATGCGGCGGTGAAGAGACAGCAAAATGTGAGGACCCTCACCCGTAACAGCGAAGAGTGCCGCTGATGGCCGCTGGAAATGTGCGTTATAAATTTTTACGAGTGTACGCAGAGCATTGAATTTTTACGAGTGTACATCGTAGATGTCGGAGAAGGAGAAGCATGATGTGCGGATGACAGGCAGCAGCAGCAGCAGCAGCAGCAGCAGCAATTTAAAACAATTCAGGCAGGAAAATAATGCTTAAAGTAACGCAAAGGAAATTGCATGCTTAGCCATAGAAAAATAACGGGGAAAAAAAAACAGTAACAACAAAGCAAAAAATAAAGGAAAGAAAGGAAAGCTGTGCGGCAGAAGAGGGTTGGTTGGAACACCTTCTTGTAAGGAGCACGTGACACACACGACGCCATTTTGTAACGGTAATTGGCAGACGGCACACGTGAACTGAAGAACAACAAAACGTCCGCTAACACGCCCCACAACAACAACAACAGCCACTCCCCACCCCCTCCATCATTACGAGCAACAACAACAGAGTCATCATCATCATCATCGCCTCCTCATCAACATCATCATCAGGACGATGGCCGTTAGCAACATTGTCTGCGAATGGCTACGTGCCTTGGGCCTGGCCCAATATGCCGAAAGTTTCCTCGACAATGGCTATGATGACCTGGAGATATGCAAACAGGTCGGTGATCCCGATCTGGATGCCATCGGCGTTGAGAATCCTTCCCATCGACACAAACTCCTGAAGAGCATACGCTCGCTGCGGGAGAAGGGCGCCGCCTCGGTATATTTTATGCTCAACGATCCGAACTCACTGTCGGGCAGCATGGAGATACTCTGTGAAACGCCGCCCAGTAACGACCTGGAGATGGTGCTGGGCGAACAGCTGGAGACGGACGGAGTGCGTCTGACAGCGCATCCATATTCAACACCGGTAAGCATTTATTTCTTTTCGCTTTATTTGTCGATTTAATGAGTGGCAAAAGTCCAAAGTCCTTTGGGCTGTACTTCAGTAGCTTCACATCGCTTCCCCCCAGTGGGTACAGGGTACTCCAGTGGTCCATGCTTTGTTCAAACTAAATTATATCCTTAAATAACTTCCCCATTAAGAGCAGCTTCTCTTTCTCACTCTCTGCGGATTTGAAACTCCATGAAACTGTCATGAACAGAGCGTACCGAGGGGTCACTGAAGTATCTATTAAATGTATCTGAACTGGTTTCCACACTCAACTGGTTTGGGTTGCAAAAGTTTAGCTACTGCTGAAGCTTTTTATTACAAAATCCAATTGCAAACAAAACCTAAAATTGCACTTTTCCCCCACACATTCTAACACTTTTCACTCGCAAAAGTTGGAGACGGTTATTTCGAGTGCAAGGAAAACTCCCTGGTGAAAAACTATTCAATGTCAGTTTACATACTTAAATTAAAATTCTGGACATGCGAAGTGCTTCATGGGAATGGGGGAATGCCGGGTGGTGTCGGTGTCCCAGGGGCAGGTTGCATCGTTGGAAAATGTCAAACCCGGTCCGATTGCTGCTTGGTCCGAGAGTCCCCACTTGACAGTAAAATGGAGAACATTTAAACAGAGGGCCAAAGCCCCTGCTCCTCTTTCTCCCTGCAACCTGCAACTGCTACTCTTTCCCTTGGATTCCTTTTTGCTCTGTAACTCTTGCCCCTGCCCTGCTTCCAGTGATAATCTTCCTTCCTTCTCTGTGGCACACTCACATCCTCCCGCCTTGACCAGTGGCCAGAAACGGGCTTTTGTTGCTCCACAAAAACCTCATGCCCCACCGTCGAGTGTCATGTTTGGGGTCTCTTCTCCATTGTTCTGTACTCTCGGGCGAGTGCCTGCAGCTCTGGGAGAAGGCATCCTCCACCAGGTAGGCGACATATCATGTGTTACCCAAAAGGCTCCGAAAATGTTTCCGTCTCGATCCTTCTAGCCAAATCCACTTGGTGCGGCATTTAAAAAATACCTTTTGCCTTTTTGGGCTCTTGTTTTGACTTGAATTCTGATTCTCATTCCCATTCTCAGTGTGTCTTTTTTGTGGTACCAAAAAAGTGTAATTAAAATAATGCCAAAAGAGCAGACAACTTGTTGGATCAGCCATTTGATGGACTTCCTTCGGTGCTACACCCGCGGAAGTTTGATTTATTATGCAAAAATATTTCGCAGCCTTAAAAATCTAAGAAGAAACCCTTTTCCCAGATATCTCATAGCTTAAGAATTTTGCACATCAATTTTCGGTTTCGTAAATGTGATTTATATACGAGCCAGAAACGATGTGGGCATGGCCATGCCTTTTGCCAACATTCAACGTCCAACATCGCGTCTCGTCTTTCAGTCTGGAGTCTCGAGTCTCGGTCTTGGTCTTGGTCTCTTCTCAACATCGTTGGCGGCACAAATCACGTCATTGAGTTGTTTTCATCAAAAGGGCAGGCATGCAGAAGACACAGAGAAGACGGTCAGAGAAGAAGAAAAAAAATAGCCCCCAACTGCAGGAGTTACCCTCTGCGCCCTGCCATGCCTTCTTCATTCATTTCATTCATGGGCTCCTTCTGGTGGCCACTCGCTCGTTTGTTTTTGGTATATTTTTATCCCAAAAACTATCGTCTTTGGCCTGGCCTGGCTGGCTGGCTGGTTGGCTGGCTGGATGGCAGGCTGGCAGCCGCCTGACGACCGACAATCGGGAGACAGGGTAGACAGCAACCGGACAACCGTCGACGTCTTTGCAGTTTTGTATCTGCGTATCTTCAGCGGCTGTGGCATACAATTTTTATTTATTACTCATTCAGCTGCAAAATTGTTCCTTAATTGCCCATATCAGCTGAGAAATGAAATTTATTACCTGGCGTGTGTATATCGCCAGTGTCCAAGTCCTCAGTCGCTGCCCGTCTCTCTCTCTCTCTCTCTCTGCTTGTCTGCCTGCCGCATCATTATCAGAGGCCCCTCCGACTTGTGTGTGTGTGTGCCCCCCAATCCTGAGCCGCAGCATCATCGACATCATTAGTTTTGTGCGCCGTGCCGACAACGTTTTGTATATTTACTTAATATTGCATTGGTCCGAGACGGTACGGTCCAGTCCACGTCCAGGTCCACGTTCAGGACCAGGTCCAGGCCATGACCATTTATCTCACAGCTGAAGCAGAGTGAGCAGAACAGAGTCCGAGTAGAGGAGAGACCTTCCTGTGATTTCTGATTTCTTATGCCAATTTACTTGGGGAGATTTCTGAGGCTCAGTCTGAGGCTGCTCTACTTTGCGGCTCATCCCCAGCATCGTCATCATCATCATCATCATCATCCAAGGCAGAGGGGCAAGCAACAACCGTACTCTCTGTAGCCAGCCATAGATCAAAAGACAGTTTTGCTTTAGTTTTCTACTCCATCCTCACAGCAGCACCCCGTGTCCCGTCTCTTGTTGTATAATTTTATTTTATGTGCCTTTAGCCTTGACCAGGTCAACACTGTTTTTGGGGTCGTCCATGACTGTGCCTGAGCCTCCTTGTGTGTGTGTGTGTGTTTTGGTCTTCCTGGAGCTTGACTCTTGGCTTTGCTGACGCTGCCCCCTGCCACCCGATTGACTGACTGAGTTTAAGTTATTTCTGCGCTTTGGCTTTTATTGATTTGTCCTCTTTGATCTTCTGCCTGAGCTGTGGCATGATTTCATTTTTATGAACTTGACTTTTGCCTGTGCATTTTCATTTTGGATATTTCGTTGCCTCTTCCTGTTTTGTGTTTGCCCCTTTTCGTATTGCTGCTCATTTTGCGTAGCGTGGCAAGTAATTGCCGCAATTCAATTTGTTCATTTTTGCCTACGTGCCATGTGGCTTTGTTACTGCACATTACAGTGCAGCTTGTGCAGGAAATTCTCCAGAGTCGGATTGGATTTATGCCCTTGAAAAGCCCTTTGGAGGTTGCTTAAGGAAATAAAGGCGGTTTATGCGAAATTATGTTAAATAAATGATTTTATAAGTTGTAATACATTTCTATATAATTTAGAAACTATTGCAACGCTCTTTTTAGCAAGAATTTCGATGAGGTCCCCATGGAATCCATCCGAATATTCTACCACTTTCCCTTCAAGACACAACCGCCACCATCTTTGACAAATGAACACTAAATTTTCCATTGAAACCACCCAAAAACCCCTTTTCAGAACCCGCTAGCCAATTAATGTTTGGGGGGGTGTGGCAGGGAAAATCTGCCAGCTTGTGTGAGTTTTTCTTCGCTTACCCGCATTTCCTTTTCTCTATCAAGATCTTTTGGCCTGCATTTACCATCTCAGGGCTAGAAGTAAACTTTTTGTCATTGCACTAATTAAGAATTGTTCTTCAATATGCCACTGCCCCGTCCCTCCGCCGCTCCGCGTTTACCCTAACATCAAAGCCGGCAATTTTCCAGCCCCAACCCCTAACCCTTATCCTCGTGAAAAAGCGTGGGAGGAGGTGCGGAAAATTTGCATAGCCTTTTCCCCCCCATTCATTCAACTTAATCAAGTATTTAACACCAAAAAGTAAAACTGCGAAACCATTCATTGCTCATAAAAAATTAAAGTCTAATTGTACGATAGGAGGAGTGGGAAAAACGGGCTGCCAACAGCCAGGGAAAATGTAGGAAAATTGCCGTGGTGGTAGAAAAGGGAATTCAAGTCCTGGGCAACATTGTGTTTTTTGTTTTGTTTTCCTTTCACACCGCCCCTAAAGCGGCACGGAAAAACCCCTACTCAAAAAATCGACCCTACAAAAGGAGTCGTCGGTCGGGACCAGGATTCAGGACCCGGGACCCAGTACCCAGTACCCAGGAGCTGGAGCTAACGTGCTGCGGCAGTGTGCTTTTTAATTAATTTAATTGCAATTTAATTACGCTTGCTATTTAATTAAACACATTGAACAAGCGAAAAAGTTAGAGAGAGAGTAAGAGAGAGTCCTGCTAGAGGGTCCTGCCACGAAACGTTCAATTGCATGTAAAGAGCTTGCCCAGAAATAATTTGAGAAGGGCTGGGGAAATAGTTTTTTGTGGCTCAATTATAACTGGCCCCAAAAGTTGAATTGATTTGAAGAGTAACAAAAAGGAGTTTGCTTTCGGGAGTTTGTACTTGGAGTGGCCACATGGAGTGGATTAATATTTCAGATTGAGATTAAATATGCTTTGCTCTGCTGCCTTTGGTGTCATGTTTCCTGCTCTTGCTGATCGAATAATCATTTCTAGCCGAGTGCATGTAGGAGAACAAGTTGCTCCATCAACTATCTATTCGATCTATCCTTTGGGGGTTTTGGCTTTTTCTTTTGGCCTTTGCTTTTGGTGTTCTGTTTTGCTTTCTCTTTTGAGCAGCCAAAAGGTGTTGGTTGGTTGGTTGTTTGGTCGCTTCCTGCATCGTGTGATGTGCTCCCCATAGGCAAAGATAATTTGCAGGCTCCGTTGATAATTGACGATTAATTTAATAGAATGCCCAAGTTGGGAGTTGTTTCACTCCCGACTACGATTGTGACTGGGACTGGGACTGCAACTCCTTCTCTGACTTGGACTCCGACTTTGACTTCGACTCTGACTCGGAGTTGGTCGTGGGGCCATGCCATGGTCGTTGTCGGCATGCTCAATTGTGCGAAGTTATTTCGCATTCAGCCGCAAAGTGGCACCAAAATGCTGTCGTCGCCTGTCGCCTGCCTGTCGTATAGTTCCCCTGGCTTGCCTGCTAGTTGGTTAGTTCTAAACAACTTGCCACATGCTTTGAGGCAGCCGTAGTGACTTGTGTAGCTTCAGCCTGTAGCTGTAGCTGGTACTTGGCCTTACTTGGAGTTTATCTCATATTTCACATGCCGCCGCAATTACTGCCGCCAGAGAGAAGCAGAAGCAGCGTCAGCAGAAGCTACTTACTAGCGGACATCAGAATCCCCTAAACCCAACTCTAGTGTCAACTGGCAGCAGCAGCAGAAGCAGCAGCTTCAGCAGCCTACACAAAGAGTCCCATTCCCAGTCGCGGAGTCCCGTGTCCGCTGCCTTGAAATGTTTCATAAATACTTGAGCAACGCGGCAAACATTTTGCTTATAAATCAAAAAGTGACCACGGCGGCGGCAGAAACTTGCGGCATGGCATGGCAAGGCATGGCCTCTTCCCTCTCTGGCCTCGGCCTCTCTGGGATCGTTGACAGGCGCTTATAAATCTTGTCGCGCACTTCTTGACCAGGTCCCCAGCTCCGCAGCTCCACAACTTTGACTGCTCTGCTGCTCCTTCCCGGGAGCTGCTGCAGCCTACGCCAGAGCCCCCGTACCCGTACCACTTGTGCGTTTCATATAACCAATTACAGAAAACAGTAAGAGACAGCAGCGGAATGGAGAGCGGTAGAGTGCTGCTGCTGCTGCTGCTGCTGCAGGAGGATGAGCGGGAAATTCGTCTTGTCCTTTATTCAATTTGTTGCAAAACTCTTTTTGGCTTTTTTCCCCAAAATACCCTTGCAGTCAGAGAGGGTATTGTGGCAGTGGGCAGCATTTAAATTCTTGCATTGAATAAGATTATTCTCAGATCAATCCTTCTCCCATTTTGTGGGTAAACTTAGCGATTAAATTAATTGTAATCAATTGTCCTGTAAGGGCATTGAATTATCTGTTAGCCCCCAAAAGCTGAGAGGCTTGCTCTCGCTCTTGCTCTGGCCCTTGTGCTGCTTGTATTTATGTTTTTAAGCGATATAAATTTCTCATTGCCGGCAGCAGCAGCAGCAGCAGCATCAGTCACTGAGGAACTGCACTGCGACAGCGACTTCAACGGGGCGGGGAAATGAGAGACGATGGCTAAACAAATCGTATTCGAGTTGACATAACTCGCTGTCAATGTGTCGTCTGTGTGTCTCATACTCGTGGTTGTTGCCTCGTTGCTGTTGCTGCTGCCTGATGCCTGGATGCTGCTGCTGCTGCTGCTGCTGCCTCTGCTGTAGCAGCAATTACACATTTCACAATTGTGCCACGCTAATGATGGGAGTCCCACGTCCAAAGCGCCGTTGACAACTGCCTGTAGATTTTTGTGACATTAGCCAATTGTACAATTGCGTGGAGTGGATTGTAGGATTGTAGTTGGGAGTCGATAGTCGAGTGAAAGGCGGCCTAGGCAATACAGACTTCATTCGCTGGATGGACTTGTTCCTCCTTGCCTGCAACTCCAACTTGGTCCAACTTGGAGTCCGGTCCGGTGCTGACTTTGGGGTGATTGTGCTGTCCGGCGCATTGATATGCCCGTCGCTGCTAAATGTCAATTAATGTCATCAACTTAGTAGTTGGCTTTTCCTTCTTCTTTTTTTCCTTCCTTCTGCTCTTTGTTTTTCTTATTTCCTCCCCCCCTTTGGGGGTCTCCCTCTCTTTGAACGCTTTTCGCTTTTAATTGGCGTTTGGACTGGACTGGACTCGACTGGGTGGGGAAGGCACAGCCTAGATTTTCCCAGAATTTCTTGTGGGCGTTTCACACTGCTCTTGACTTCGGTCCGTGAATAGAGCTGGCGCTGGAGCTGGAGCTGGAGTGCTGCAAGTGAAAGTTGTTTGCTTACTTGCCTCCTGCCACGCTGACACATTTACAGGCCATCTCTGCATCTCTCTCTCAATCTCTGCATCCCAAGAATCCATTGAAAAGGCCTGCGCTAGTTAGAGCCTGGTCCGGTAGCTAATTAGAGCAGTCCCTGGGTCTACTGCTGCTGCTTCTGCTGCTGCTGCCTGCCTGCATGGGGCATAAATCAAACAAATAAAGCTGCACACAAGTGCAGCAGCAGTCGCATCATCAGGTGGTAAGTTGGCAAGGAGTGGCAGTAGAGTAGTGCCTGCAGTTTGTGTTTGCTGTAATTAACAAGCAGCGCTAGCGATTAGAAAAGGGTTGCCAAAAAAAAAAGGAGTAAAAGCAGAAACACTGCGAAAATTGTTAACGAATGAGAAGTAACCTGTTACGGGGAGGTATTAACAGCAGTGCCATTCGCTTATGGGATAATTTGTACAGAAATCAAAGAGTAAATGATTCTACGATTTGTCAGGCTGTGAAGTTGGTTCCACACATCCTTACTTCCTTTTATTTGAAAAGGGTATCTGCAACCTAAATGAGATGTACAGATACCCTAGCACGAGGGGAGCCCCCAAAAAAAAGAAACGAAAGAAAATCCTGGGCTTGTGGAAATGCTGTGCAAATAGTGACAGAAAATTGTGCAACTGGCGCCGCGGGGCTGCAAGTCGCGGTAGTTGGTTGCATCTGAGTGGATCTCCCACTGGTTCAACTTTCTCTGCACTCACTCTCCTTGCTTGAACCCCTTCCTCCGGCTACAGCTACCTCTTCATGCATTTTGGTTTTCGTTTTTGGATTTTGGCCATGCTGTCATATTTCTCCCTCTGTGCGGAGCTGCAGATTGAGGGAGATTTTTGGTGTTAGTAGAAGGAGGATACGCTCGTTTCACGTTGCGAGATGTTGTTTGGCTTACACTAAACGACATGAGCATAAATCTCACTTACCTACAACTTGATTTACTTACTTCATGGCTGTACATATATGAGGTCTCGTCTCCCTCCGAATCCCACACCAAACGTCTCTTTCTCTTGACTCTTTCTCTTCCAGTGAGGCTTTTGTATCTTGCTCTCTTTCTTACTCCCCCTCTCTCTCACACTGACTGTTTTGTCTCTTTCTGGGGGACGTCATAACGAATGTGGCCCTGTCAACATTTCAACTTTGCGCCATTTATGTTGGTCAGTCGCCTGCAGTTTTGCTGGCTGAGCTTTTGCTCCAAGAAGTCGTGGACATTGTGGATGGATCTGTATCCCAAGTGTGTGTGTGTGTATGTGTGTGTGTGTGTGGGTGCTTCACGTTTATTTTTGCATGTGGCAGACATTGCCCTCTGTGTGTCTGTCTGTCTGCCAGTCTGCCCTGCCCTGTCCTGTCCCTGCAACGTGTAGGCGTAGCATTTTCGAGGTTCGAGGAGTATGAAGTACCATGGGGTTTCTTCCATTATAAATATATTTCCTGTTTTATGGTGGTCCAACGCTCTTTTCCCACTCTCCACTCTGCACTCCTTATGATTCATTTGGCAATTTGGGGTCGTCTGACATTTGATATAAATGTTGCCACATTTTGTGTGCCTTGTGTGTGCCTCCGCAATTGAAGAGGGATTTGCATAATAATGATGATGATGATGATGATGAAGATGATTCTTAGACCTCAAACAGGCAGAGTATCTATCTATCTGTATCTGCTGTATCTGCTTCTTTCAGTCATAGATTTGGTATACCATCGCATTGGTTTTCTATGGTTCCAGGCCGCACCTTTGCCTAGCAGGGAGGCTATTAGTGCCACACCAAAAGGTGGGGCGTGGTGTCGTCTGGTCAACCTGCAACACTTGCAACACTTTTATCACCTAAAAACCAATTTAAAGCACCCACACAGACCAGAGAAACCTCCAAGTCCAAGTCCAATGAAGGGGAGGGCAAATGCAGTTGTTAAAAGTCTCACTCCTTGACATTGTGGCAACATTCAGTTGCATCCGTTGTTGCAACTGTCGCGCTGCAGTTGTTGACTGCTGCTGCTGCTGCTGCTGCTCCCCGTTTCTGGTCTTTCTTTTTCGTGACTCTTGCTTTTAGGGTCATAAATTTCTCAATGCAGTGAAGGAGTCTAGGGGCGCAGGGTTGGGGTGTCCCCTGATGCATGTTGTTGCAAGTAAATTATGTTGAACAGACAGCAGACAGCAGCATTTTCCCCTGAACTTTGGTTTAATTATGGAATAATGGTACCTAGAAAATAAAATGAAAATTATATCCCAATCTGCGAAATTACCTTCCAAAATCATGATCATGCACATGCCATGCATGTTGCCATCTTTTTGCCATCATTCCATTGAGTATTAGTGAGCCCCTCAATCGATTTTTAATGCCCAGACACACACAATCGAAATGCCATCGCAAATGCTCGATAATATTACATTTTCATTAGCAATCAGTCGGTGGCCGTAGCCGTGCCCGTGCCCGCCCCGTCCCCGTGCCTGTGCTCCTTGGCTGCTTAATTAATTTTAGTTGATTGTTGCCACACGCGTGTGGTATGGTGTGGCATGTGTAGTGTCCGTATGGAGTGTCCAATAACCGAGACACATGTGCGCGCTGCTCAAGAAGGGATCCAAAATTCTTGAAGCGCCTTTCCTTGCGTTATCTGTCTGCCACAATTCGCTTTGCTTTGAAGCTCAGGAAGAGGCATGAGAGGGATGCGGGGCATAAGGCATACGGCATACGGCATGCGGCATGAAGCCTGCTCATCAACGGGTTTTCGCAAGCATATCAGTTTTCATAATTGGCACTGCCCCAGAGTTTGTCCTCCAATGGCTGTTGGCTGGTGGCTGTTCTGTTGCTGCGCAAACATTTCATGTTCATGCTGCTTCCCACTCAAGTGGACATTTGAGGAGGCTCCTTTTCGGATCAGACTCTGCGTTTCAGTCCCTATCCCCTGTCCCTATCCTCTGTCCCTGCCACACACCTCTCTCCTTACTCTCCGCTGCTGTGTCCATTGCCATGGCAATGTTGTTGATGTTTGTTGTTGCCTTTGTATCTCTGCTGATATGTGCAGCATCATCACCTCATTTAGATATGCGATATGCAAACGCTTTGGCTACGCTTTACGACTGCCGTGTGTTTTGCAACATCTCTGGTTCTCGGACACCGCTTCGGTCTCTGCTTTGGTCTCCTCTTCCAACCTCTCTTTGTATCTGTATCTTCTTTTCTGTTCGTTGTCGTTGAACTTGACCCTGAGGCTAAGCCAATGAAGAACATGCGCCTTAAATGCCACAAAAACCTCCTCTCAGACTCGGACTCAGACTCAGACTCCGATTCAGACTCCGACTCGGACATGGGCTGTGGAGCTCCTCCAAAACTCCACTGCGCCTCTTCTCTTCTTCTCGTGTTGTCTGTTCTTTGTGGTGGCAATGCATGGCACTCAATGAAATGAATTGGTTGACATTAGTAAGCATACGGACGAGTTGCAAGTTCCAGCCTGAAACTCTAAACGAGTGAGCACAGTCCCTCCCAGACTGTCCCCAAGAGGTAGGTGTGAGGACTGTTCCATGGGTCTTAGCTGCCTTTAAATGGGGTATATATGTCGGATTGTTTAAGCGAAAATTGAGATGGAGTCAGATCGCTTAAGTCGTTGGTTCGCTCCCTGCCGATAAGATACGGGAAATTGAATGTGCACTGGTGTCACTGGTGCTTGCTGCATGTGAAATGGTTATGGTGGGAATGTGCTTATAAAGATACGGCAGATACGATACAACAAACAGTGCTACCACATGCAGTGGAAATTAATCAGAAGAATGGAAAAATCAACATTAAATGGTAGCAGGATTTATCCAGGAAAGATAAGGTGCAGTCAATAAGGACTCAAAGGGTTCTCTTTGCTCTAAAAGTTACTCCTTTCATCGTTCGATCTTCCACTCTAATATCGATGTATTTTAATTTAAAAACCAAAAACAATATGCCTCCCATTTAACACCAATTTAGTATGTAAGTAGGTTTCATGCAAGCAATTAACGAGAGAATTTTCAGTTCATTTAAATTGGGTTCTCCATCTGTCATGGCCTATCAGAAGTGGTGACACTTCACACAGCAGCTGCTGCTGCTGCTCTCAAAACCAAATTCATATCAATTTTCATGCTCGAGAGTTTCCCAGAGACCCATGCCAACCTCCCCCCCAGCACATTTCCAAACATATTCCACTTTCAGCGGCAACTAATTTCGCATGCCCTGGCACCATGAGCCATGGAGGAGGCACTTCAATCCCGGGCCTCCAGACAAGACAAAATGCATAATAATTTCCACTGAAAGAGTAGAAGAGGGAGAGGGCACGGGCATGGGTATGGGCATGGGCATGGGAGGACTGCCTCTCAACCCAATTCCATAAAGCGAAAATCTCAATGGGTTTCCCCAAGAGGGAGAGGCGGTAGTGGGATGTCCATATCCATAGCCATTCGCTGTCTCTGTCTCTTTCCCTGGCGCACTTGTCTAAAATGACATAATTTACGGCGTAGCGCAGTGCCAGTGCCGCAGTTACCGCCCACCCGAAGGAAATTTTATAAATAATATTTCACTTGTATGAAAATTACCCCACACAACATGTGGAATATGCAACGAAAACAACAAAACAAAAAAACGCAAAACCCCAAGGCCTGGCACAAAAATAAAATTTCTTGACTCTCCATCTCCGTCTGTCTGTCTGTCTGGCTGTCTGCTCTTATTGCCAAATAAATTCGTGCAGCAATGAAAATGAAATGTGTAAAATATGTTGCACGGCTCTGAGCCACAAGAGCAGCCGCCACAAGCAACAGCCTGAAGGAGGCCTTGCCCCAAACTTACGACGCCTGAGCCTGCAGTCAGTCCGTCAGACCAGGGGCAAAAGGCATTTTTATATGGTTTTTCACTTTTTTACAACGAAAGGGTATATGAGGCAGACCCTCAAGCATGCAAGCATATGAAAGTTAATTAGATGCCCCAGTTTTATAGATATTTATTATCTACCAATCGCATGTTGGGCCTTAAGATCTGTAAAATATGTTTTAATAATAAATAATTACGAATGAGGGTTATCTTTTAGAAGCGAATTATAGTACTCCCCCAAGTGCATAATGGGAAATAGTTTGATAAGAATAACTTCAGTAAACGGAAGAAGTAAGCACTTTTTGGTTTACACTCTGTTTACTGGGTATCTCTTAGCCGTTATACTCATTTGTTTACTTCTCATTTCGTTCGGTTTCGGTCTATGCTTGTTGATTGCAGTTGTAGTTGTGTTTGTGTGTTGCTGTGTCCACGCCGCAATCCCAGATCCCCGGAACCCCCATTCCCATTCCCATTTCCATGCCCATATCCCACTTTTGCTGTTTCAGTTTCAGTTCCAGATGCGACTTGCTCTCGCTCCCGTGGCCCGGGTTCGGCCTTAATTAACTGCTTATGAATCTGCATATGCAGAGGCAGTCGTCGCACTCCTCCACTGCCGCTGCTGCTGCCCCCAACTCTGACTCTGTTCCTGCCACTATCTGTGGACACCCGCGTTCTCTTTGTGTAGGTGCTGTAGGTTGTTGCAAACTACAAGAAAAAAAAAAACAGAGAAGAAAACCAGAAAAGAGAAAACAGGATGCTCATTTAAATATTTAATGAAGTGCCTGTGTTGCTGCCTCTGCTGTGGCAACTAAGATCTAGGCTGCCAGCGGGCAGAGGCTAATCATGCCAGTGCCTCATCTACATGGCCCACATGTAACAGTTTTTTCTTCCCTACTTTGCATACACTTTTAGTTTTCATTTTTTTACTGCTTTTTTTGGGCACCTCTTGACCCATTTCCCTGGTCTGTTCTCTGCTCTCTGGTCTCCACCCTGACTGCATGTCTGGTCTCTGGTTCGTTTACTGCTCTTTCGGGGCACGTCTTTAATTAGAAATTAATTGCAACAAAAATCAGCTGGAGATCTGAACGAGAGAATCATGAGGCGCCTGCAGCGCATTGATGGACATGTGGCAGGACACGGAGAGCTGCAGACAGAGCACTCTGGCAAGGTTTTGTCTTGCCAGACCTCGGACTCTTGACACATGCCAAAACAGGCAACAAACTATGAGCCCGGCCCGAGTTCCAGTGCTTCAGATCTTTTCTTACTGGCCTGTCTGTTGTTCCCATACTCTGGAAGGGAGTCCAATGATTTTGCAAAGATGTTTGCAGTGCAGAAACGGAAACGGTTCCTACTGAATATTCTCTCTGTTTTGTGTGAGTCCTTTTGCCTATTGGAAACTTGATCCAGCAAATCAAACGTCATTCATTTCACTCATTTATTTTGCCCTTTTTCTCTTCGAATGAAATCGATCCAACTTCAAGTGTATTTAAAGCTTCGGCTCATCGATGACAGACTTTGGTTGTGTTTTTTTTTGCTGTGGCTTGCATTACATGGACATGCCTTCATTTCATTTGGCAACACCTTTCAGTCAAGTCAAGTCATGGTGCTGGAGACAGGGCTTTCTGGTTGGATCTGTGGTTGGGTCTCGAGGTCCATTGTCTCCCTCTCCGTCTCTTTGCTGTCGACCGCCTACACAGGCATTGGGTGATTTTTGCTTAAATTTATATTTACTTTTTCGCGCTGTGTTGTGTGGATGGACCTCATGTTGTTATCATGTGACATATGTGCATCAACGCCCCATGTTCGGGGCCACGGATCGGAGGGCCTGTCAACGCGACAAAGACAGACACCCGGCTGGCAGGGGGCCCGTTGCCGGTCCCTGTCCCTGGCCCCAAAAGATTTATGCTGACAACTCAGTGTTTGATTGGCAAATGGATTGGCTATGGCCTCAAGGATGGAAGATGGTGGGGATGGAGGGGACGCAACGCGTCGTATGCGTAATTTGACAAGTCTTAAAGTTGCACAGTGATTTAAGGAAGCATCGAGAAGTGGCAGCTTCCGCATGCCGCTAATTGGCAGGAGATGCTCCCAGGAAAGGGGAAGGAAAGGTTCTCTCCGGCAATTAACCTGCATTGCCCCGTCGGGTAGTTGAACCCCAAGTCAGGCTTTTGTTTTTCCCCCGGGGTTTTCGTCTCCTACGTTTTTGGGCAATAAACTAATGAGCGACAAAATGCAAAAGCCACAAAAGAGATGCAGAGAGGGGCAGAGACGGCGACAGCAGCGACAGAGACGGGCATTCACACTTGGCATGCAATGTCGTCCTGAGCCTTAATTAGAAGGCAATGCCACTCTGCCCCCTCCCTCCCCTTGGCACTAGATGCCCCCTAGTTGGCTTAGACGATGACTACGACAACTTGCAACTGTGCACTATTAACCCTTTGTGCCTCATGTGGCTGCTGCAACTCGTATGCCTGTCTCTGTCTCTGCCTCCGTTTGCGTCTGAGTCTGTGCATGCGGGTGTCCTCGGCAAATCTCATTTAGCAATTTAGCCGCACACCCACTCACATGCCCTGGACCCGGCCCCTCCACACCGCCCCCAAAAGAAGAGACTCTGGCTCCGGCTACGATACGGAATACTCACGTCCATCAGTCTCTCGTTTGCTCGTTTGCCTGCTCGCTCATTTAATTAACAGTCGCGCGCCACGCCATATAGAAGGAGCACATAACAGCAGCAGCAGCAGCAGCAACAGCAACAGCAGAATCACTGAAGGAGGCTGGCCTGAAACGGGTCTGTTCTGGCTCAGGCTCAAGGCGTGCTCTTGGAAGTACTCTTTTGTTTTTTTAGTGCCGAGGATATTATGATTATAAGAAGGAGCACCTATAGCTATCACCTATATATAGCTTTCGTAGGAACTATCAGCAGATAATACAAGCAAAATCTGATCACAATCTGTTTACTCCATCATATATCTGCCGACTTTCGCAGAGTATCTTTAGCTTCGGTTCTCACTTGCCTTTCTTTTGGTTTCTTTTTCTTTTTTTGTGGGGCGGGGTCGGCGAGTCTCATCTTTGAGATGAGCAATGTTGCATGTTTTTAATTATGAATTATCATCGTTCTCCCTGACTGTCTGTCGTCTGTCTGTCTGACTGCCGCATATAGAGCTTGTTGCATTTAAATGACATAATTATGGCGCATACAGCAACTCCCACACAATGTCCCGGGGTATGCCTTTGGGGGCGGCACTACAAAGAGAATTCTGCTCCATCGCATCCCAGGCCAACCTTTATCTGAAAGATTCCACGTAAATTAATATTTCCCGAACTCTGTTGGGCGGCAGACAACTTGAAAAATTGCAGAGCAAAAACTTTATTTCTATTTACATTGTATAACAATTTTTATTTGCACCGCCACCGTGTGGCAGCCACTTAACTGCCCCCGTTCCCCAGACTGCACTCGAATTTTCGATTTCGCCCGGAGGCATTCACAGATTCTCCGACAAAATATTTCGGACAATTGAGAGCGTATTTGAGCGTTAAGGCGCATATTATGTCTGCAAATATCAAAAACAAACAAAAGAAAAAGCACATTTTTTAGCATTTCAATTTTATTTTGAATTTTTATCAGCTTTATTTTTCTGTACTTCAGAATTGAAGGGCACTTGTGAAAAACCATTTTCATTATGAGTGGGTGGCCAGCCACCAAATAAAAATTAAAATAAAAAAATGAAATTTTATATCGATTTGCGCAAACACACAATCCCCTCCCCACACAAACACAGGGAGAAGTACAGTTAGCAGCCAATGGCCTAAACAAATAAAATGATGGGCGTCAATGAAGCGAATGCTAAAATGTTTGACTCTCCAGGGGACAGAGCGACTATGAGAAGTGGAAGTCTACTAAATGGAGAGACACAGAAAGAGAGAGCGTGCAAGAGGTGTGCATGTATTTGTGTTCATTAACAAGTACAGTAGAGACTCGCACTTGATGGATTTGTGAGATTAAAATGAATCAAAAGAGAATACTTGTGTTGCTTGCAATAAATTCCAACTCTCAACGAGTATTCTTTCCATTCGTCATAGTCCTTTATCCACTGTACCCAAATTGATACAGATAGATTGCAATTTGAAGTGCAATGAGCCCTGATGGCGCTTCATCGCTGCTTTGTATTGCATTTTAGTGCAATTTTAGTTGAAGTATTTAACTTAATTGGAATTCTATTTGACTTTCTAGAGCTACAAAGAAAACGGGTGAAAAATAACTAGAACAAATGCCACTGCCAATGGCTAAATTAAGCTGTCGGAAAAGGGATATCAAACGGGGATAGCCCGCATTGAAATGCAAATGAACGAGAAGCTTAATGAGATACAGGGCCATTGCCTAACAATGCATTTTCTGCATAGAATATTGCTTTCTATTACGCTTATTATTACTCAATTATAAATAATACTCTATGAATGCAGAAACAAAAATTTCAATTGCAGTTTAAGCGGCTGCAAAACCATACAAAAAACCTCAAAAACAGGAACAATAAGGCTTTGCCTTCACACAAAGGCTAATTAACTATCGATTGCATTTTACCGCGAAGTTTTTTCTTTCTGTTTTGTGCTTCAGCTTATTATACCCGGCATTCAAAGAGTACAAAGATCGAGCATATTAGATTTGTGAAGATATTGGTAACACCTAGAGAGCATTTTCAGAGTCATGTTGTTCTAGGATATTAATTATCGACGAAATTAATGTGAAAGCTTTCGGCATATTTTTTAAACACATAGAAACTGGCACTGGGTATCTTCGCGTCGATCATCGTGTGCCACGACTTTCAACGTTTTTTCTACTGGTTTTTCTTTGAGTGTGTCGACGAAAAAAATGACTACATTGCAATTATAAATTGTTTGGAAATTAATGAATGCATGAGACCACAAAATTTGCATTAAAATAACGCGCAATATTATCAACAGAATCGAATCTATTTTTCATGAACTAAAAAACATAAACATATTAAAAATATATTATATGTAAATGTTTAAGCTGATTAATAGAATATTTGTGAGAATTGAGCACAGGCTTAACCAACGGTCTAGTATTTTTTCCTGGCCTCTCTCCTTTGGGCCGATGCTTTTGGTTAAATTACTAATTAAAAAGGGAAATGAATGCGGAAATGGGGTGGGGGGGTGGGTGGCATGTTCGCGCCAGAACTAGAGGACGTGCCGGCGCATAACAAATGATTTTATCAAGCGCCATTCGCCCCATTGTGTGGGAATTATAATATGATAATGATATCGGTAATCTGGAGCTTTGCTTGGCCTCAAATAATAATTAATTTTATTGATCGAGCACGGGGCTTTAGTAATTGCCATCCTGCATACGGATTCAAAACCAAAAACCATTCATCAAAGAGGCTTGACAAAATGCAAAAACTATATAACTATACATGTTTATGTAAAGTACAAATATTTTTTGTTCTTGGACTGACTAATGAGCCCTTATGGGCAAGAAGTAGGCAACACTAGAATGGCAATTTGAATTCCACTGCACACGCACAGCGGGAGAGACGACAGGCTGTTAACAGGGGCCAACAGAGCCAACACCTAGCGTTGCCACATTTTGATTTATGAGGTACTAACGGCACTAACACGGATGATGGGGTCCCCAAACCAAAATCTGCAGCGAAATAAAGTTGCTTCTCTTTTTTTCTATAACACTTAAGCCTGCCACTAGGAGTAGTGCCTGCTGCTGCTCCTCCTTGATGTGGCAATGCATAAAAACGCACTTAAATGTTCCCACGCAATTAATTCAGTGCTGTACACTCGCTCGACGTCGCTGCCTCTTCGCGTTGTTGCCTCTCCCTTTGGCTTTGTTTGCTTAATTGGTAAACATTTTGTTACACTTTTACGAGCGCCAAGGTGGAAGGTACTGGCTGCCAAATCAGCCATCAGGCCATCAGGCAGAGAGCTCTCTGTCAGTCACTTGCACAATTAATGGAGCAACTTTTAACAGCAACATTCACACAGAAGCACAAGAACACAGCTACCAAACCCTACACACACACACACACACGCACACTTACATTCAATTTAATATAGCATTTTTATTGTTTTGTGCCACTGCGATACTACTTGAGCTGTGCCTCTGTTAATTAAAACACAAACACGTGCTGTAAGCATTAAATATACAGCAGGGTTTCATGCACCTAACCACCACCCGCCACCACCCACCCCCCACACCCCACACCATGAATGATGGTGTCCCAGTAGTGAAAGGCAGAAATGATATCATGCTACTTTACGCGAAAATTCATACCTACATATGTACGTATGTAAATGGTGAAATAAGCTTCAAACAGCAAAAGCACAGATGGGAGAATTCAAATTGGAAATTTCAATTTTGACGTACGAATTTAATGGATTTGAAGGATTTCCAATTAATGTGGAGTGACAGCTACCATTTATTCAACATCGAAAATAGCTGTGTGCAAAGAACATTGGAATAGAACATTGAAGTGGAGTTGGCAGCCCAGAGAGATTTAAAAATATTAGAAAATTAGAGAACAGTGGCAAGCACTGTTAATGTTTTCCTCAAAAGAATTGACAGCTTTGGTTGCATGGAAACTCTTTATATGCTTCCATTTTTGCATGTTAAAGATGGCTGGAAAACATTTTCAGCCATGTCAATCTCCTGCATCCATTCAGGATGTCCCATCCCGGATATCTCAATGAGATATCTCTTGTGGCCATATTTTTTCTTATCAATGAAATGCAAATTTAATACCTTTAGCACATCCATTTCATTACATTAACAAAACGGCCCAAAAAAAAAAAGAAGAAAATATAATTTTTCAACATAATAAAACGAACACCCGATGAACGGAAATTTTTGTTTGGAGTGGTGCTCGCCTTTTTTTACGTTTTGTTTGGCGAAATATTTCAGTTATGCTTTGGCCCTCCTACAACGCCCTTCGCATCGTACATATCCCCAGCCATATGGACATCCGTGTTCATATCCATATCCTTTTTCATGTTTGTTTGTTTGTCGTTATGTGCAAAACAATTTCATGTCCTGTTTGTGCACAGAACTCCCCTCACATCCCTGTGTGGCTGCTGGCTGCCTGCTGGTAATGGTGCAACATTTTGTGGCTGCCAAAAATATGCGTATGTTTGAGTACACAAGAAAAACACGAAAAGAACCCTATCCGAATAGGGTGCGCCATGATGTTTTAGAGATGGAAAGTTTAACGTGTTTAAAGGCAAAATGATACAAATTCATTAAGAACGTGGATTAAAAATAGTCACTTCCTTCAGGTAAAATGTATCACCAGTTTCTGATATATTTCAAAGTGCAAAACCATTTTCTACTGACAATACCGAATAATTTATCTGTACGTGACTCACCCTGATAATAATGCTTGCTGAATGAAAATAAAAAAAGGGTTAATGCAAGCTCATGCCCTTGCCCCCATTGGATCCCATTTATGTGTAAGTCTTGGACCGCATTCAATGCCAAAAATATGTACAACAAAAAACAGCTACACAGGAATGGGTTTCGTCATAAAAGATGCAAAAAGCGTCGACATGCCAAAGGATAACCATCGCAATGTGAGGTCGAAAAAAATCAAGTATACGCAGCAGCAGACAAACGCAAAGTGGCAGCAGCAGCCACAAAGAGGTAAAAGCATTTGTTGCATGGGAAGTTGTATAAGCGCATAAGCAGCATGCAACAAGCAACAACAATGAGTCTTTGTGTATGTGTAGAATGTGCCTTACAAATTTAAAACGAATTTGTTCTCCTTAAAGCAACTGAAACGGGAATTAAAATTGAATTGGGATGCCGTTTGTGTTGCCTCTTTTCGGGTGTATGGTTGGGTGCTCTTCTCACTCAGCATTCATGGTGGTCGGCCGCATGTCACGTCGACTGCGGTTGCAATGCAACTGGAAAACTCACCTTGAAACAACAATGCGTACGATGATGATACTCCGCGCAGCTGCTGCTGCCGCTGCTGCTGCTGCCACAATCGAGACCCAACCCGACCGCAAAAGAGTTGCAACGCAGGAGAGCAGCAAAAATCCAGATGCAATTATTCATATAAAAACGAAACAAAACACGCACTGCCCCGTTGAATGCAAAAATGTTCGAATCGGGTTGAAGGTGTGTGCCCAGCGGCAACAGCTGCCACTGCACTGGCGATCTCTTGAATCTGTCCCGGGCAACAAATACACAAAAACACACACGCACATGCTGATCCTCCACTGACAGTTTTTCCTGGGAACAGGACAGGGGTCTCTCCACTCCAATGCGAAATTCATTTGTCATGCTTATAATTGTCTCACTCCGTTTCGTTTTTGGGGTAAATTGCAATTTTACGGGCTCCTCTCCCTCTCTCTTGGCTTTTGGTATTTATTGGTATACTCTCTGGCAGCGCAGGTATTCCTAGTTTTAATCAAGGGCTTGTCCTTTGATATGATGAGCATTAAGTATTAAACATCACTAGGAGTTGCATATGTCCGCTGGCAGCAGCTTTTTCTGCGTTCCCCAGCTGAAGCTGAAAGGGCATATAATCTTCGGCGAAAGAACTAGGGCTATAATGCATTTTTTTGTGGCTGCTGCTGCTGTCTCGCAGATTGGCCAAGCCAGCAATTTTAATGAAAACGTTTTGGCCCAGCCCCAGTGCGCAGTAAGAGGCTCCTTGGATGCTGCCTGCTGCCTGCTGCTGTTGGCTGCCTTCACGTAGGCTCTTGATTTGGTTGCGAGAACCACACAGCCCTGTGTGGGGCCGCCTCGATTGCTGTCAGTAATTATGCTTAATTTTTTTGGCTGTTTGTTTGTATTTTTTTGTGAGTGTGCTTTGCCTGTTCCTCTGGGATGCTTGGATGGATGGATGGATGGAGGCAAAGTGAAAGGGCATTTGAGGCAGTTGAAACATTTTATTTGGCTGGCCAAGAATTCGGCATCCCATGCCAGTACGTACTGCCTCCTCCATCCTTCTCTCATGGCTTTTGTACAGAATCCTCTCTGATATTAAGTTGTTTGGCAGCTGCTGCTGTTGCTGCTGCATCCTCTGAGATGTGGCTTCTGCTTTGCGCGGAATGATGATGATGATGATGCTTCGCCGTTGTTTAAAATTGAATAATGCCCGCTCATTTGGTTTTATGACATTTCGATAATGATGATTGTTTCTGCCTTTGTTCTGGCATTATCTTTATAAGGCAAACAAATTGTTGTAATTTGGAAAGACCTGACAATGACTGACTGACAGACAGAGGCAGAGGCAGCGGCAGCGGCAGGGAGAGGGAGGCAGCGAGAGAGAGAGAGATAACTTGGCTAAGAAGCAACACAGAGAGACCGCAAAAGTCAGAACGTCAGTTGACGGGGTAATTCAATGCCTCTCGAATGAAGGAATGAACGACTGAAATCGTATAATTCCGCACCAGACTGACACGCCAGACAGAAGAGATCAAAACGAAGCTGAAAATGAAATCGATCATGATTGAAATCGAGCAGCAGAAGCAGCCATCAGCAGAGCGTATCTTCTGCAACCTTCCACTGGATCCACTGGATCCACTCCACTTTGCTCCACACTGCTCTGCCGCTGCCGCTGCTGCTGCGGCGTAGTGTTTTGTGAAACATCAACATTTTGACAGGCACACACAAATCCTCTTGAAATCAGATTTATAAAACACAGAACCTGAAACAATACAGAGCGAGAGAGGGACAACCAACACAAAAAAAAGAGGCAAAGTCATTGTCGGCGGCGTTGCGCTTGCCTGCAAAAATCTCAAAGGCAAACTGGGAGAAAAAAAAAGGGAAATAAAGTAGGCAAAGGGATAGGGCAGGGTAGGGGTAAGGGATAAGAGCTTCGGGTCTCGTCTCTGGATGACCGAATCGATGTGGTTTAATGTGTAACATGTAGCCCCACCACGGTTGTTGCTGCCTCATCTTGTCTCGCGGTCTTCAACTCCTCGGCTGCTCATCCCCATCCCCATCTCCCATGCCCAATTCCCATTCCCATTCCCGTGGCGGCTTACTCGTACTCGTATTTATTTTCATTTTCAAGACATTGTAGTGTCATTTCAACGACGACGACAGAGACGACTTGACCGCAGCATGAAAAGTAAATAAAAAGATACAACACATCTCACATCTCCACACCACAACACAGCACACCAAAACCGATCCCATCCCAACCCATCCCATCCCAACCGATCCGATCCAATTCGATTCGATGCGATTCAATTCCGAATCCGTGGAACAATCCATGAGGCTTGCTGCAGCTTTTAATTAAGCCAAAACTTGTTGCTGTGTTCGGGATGGACTTGAGCTGCTCAGATAGAGGCAGTAAGAGAAAGAGAAAAAAATAATTTATCTGCCGCCGCCGACACAGCGCGTGTATCTGTATCTGTATCTGCGCGGTATCTGTATCTGGCTGTCCCTCGCCCTCTGCCACTGCCACTGCCTTCTGTTGCATTTGGCTTTGTTTGCTCAGGTCTCAGGTCTACTGCTGCTGCTGCTGCTGCCCCGCTGAGCCTGGCAACACCCCAGCCACGGAGCCGCTGTCTTTTTTTTTCCTCCATGCTACCCTTTAATAGTTGTAGGGAAAAAGTGTGATGTGTTTAGCAGGAAAGAAGAAAGCTTACATCGGAAAAGCCCCCCAAGAAACGATTTCCCTATAAGTAGGGTATGCCTGAGTCGTATGACAGCTGTAGCTTCCTTTTTTTTTGTTTGCTGAGTTGTTGCCAAAGCCAGAGCCAAGCCCAAAGCTTCAGCAGCATCGCATCTCACGTTCATGCGTGGCCACATTTTTTGCAGTGCTGCCTGCTGCCTGCGTTTTGTTCGTTTTTATGGCAATAATTGCAACTTGATGACTTAATTGCGGATGCAACTTGTTTTCCAGCAGCTCCAGCAGCAGCAGGAGGGCAGCAGGCAGACAGGAGGCAGCCTTCATATGACTGGAAATTGAATTTTTCCACCTGGTCTGCTTTTTTCCTCTTTTTTTTCTGGTTTTTTTTGAAGCAGGATATGCTTTCATTATGGATAGATAGTAGACAGATATGTAGATGGGGACGATACGATGGTGATAAAGATTGGGGTGGAGCACGGTGGCAGGCAATTTTCCCCCGCCGTTGCATAAGCAAATAAAAATTCATTAATTTATGACTGCCAAAGGGGGCAAAGCAGTGCCAGAGCCCAGACCCCCAGACCCCAGACCTAGAGCCAGAGCCAGAGCCAGAGCAATCCAGCATCTCCGCATCTCTCCTTCGATGTAAAGTTTGAAGTTATTTCGAGTTATTTTTATAATCGCGCGGCAACGTGACATTTATGCGGAGTGTTCATGTAAATGATTATTATGTGCCGCAGACGGAGATGGGAGACGGCTCCCCGCGTGGACTCCCGCCGCTTCATCTCTCTCCATGCTGCCCTTGCCTCTGCCTCTTCGCAAAGTTGTTTACCCAAGTAGATTTTATTTGATTTATTTGCCTCAACAGCAGATCTCTATCTCGCTCTCTCTCTCTCTCTCGCTGACTTCAACTCTTTCCTGCTATCTCTTTCATGCACAATCTATCCATCTCTTTAGCTGTGTGATCTGTCTGTCTGTCTGGGAGCGCCAAAGTAATTTTATGTTTAATTAAAAAAGAATTCTGCGTCATTTGCTTGCAGAGCAGAAAGTGTGGAGACGACTTTCTGATGGACATTTTTGCCATTCACGCTGTTTGTTGTCGATTGCTGTCGCTGTCGTTGTTGCTGTTGATATTTGTGTTTAATTATAGTTAACATGTTTTTGTGTGTCTATAATGCTGAATGGAGTGGTTGAAAGGGAGCGGCGCAGGTACATAGGAAAATGAGTATGGGAATCTCTATGCCTATGTCTGTGCACGACTTTGATGTATGTTTTGTAATTAGATTGCGTGGGCCACATATTCAAATGGGGTTTGAAAGCTGTCTAAAGGCTCTACAGTATAGACAGTAAGGTGTGTCGGGGGAGAAAATAGTGGTATTAATGCTAGAAGTACTTTGGAAGAAAGAGGCACTTCTGAATTATTTCCATACCGTAATGCAACGCACTGTCTGACAGTAAGAAATGTAAATTGCCTTTTAGTGAGCTGCGTAAATACCTGTAGATAAAAGTGTGCTTTTGTACAAGAACACGAAGCTCAGCTCTACTCCTTCAATGGGAGATGAAGTGGCCACAAAAGAGTGCAATAAATTCGAATTCGTTTTGGGGAAAAAGAACCAACTTTATGGGGGAATAAACTCTTAAGCTTTAATGAGAAACTCAAATGAAATCGCTTTCAAATACTACAGTGATTCATTTCGATTCGATTAACCACCCACACTTGTAAATCAATTCTGGGATCACATCTGGGGCCAGAAACTTTCTCAGTGATTGATCGCTCTACAGCCAAATGAACCCCCGTCCTCAGAAAGTGTTTACATTTAATTGCAATTACAGAGGCCACATAAAGACAACACAATTTAATTAACATTTCTCTCTTGCTTTTTATTTGATTTCGTTTCAGGTAAGTTCCAACGTTCTTGAGACCTTCGTCCAACCTTCTTCGTATCGAAACGTTTTGTCCCGACATTAAACCGAAAAACGTGGGTTAAATGTAAAACGTAAGTGACTTTAACTTCCAACGAATATATGGATGTACATTGTACGTATCTGTATCTCGCTTCGTTCTTCTCTTTTTTTTTTACCGAACTTCCAATAAAAAGGGGGGGGGGGTTGGGGGAAATCAAAAATTGATAAGACCCCGCCCCATCGTCCTTCGTTTGGGAGTTTAAAAACTCATTTAGTGTCCAATCAAGCGGCCATAAAATAAAGTCAATAAATCAAGCATAAAAGTAACAAATGCAGGGGGCACAGCGCAGAGGCAGCTCTCAGATAACACGCACACACAGACACACACACAGATATGCTTGTGTACACTCCCATACCGATGCATCATATGGGCTGCATTTCAATAAAAATTCGATACGTTTTGTGGTCGGGGGGGGAACCGCTCTTTATCAAGGTGTGATGATCACTTGCGTGCCACTCGGCGCCTGCCTTGCATTTCAGAGCATCACCTTCGTTCCCCATTGGGATCCCCATGGCCCTGGCTCCTCTGCGTTTGGTAGAATCAATAAAAATAAATCGAAATGTCACAGAGGCTGAAAAGTGTGAGGTCCCGCAGGTTCTCCTCCCACTCGACACGACAGCGGAAACAAAAAAAAACTGTAAATGACATTGTGGACAGTTAAATTCATTGGAAATATAATACCTTCACTGAAATCACATATTAGTTTCAACATCAACTCGAAAATTAGTCGCCTAAAAACATATTGAATTACCCAAAGACTTGCCCTGACTTGGTTCCTCATTCAACAATCAATTGTCCGAAGCTCAACATAATTTCTGGAAATGAGAAATGTGTGGCACACAGCAACTCAGCATCGTGCCCGATCATCAGGGGGTCCTCTCTGTCTGTCTGTCTGTCTGTCTCCCTCTCAACCGATATGATGGGGGTATCCTTTTGGAAACAGAGACCGGGAGACCGAGCCCGAAAGACTATCCACAAATTGGTCGTGTTCAGCTTTAAATCGTTTTACGTATAGTCTCGTGGTCGCAGTCTCCCATTCCCCCTTTGGAAATGTTTTGCCAAATGTGGCGCTGTTTGTAAATCACGCATGCCGTTTGCCTCTCAGCTCTGTTGCACGCAATCCCCGCAATGGATCGATTGGTTCCTTGGTGGGGCACTGGCTCTGACTCGATCTCTCTCTCTCTCGCTCTCTGCGCTTCTCGGCTGCAAGTATGTTAATCTTGGTCAGGCCGTGACTGGGGTCCGCGTCCGCTCTCTGGCTTTAAAATTTATGCGCTGTTCAAACGGCGCGTAATAAATTTGTTTGCTCTTCAACTGTGTGCGAGCATGTTCATTGAAATTGTGGCAACATACAGAGTGAGAGAGAGAGCGGGAGATAGAGAGGAGGGGGAAGAAGCCAAAACCTGACCGACCGTCTCCAATCTCAGTTCCAATTCCCCAATCCCCAATCCTCACTACCCAATACCCAATTCTCTGCTGTGTTTCCCTTTCCTATAGTTGGGATTGCCCATTGCCGCCACTTCATTTTGTAAGCTTTTAACAGCATTTCAGCATTCTTCTGTATTTGTTTATCTAAACGTTTTATTCCATTCTGTTTGTCTGTGTGTTTGTGTGGAGCTGCCTGTTCGCTGTGCTCCCTGTTCTGTTTGTGGCATTGCTTTATCTTTTGGTCAAGAGCAGTCTGCGTTTTGGAGTTCGTGCTGCCGTTCCGTTCCGTTTCTGGCGGCCTAATTGATGCGCACTTGGTTCCAGGTTGGTTTCTCCTCGCGACTCCTCCAACTCCTGCGACTCTGCGCATGCGCAACATTCACACTTTCCAGCGTATTGCCAGCCTGCCCGACTGCCTGACTGGCTGACTGGCTGACTGTTGCTTGTAGCCCAGTCGCCATCTCCACGTTGATTGCACATTTTATTTGCGCATTTATTTGCATTTTTTCTCACACCGCCAAGGTTTTTTTTTCAGAGCTCCAGCTCAACAGCTTTCCCCTCTGCTCAGCACCCTGTCCCCGTGTTTCAGTTCCCCTTGTTTGCTTTTGCTTCTTGCAATGCAATTCAATTGTCTTTAGCTTTTGAGCGGATCTGTTGCTCGTCTTTTCATCCACCGGGCTCTTCTTCATTTGTTTGTTTGCCTTTCAGTTTCTCATGTTTGCCGACTCTCCCCCTGCTTCTCCTACTCGCTCTCTTTCTCTCTCCCTGGCACTGGTGTAAAGCCCTCCTTTAATAGTTCATTTAGTTTGCATTTTTATGAAGTCTTTGTGTGGGTTGTGTAATAAATTTAACTCAAGTTTATTTATGTGCCATCTTCAAGACATTTATCACTCAATTTGAAGGCGTAATTGGGCGCAAAACGACAGGAGGCTGCCACAGGAGTCTCCACTGTCTCTGTCTCTCAGTCTCTCTGTCTTTCTGCCTCTGACAACTGACAGCCGATATGGCATCTGTGTTGCATATTTTGCATATCGTTATGCAGTTGTTGCTGTTGCAGTTGCAGTTTCCCGTTGATGCCATGGCTCTTCTTGATTGGCAAAGCCGTCTCCGAGTTGACCAAAATTGGATGAGCCACCATCCATGTGTGTGCGTTTGTCTGTGAGTGGGGGGACATGATCTTAACGGTTTTCCCCTTGATTCGTGTCAAATGGAGACAATTTTATTTGCATATGATTTTTATTTATACGTCAGTCAGTCAGCTCCTTGCGCTTTGAGGCTGTTGGGGGAAACAATCGTACATCAACTTTAATTGAGTCCTTGTTCGCTTACATTCGGTGGGACTTTTGGTGATGGCTTGTGACCAAGAAAATATGCTAAATTGTGTCACTAAAGCAACGGTTAGGTTGAGCATTAATAGAGGTAGAGCGGATTCCACTTTGACCTAGAAATGAAGTATGATCCAATGCTGGAATATCATCTCTTTTCTGTCTGCTTAAACTCATACGAATATTTAGCTCAAATCTATTATATAATAAATTTTGCATCCATTTGGAAAAACCATACATAATTTTTTATAACCTGCAATAAATATGTTGATTAAATGGAAATTCCTCTTGAATGATGCGAAAAATGTTGCAAATTAATTTACTGTTTCATCGAGCATTCATTTTCGCATTTTCCCCTTAAAAACTATACCACAAATTTGCACAAATAGAGAGATATTTATGCGCATTCAATATCCTGCTTAACCAAAAATGGAGATAGAGAGAGAGAGAGAGCGAGAGATACACTCTGAACACGTGTATTTTGGCACCTGCTAGCTCCTTGCATTCGAACAATGGCCAACAGCGGTGACAAAGAGAGGAATGGATGGGGAGAGAGAGAGAGAGAGAGCAGCTGAAAATGTCGTTTAGCGAGTAAAAACCATTTTAAACAATAAATAACCAATTTATGCCACAATGGTGTCTACGAACAAAAAAAAAGAGGGATAAAGCAGGACGCAAAACGTAGGACAGTGGGAATGGCTATGCAAAAATGTTACAAAACATTCGAACAGCCAGCATTCAGCACATTTTTTAATTTCATTTCATTACGCTCCTGCTCCTGATGGATGGATGGATGGATGGATGGATGGATGGAGGAGTAGCAGTAGTTGGATGGATGGATGGATGGCTGGACAGTTGTTGGACACTTGGCAGCTTGAAGTCCGATCCGCACTTAGCACTGATACACATTTGAATGCTCTTTTGCTGTAGGGTATTATAGGTCTCACAATCAGTATATCAGCTCAAAGTGAGCTTTAAGAGAAAATATATCTTTATTTGTTCTACCATACCTCTCTCGCAGAGCAGCTTAACATCAGCACATAGCAGCATAGCAGGATACTTTGTGTTTGGGTCTTAACATTCACTAGAAATCATGAGATTTTTCAATTATGCTTTGAGGGTATTTAGTGCATCGAGTTTTTCCCTTACTTAACTGATTTTACGAGTGGCTTTGTTTTGTGTGTGTCTTTGCTGTTGTTTTTGTCCGCCTTTAGCAACAGTCTGTTTGACCGAAAAACTTTTCCCCCCGAAATTGCTTTGCGCTTCTGCTCTGCGCTCTGCCCTGAGCTCTACTCTGTTTCTCTGTGGATGGCCATTCCGGGCATTTGTTGCTGTCTGATTGCCCGCAAAAGACTAGTAGCTTTTGGAGTCGCGTCTCCTCTCCACACAGGAGCATAGCTCCAGTGGTTGCAATGAACAAAAAATCGAATTTCCCGTGCGGACTGATTCGATTTGGCGTTGCAATTTCACGCTGTGTTATTGCAAAGTGGCTGCAACTGTCGGCGCCAGGCGGCAGGCAACATCAGCGCAGCTGCCTCCACACCAAACTAAAAAAATGAAACCAATCCCCAAGCCTCCCCCACTGCATCGCCCCGTACTATTTCTAAACTCCTCTACACTTCAGCTATGCGGCAAAGCCACAGCAACAGCACCGCCAGCACCGGCAGCACAAGCTTCTCGTTCAACTTCCAAAATAGCAATTTCGATGGCGCACAACAATGGCCAAAAACGAACAGGCAGCAGCAGCAGCAACAACAACCAGCAACAGTCGAAAAAAAAGTGGAAAAAAAAATCTCATTTAGTGACGAATTAAGCGCCAAAACAGACAGGCGATTCAGTTTGTCAGACAAGCGCTAGACACAGATACACAGATACACAGATACAGTTCCGGGTGCTGCTGCTGCTGCTGCAGGTTCATTTTCACGTTCAGGTTGAGGTTGAGGTTGAGGTCTTGGTCCCCGGCTCGAGTTCGGGTTCGGGTTAGAGGCCTGCAGGAGGAGCAGTCAGACGGCAGTAGATGACTCTGCAGTATCTATGGTCGGACATCGATTGGTTTTGCCTGGCCGAGGACCTGGACCCTTCTCTACATCGCTGTTTATGGCCTTAAACGCCATTTTGTGCGCGCTCATTCACGCCGGGGCCAGGGTTTGACATTGCCATGCTCATTCCTCGCCCACAGGCCACACCCTCCCACCCGGAGTAACCAAACCCATTCGCAGCATTCCCATTGTCCGTCTGGTCCTCTGCCTCCACAGCCATTGTCTGCACCATAGAGCAGCATCCTCTCACATCCGCATCCGTTTTCGTTTCCGACTGACTCGTGGGTGTTGATGCTGCTGCTCCTCTGCGCTCTCGCCACCCATTTTGACAGATTGTTGCAAGGGCAAGTGCAATATTAGAACATGATTTATTTATGCAATTTTTACCATAAAGCGAGCAATTTTCCCTCCAACTGAAATTTCCCTGCCATTGGCATTTTTGTCTATCATTTTCGAGAGCGCGAGCTTGCAATTTGTTTCCATCGCTTTTTTCGGGGTCATCCCCCCGTAGACATGAGTAGTACGGCGAGCAGTGAGTGCAGCAGTCATGTCCATTAGTCGATGTGTCGGCACGTCAATTTGTTTGTGTCTATCCCTCAGTCTGTCTTTCTGTCTCTCTATCTATCTATCTATAGCTGACTTGCAATGTTTCAGGTTGGTGTTGAAATTATGATATGGAATGGAAAGCGTAGAGTCCGCAGTCCAGAGTGCAGAGTGCAGAGTGGAGTTGTGTGCCGTGCCTAATAAGTTCTTAGTGCCCGTGCTGTAGTGCACTCGTAATGGCAATTAGCTGCTGTGCGGCCACACTACTCCACTGACTGTAATTAGGAGTGTTCGGTGGGGGCTTTAACCTAATGGATTGCGCTGGCGTTGTTGATGGGATGCTGATGGAAAGCTGATTTGCATCTCAGTTGTAAGCTACATTTCTGATTGTAGGCGTATGCTTTAGAAGGACTGCGAATATGTTGAACTCTAAAAATATACACAGATTTTAGGGGGAAATACTTTAGATTTGACTTCCCCAAGCTCTCTTTCAGTGACAAACATTTGCCGCTCACCCAAACTCGGCAGCAGCAAGTGCATATTTCTCTTGTCGTATCTACGATCCTCTCTGATCGCACATAATTCGCACTCTCTTTGCCAAAAACAATGTGTGCAATGTACAGTAATATCATAGGCAACTGGGCACGATGGACAGACATTTGCCTCTCACTCACACTCAGCAATACCTGGGACTGCTGTGCACGAACGTTCTTGTCGCCGCTCGCCTCTATGACCCTCTCTGAGCGAATCTCTCTCGATATGCATTCTGTCCACCAACAACAACTCGGGTACAAAGAGACAAACAAACTCGCACTTGGGCTACGTTCGGCGACTGCTGTTATCTGCTTGATCTTTGGGTACGCAATTAAATGGGCAAATTACAAGAACAACGCAGCAGTAAAGTAACGGATACCCCTGCACAGGGGAAAGAATAGTATAAACAGCAAGCAGAAGATCTTACACTGAGAAGAATTTAGCAGACAATTAGGGCACAGCCAGCAACAGACCATATGAGATAATTATTTGATGGTGAATATTGAATTGGAAAAAGTGAATTAGGAATACATTCATTCAGAAGCACATCGCTTTGGCACTTTGTGCATATGGAGATATCAGTCATCAAAGCTTTTCATTAGCACCTTGAAAATATTCTCCACCCTCTCCCACTCCGCACACATTTTCCAGCAACCCCCTCGAGTCAGGCGCCCACGCAATCAACTGCAATCAACACCAAAAGCCAAAAGCAATAAAAAACGACGAATGAAAGAAAAAAGAGAAATGCATAATCAACATTTTTATCATTAGCGCTAGAGAAATATGCAAAGCAGAAAGAAACCAAAAACCCAGAACCAAGAGAAGTATTTCAAAATGGGAAAAATGGGGGAAATGCAGCAGCAGCAGGAGGAGGAGGAGATGTGGGGAAATAAATGAAGCACATTATAAATGCTAGAGTACATGCTAACTACAACAATTATCCTTAATGTTGCCACCAAACTGCCATTACCAGAGGGGGTCCTGGTCTATGCATCCGTCTCAGTCTCCATTCCTGTCTCCTGTCCAGGGACGACCATCTCTGATCACTTGCTGTGAAGAAATTCAAATTAAAATACTTGGAAATGGTATGCAAAATAGTTTCAATTTTGTGCCAGAACGAAGCCGAAGGAATGCTCATTATTCATCTGGCAGAGGACACAGAAAAATACTCCACGGGAGAGTAGAGGCAAGAAATTTGTATAAAATGAAACGAAAGAAAAAAACAAGAAGAGAAATCGAAAGAATTCTCGATTCGAATCAATATTCCTGAGGGGCATTCCATTTAGCGATTGGCGATTGCTTGGAAATTGCAGTTAATTATAGCAGACAGTCCACCGTTTTGTGCCTATTGATTTACGGTAATCAGGCTGACCATTATTAACCTTTTGTTGTTGCCTGTTCATGTAGTTTTTGTTGCCTGAAAGGAGCTGTTAAACAGTTCCGCGGCTCAGCTCAGCCAAAGGACAAACGGTTGTTAACAAGGCAGTCGAAACACGCGATCGACACCCATTACCAACACCCAGTAACAGAGGCAAAACACACACACACACGCACGCGGGAACAGGGTTATAGCATCATGGGAAGGGAATTAAAGGGGAGTAATGTGCCGTTGACCAACCCCCCTATACCACTTGGTGGTGTAATCAAAGCCAGCTGCTGCTTTCCGTCTGCATTCCATTTACCTTGCTCACAGCGAAAGGGCCTCTCCCCCTCCCTCTCCCTCCTCCTCAATTCTCCAGTCATCTCCCCTGCTACTTATCCTCGTTCCATGGCACTTTTCAATTATGTTATTAAAACAAGGAGCAAAGGAGTAAAAGGACTTGACTGGCTAACATTGCGTGTTCTGTTCGTCGCTCTCTTTCTTTTTATTGTAGGTTTTTTTTTTTTAAACACTCTATTTTTATATCAGGCATAATCGTAGGGCATACAGTAGGGATCCAGTGTATCTGTGATGCAATATGTAACGCCGAATCGGAGTGATCGCGTGGCCAAAATGGAATTTGGTTACTTTGAAATCCCTAATCACCAAATGAAATCATTGAAGGGCTCTGAGGTACTCCTAAAAATCATTAAATTCTGAAGGCATTTATGCAACTATTACACAAGGGAATTGTATGAAAATAAAGACTATAATTTACCATCGTTGTAAAATTAGAAATTTTATTAGAGGGTATTCTGGAATCTCATTTTGCAATCTCGAATGCATTCATTTGCATTTTTATTTGTATTTTTTAGTAGTAGTATTCCTAAACCAAACTAACTCATAAATGTTGTAGCAATTGCAAATGGCAGTGGCGAACATGGAAATTCAATTATGAATACTTGGTTTAAGGTTGACGCCCCGTAATTTCCCGCAGCCCCAGCCACCACCGCGTCCTTATTTGCTGCAGCAGAGTCTGCTTGCTTGGCCAAAGTCTGGTGGCCCAAGGCAATTTCCCTGAATAAATATTGTAAATCTATGACGAGAGTCTCATTTGCAAACGGAGCGACCGCAGACACACAGATATACAGATACATACAGATATACCAACAGATATACAGATGGATTGAGTCGCACAGACATCGTCTAATTATGTCGAGTAGCACAAACACACACACATTTCCAGATCTCATGCATTCGGATGCAAATAAAAATAAATATTTACATTCAATTTGGCAAACGCGGCGAGCGCAAACTTTGCCAAAGGAAAATTGTGCGTAAAAAGCAGCAGGCAGGCAGGCAGGCAGGCAGGCAGCATATTTGTTAACCTTAAGCAATGAGGAGACCGACCATAGACCAGGAAAACGAGGAACGAGAAACGAGAAACGATTTCGATGCCGATTCCCCGATTGCCGTACAGCAGACAAAATCGATTAACAACTGATTGAGTGAATGGGGGGATCATCCCGGGATGTAGATATAGCCATAGCTCTACGGCTCTTCGGCAACTGACAGTTAAAATGGTAATTGACTTTTGCGCGAGACCGCAATGTGTTTTGTAAACTTGTTGCCATGCCCGCCCTCCTCTACTCTACTCTCGACTCTCTCTGTGTGTATCTGTATACCCATTTGCAATAATGCCAAGCCAGGCCAGGCCAGGCTGCAGCAACATGCGGTTGCAGTATCCCCAAAGCGAATGCAATTTCCACAAAATGCTGTGGCATAAGCCAAGGCGCGCGCGCTCCGCTTCGCTCTGCTCCCATAATGTCATATTAGAGTTTTATCAACTGAAAGAGACTGAGGGGACTAGGGGGGCTATGAAAATGTAGAGCGCTTCTGTTGCTGCTGCTGCGGCTGCTGCTGCTGCTCGAAGGAAGGACCCAACCAACGACAGCCTTCAATTTTCAATTTCGCGCACACTTTGCACAGATAATAGAAATTTCTTTCTTCTTTTGTGCACCCCGAGAAGTCCCTGCCACTGCCGATGCTGCCACTACTGCTGATGCTGCTGCTGCTGCTGCTGCTGCTGCTGCCACTGCTGATGCTGCTCCGTTTATTGACACAAATCGCAAACGCATTTGGCATAAGTACCGGCCAACAAGCTGCCTCTTTCTGTTCCTCTCTGTCTCCCGAGTCGTGTCTCTACTTATTGTTTTTTCCCCAGATTCCATGCTCCACCTCCTTCCTGCCTGCCTTCCGTTTGGAGTTTCTGGGTTATGAGTGGTTTAATGGCAAACTCACTCTCATGCCTTTGTACTCCTCAGCTTTAGCTGCTTATGTGCCTCAGAATAACTTCTGGCACAGAGAGAGAAACAGAGAAGAGAGCTGTTTGGAAAAACTATTCTTAACCTTCTAGAAACGCTGTGTAATCATCTGCTTTGGACAATCGAGAGAGAAATCAACTAAAGAAACTTATGCATGGACATACATTGTACACATACAATTCCTTGAAAAAATCAATAAAATGAAAGAAAATTCTTAAAGGAATGTTTTCTGTTGGAGCGTTCAAGAATGTTTTACTTTTATGTATGCGAAGCTGTTCTTTGTAGCAAATGTGGAAATATCTTTAATGCATTTGGAATGAAACTCTCTCTCTCTGGGAAGTGCAGGTTTTATTACCCACAATAAGTGCTCAATTATTGATATAATTATTGGATTTTTATTGATTCATAGCCTCTTTAATGATGGCCACTTCTCTGGCCCATCCAAGGACACATTACTCAGTGACAGCTGTGGCGTCCACTCATTTGTAATTCCAGTGCGACAGTAGGTGGGGTAAGGCTAATGAATTCACCTTATCCCAAAAATTGTGCCACATTTGGCTGATTAGCTTCTCAGCTGCCGCTTCCACTACCACTACCACTGCGAATGTTTTGTGGGGGCAAGCAGAAGGCAGCAAGCTTCTCTCGACAATGAAATATATTTTTAATCAAGCTAAATCGAATTCAAAGCAATACACCGGTGCCTCATTATTTAGGCAAATGTACAGCCATTAACTACACAAAAACAGCCCAAAACAGCAAACGGTCCGAGCCGGGACTGGGACCACTATACAGAGAGTTTGACCCAAAAGTGGGTCTCCCCCCAAAAAATTACAACCGAAAAACAACAAATTGACAAATGTTGCCACTTAATGTATGCTACGGCTGTGCCTTAGGGGAGACCAGGCCAAAAATGTTAAACAATTTGGTGTGTGTTTGTGTGTGTGTGTGCCAAAAATATACAAACTAATTAATAAGGGAACAACCGTCGAGGGAGTTGACTGACTGCCACGCATTGGATTTTATTTGAATTTGTGTAAAAATTTAATTTCAACAAGGAATGAGGCAGTCGCTGTATGTCGACACAAGGCGGCAATTTTTCAGAGACCCAAAGAAGAATTCAGCCAGAGAGTAAGAGAGAGAGAGATGGCTCTGAGCCACTCAGAGTGAGTAAGTGAGTGAATGACTGGGGAGCCACGACTTCCTACAGTTTGTTAAGGGAATTTTGCATTTTGTTTGAATTATTGCCTTCATTAAGATTGCGTTGTTGATTTTCGTCCCGTACCCCTGTCAGAGTGAGCGACAGCGTGACTCCTCCCCATTTCGCATTACCATTCCTATGCCCATTCCCCCATACCCCCATGCCGCCTCTTTCCCAACAGTTTCTTTGGCCTTTGTTATGTCCCACCTAGACGAGAGTAGAGCCCAGACAGTTGGCTTCCCTGCTGCTCAATTATTTCGGTTGTGACTGTGACTGTTACACATCTTGAATGTTGTGACTGCACTTGACAATAAATTTCTACCTACGCAGACAGGCACGACACAGTCAGCGAGTACGGCGGCTGGTGGTTGGGGGGTCTCTTGTATTTTTAGCTTAATTGTGAATGAAGTTGGATCTTCCTTCCATCTAGTAGAGAGAGGCCCACCATCATCGTCAGCGCGTCATGTGCTGACATGTGCCTGTGTCCTCCTCCTGTCCTCCTGTCTCCTGTCCTCCGCTGCGTCACTGCTCTGTGTAATTGTGCGAAAATCATTCATATGGAAAATGTAACAGACTGTGACCATTGAAATTATAATTATGCGAATATGTTCTCTTATTCTCTCTTTCTCGTCACTTAATTTTGCAGGTTTTCGGTTAGGCATTTGAGTGGCCTTTGTGGTGCCTGATTGCTTATTCCTTAGAGTGTTGCTTAATAATTGAGTGTTGATTAACAGTTTTAGGTAGCAATTTGAAGTACAAACTGTACTGAGTTCTAGAGCTTAATATAATTCTAACCACCATGTCACGCTGTTTACTCCAAGTCCTGCATAAATAAAAGTGAACAAAAAATAAATTGGAAAGAAAATGAAAATTCTTTCCTATTTCCTGGCCTGCATTTCACTTTTTTGCTGCCGCCGTTTCGTTTTTCCCATTTTGTCAAATAGCCGCGGGCACTGGGCAAACTTTCGAAATTTACCGCTCAGCACAATGGGAGGGCTGCCAACTTGACTGAAGAAATTGCTGGGCTGCCAACAACAGGACAGGGGCACGTAGCCGTAGAACAATTACAACTAGGAGCAGCAACAGCAACAGAAACAGGAACAGGCTGGGACTAGAGTTGGTTCTCGTGCTGGTTCTGGCATTTATTTTTTTTTTTTTTTAGCCTTATGCAAACAGGAAACGCATAATGAACTAAGTCCGAACGTGGCGCCTCACTTCTCACTCGCAGGGACAGTCTCCAGGAACAGGCAAACACTCCTGGAGTCAGGGGCAAGGAAGTACGGCACGGCATGGCATTCATTCATTCATTCATATTTTTTTTGTTGAACGGTTTCGTGGTTAACAACCGTTTCCTTATCCTTATTATTTTAATGCCTGCGGCAACATTTTCATCTTACTTACATTTTTGCGCCCAACTCTCTTTCTCTTGACTTTTCCCCGTCCCCCTTTGTGTACTCCGTAGTTGGTTGTCTGCCTGTCTGTCTCCGTCTTTGTGGCTATAATTGGGGTTAACTACTGTTCCAGGTGAGGAGGAAGCAAACGTCCCGCCCTGGCATTGTGTGACCAAAGTGTGCCAAAAGGAAAAGTGCAATTTTTGCCGCACTTATAAATTGTCTGGAGTTTCTACACTTGGGGGGGCTATGACAGAGTGGGGCATGGAGTGGTTTGTGGCATGCAATTAACAACAATTGAAAGTGAAAATTGAATTTCTAAAGGGAGAAACGAAAAATGATAGCAATGCTTTTGACATTTTCCATGTGATTGAATTGTCAGAGAGAAAGAAAGAGAAAAAGCGAGAGCAGGCAGAGTTGACACGCACATTGAGAAATTCAATTAAAACTCTGCATCCCGCTCTGTCTCTCTCTCTCTGTCTCCCTTTCTATCAGGTATTCTCTCTCATCGTCGATTCAGTTGATAATTATTTTTGCGCGCTGTGCGTCTCTGTGTGTGCGTGTGTGTATGAGGAGGGGGGTAAAAGTGCATTAAAAATGCAAATGGCAACACTTTGCCACTTTGATGGCAGTGTAGCCAGTGTTGTCACGTTTGCCGTTTTATTAATTTATTAAATTAAAAACAACAAAAAAGGGAACGTAAAAACGTGAAAAAGGAGACTCTGCTGCCAGTGTGCCAATTCTCCTCTTTCTCACACTCTCTCTCTCTCTCTCCTCGCTGTGTGGCATGTGTAATTGTAAATTTATGAGCGTGCCACAAATAAAAAGGAGGCAAAAGGAACAGCAAGGAATCCCGACTATAGGCAGGGGGACAAGCGGCCGGGAAGGCCAAAGAGTTCAACTGGGGCGCACTGTCAATCGTGTTGCATGAATTATTAATTATTTACTTTTCACACACACATACATACACAGGCAGGCACGCGGACACACACACACACACACACACTTATGTAAGTTTCTGAAGCCCTGGCAGTCAGTGTTGCAATGCGGCATTTGGTTGCCCGTTTTCCGTTGCGACTAATGAAATTATTAACCACATTACAAAAAAAAGTACGAAATTTTATTGAAGGAAATTGGTCACACTCTTACGGCTTTTGCTGCCTGCCCGTCAATAAAAAGCCAAAAATTAGTTTAATCCAATTACCTGTCACGCATCAAGAGAGAGAAAGAGAGACTTTTCATCTGCGTGGATTTCCACCACCCTCAAAATAGAAAATCTGAAAAATAGATGTACTTTTTTTGTGTGGGTAGGTAGGTAGGTAATAGGAGAGGCCTAACCAACCCTGAGCTCCAGGCCTTATCCTCTGTAATGTTCCACTCCCCTGTATCAGCCACTGTCCATGTATTTATCCTGCGTATTGCCCTGGGGACACGGTACATGGACACACAGGGCCCTGGACCCTTGCATCATTTTCTCCGTGGCACTGTGTGTGCCTGTGCCTTTTTCTGTGAATTATTCAGGGGCCCAATCGATGCCTCTCAATCCTCCGCCTCCAAGCTGCCGACAGTTTATTTGCCAAATTGCTTGTACGTAATATGAAACTTTTCTTGCCTTCCTTCTTTCCTTTTTTTTGTTGCAGGCTAATTTTTAGTTTGAAAAAAAAACGGTCCATCCTCTGTGCCAAATCGAAAATCTGAAACACGCGTCACACACAGCGCATTATAACGGGAGGGTAGGGGAAGGAATGGTATGGTACTGAGAGGATTGAGGTCCTCCGATCCATGACTCTCTGATTTTCAACGTAGATTTGGTACAAGGTTTTATCTATTGCCCAAATATCAACCCATACGGTGTGGTGTCCCTTTTGGTGGTCATAATTCAAGCAAAGCCAAAAATTGTAAATTTAAAACGCAGCCACCATTATTATTGTATTATAAATCTAATTAGAAATGTGTGTATATCTGCGTAGACCCGTATCTGAATCTAAATATGCACGTAGTCTGGCCACAATTCAACCCTCCACCCCCCTTGGGCTTCATAGCCCCTGCTAACCCCTGCTGCTCATTTCATATGCTCAACCGCATCTGGCCGCATCTCTGAATATTGGCAATAGCCGCGGCGCCACTGCGTCTGGGGCAATAAATTTGATTTGTTTCAAAAATTTCCCTCTTATTTTCCTTCCTTTTTTTGGGCTGCAATCGAATCGAATCTGTTGTATCCTTAGACTGCTTTTTGTGGTTACTCCATTGTCGGGAGTAATTTTGGTAATAATTTACATAAGCAAATCAAATTGTAAATGTAATTGGAAGACAAAAAGAATATCATATAGGAGAAGGAGTGGGGAAAATGTAACTATGTTGAGTGGATGCCGCATGCCGCAGACTTAAAATGGTGTCAAGCTAAAGCTTCACTCTCTTTTGTGGCTCCTTTTGTTTGCCGCCTCAATGCATCAAAGGAATTTAGCTCAAGTGGCAGCTGCAGCTACAAAGAGGTGGCAAGAAAATGCAGTTTGAAAGAATGAAAACGGGAATAAGTTTCTTTATTTTTCGCCTTCTAGTGTGCATTGGAGTGTTGGAAACACTTTTATCGCACCAAAGACTCAACCAACTGCAATCGATGCAATGTGACGTTGCCTAACACTTTGCAGGTGTGCAATGTGGAAAAGGGGAAGGTAAAGGGTTTCGAGTGTGAGCTGAATTAATCAGAATAAAACGATTCAAAATACGAATACAAACAGAAAGACAGGCGTGGCAATTATTTTTAAAGAAAGTCAATTATTCTTTCCCACTCCATTTGAACTGTGCCTGCAGCTTTATTTATTTTGATTTTATCAATGAATTATCTTAAGATGAGTTAAAACATGCTTTTCCTCAACATTTCGCTGATTTATTCAATGAAAATACAATAATTAGTGTTGGTAAAGATTTTATCGCATCCTTCACCACACAAAAATCGGTTATGAAATAAGCTTTGGCGTTAGCCAGCACTGTTTACAAGCTAATGACTGGCCAACTTTTTGACATTAGATGACGTGTCGATGCAGTACACATGTGTGTGTATGTGTTTGTGCAAGTGTTCGGCTCCTTCCAAGCCTGGTGAAAATTTGTGTGCAAATTCATGTAAAAATTGTGGCAAACAATCTGCAAAGAAATCAACATCGAAGCGAGGACAATCACAGCGTGAGTGCCGCACCAAAAATAAATGCAGAGTGCTAGAAGAGCTTGGAAAGTAAATGCAATTTTTTTTTCAGGCAACCGAAAACTATGATAATTTTGGAATCGTCAATCTAAGGCACATTTCATTTCACATCCAACACAAACATTTTTCCGAACGGGTTTAGCCTGAGATCCAAGTTGGTGACTCCAACGTTAGCACTTGGTTTTCCCCATTTCCCATTTCGTGTCCGTATTTATTTGGCCAGCCTTTTGTTGAAGTGTGTGCGGCAAACGGTTTAAGGCCGCGTTCATCTGTAAATATGTCCACAGTCATGGCCGCAAAGTGTGCCACTGCAGGTGCCACTACTACACTGGTGGCAGCCAACTCAACAGCTAAATCCCTAGCATCAAATGGAGCCACTTCCCTGGGTGCCCAAGGAGAAGGATCGATGGTGGCAAATGGAGCAGAGGGAATGGCTGAAAAGGAAGAAGATGGTTTGAGATCTGTGGCCCCAAATGGAGACGCAGGAGAGGGATCCCGAACAGAAGCAGCACAGGGCTTGCCCGCCCAGCCAGTGAGTCCCATCCCAGCAGCTGCAGTCGAAGGTGCATCATCCTCTGGTGGTCCTCCTCCTGGCATGCTTGGCGAGGATGCGGCGCAGCGAAGTTTGAAGGACCAGATGCCAAAAATCTTTCCACGTCCACCCGGGGGCTACAGGTACTCGATGGAGTTCCTCTACAACATTGGCACGAGTATGGCTGGGGTTGTACTGGACATACCCACATCGCCATCGATAACGCCTCGAAGTATGCGCACGACGCCGCCACTACCGCTGTCCTTGCATCAAGATGCTCCGCAGTTGTCCATGTCGCCGCCAGGTCAGACCCAAATGTCTTCCGGTAGTCGCTACAGCAGCGGGGGCATGCCCGCAACTGTGGTAGCACCCCCAGGACAGTTTATGTATCCGGGCTACGTGCAGAGTGCACCGCAGCAGCGGCGATTGTGGCACACAGAGAATGCCGTGTGGCAATTCGATCGCAACTATCCCTTCAACCAGGGATATACCCAACCTTATGGAGTACCAATTCTGCCCATGGGCTATGAGCAGAACTACGGAGGTGGTCATCGTGTGTACTATCCGAATTACATGAATAATTCGCCGGGTGGAGGCAACCGCATGAGCAATCGTCACAATCACAACTCCGTCTTCGCCTCGAACACGGGAAATACTCAGCAACAGCAACAACAGCAGCAGCAACAGCAACAACAGAGGCCCACGCAGGTGAACAGCTTCCAGCAGTCTCTGCAGCAACAGCAACTGCCTCAGGGAACTGCTGGGAACCAGCAGATGGAAGTAACCGTCCCAGGACATGGACCTGCACCTTCGTTCGAGAGTGGCAACGTTAATGGAGCACTCTTGCGGCTTAACCGTGCTGGACAGCAACGCAACGGCGGATCTGGACGTGGACAGACACCCAACTCGGCCTACAACCAACAGGCATTCCATGGCGAGTCAAAGACATTCTACAACAGGGCTGCTGGATCGGGCGGATCCCGATTTAATCAGGCCCACAACCAGCGGGGCTTGTATCCGCCGAACGGGGAGGATCAGCAGCCGTTGCAGTTGCAGGAACAGATGCAGGATCAGGAAAAGATTCCGCGTGGCTCTCAATTGTCTCGCTGGGGGCCCAAGGTCAAGAAAAATAATTTGGGTAAAAAACACATCTCCAACTCGTCGGATTCGTTGTCGAGTTCCTCCTCCAAGTCCAACTTGGAGCAAAGCCCTTCTTTGACTTCCATAACGAAGCACCCGAAGCGCACATATCGCAGTCAGTTGCACTATGCCAAGTCAGACCCAGAAGGAGGTGGTGGCAACTATCAACAGCAGTTGCAGTCGCAGAATCAACAGCAGCAGCAGCAACAACAGCAACAACAGCAACAGAAGCAGCAACAGCAATTAAATGCGAGTCAAGCGATGCGCCGCAACAAGCAAAACAACAGCTACAATCCCATGGAGTACAACAAACCGATGCAACATCAGAGCCAACAACCACGCTACTATCATGCCCGAAATACGGAAGAATTTGGCTACGTCAACTATGGCCAGAATCAAGGCGGCATTCTCGAGACCCAATCTGGTGCTGGAATGATGAGACCTTTGACTGCCAACAGTCCCGTGTCCCAAGCACAGCTCGATATGGAACTGGAGGAGCTCTGGACTTCGCTTTGTCCAGAATACTCGACCGATCGTGGGCAAGACAAGTCTGAGCACGAGCAGGAGAAAGATTTTGTTCAAGATTGCCTTCTGGAGGATGGTCAGTCCTTTGCCAGCTGGACACCCAGCGTCGAGAGCGACCAGTCCGAGGGTGAGCTAAGTGATGCCTCCATAGAGTCCTATGTGCGGAGCATCACCATGGAGTGTGTGGCCACGGCAACGGGCACTGAGCTACCAGATTTGAGTGGAGCCAATCTGGTGCCCTATGGCGATATGAGCCACTTGAATGGCATGGACAGTGGCGGTGTCACACCAAGCGTAAGCCAATCCAATGGATTTCGATTCCCTATGCTCAGTTCGATACCAGAACATGCACAATTCAGGGAAGAACTGGAGCTGCTGCAGAAGAACGGAGAAGATGCGGAGGAGGAGGACAGATTCAAGACCCCGGTTGGCTGCTCCAGCAAAAGCACACTGTCTGCGTTCCATATGGTATGTCTGTATATCCTTTGGGGACTTTTCCATCTCATACCATCTATCATACCCCCCCCCCCCCTGTCAGGATGCAACTCCAGAGTATCTGCTACCCTTGGACCAAAAGAATCGCTACTGGCGCGAGTTCTATGGCTATACCCCAGCGGATCGCTTCATGCTCCGTTGCAAGCACGTGGAAATTAAGCGTCCACCGCGCACTGTGCCCAGTCGCACCAGCTGGGAGTCCTTGTCCCTGGACATTTGGAACAAGTTCCTCGAGGCGCAGCAGACGAGCAGCATCTACAAAACAAAGATGCGTCTGTGGCGCTTCATCTACAATCTGGCTGTGGTAAGTTTTGTGATGTCGAAAAAGAAAGATCCAAAGTCTAAAGTGCATCCTTTCTCCCATGCAGAGCCAGTACCCACGGTACGGTCTGTATTTGGTGGGTTCTTCCATTTCGAATTTCGGCTCTAAATGCTCGGACATGGACATGTGCATGGTGGGCTGTACAAATCCGAACCTTGATCCGCGCTCCGAGGCTGTTTATCATCTGCAAATGATGCGCAGCCTGTTGAGCGGCACCAATAAGTTCCAGGACTTCAATTTGATTGAGGCCAGAGTGCCGATACTCCGCTTCACCGATTGCCAACACAAGGTCGAGATTGATATTAACTTCAACAATTCTGTGGGCATACGCAACACGCATTTGCTCTACTGTTACTCGCAACTGGAATGGCGTGTCCGACCCATGGCCCTGGTCGTGAAGCAGTGGGCCCAGCATCATAATATTAACAATGCCAAGAACATGACCATTTCCAGCTATTCACTCATGCTGATGGTCATCCACTTCCTGCAGTCGGGCGTCAGTCCCCCGGTGCTACCCTGCCTCCATAAGATGTATCCGAAAAAGTTTGAGCTGCTCGATACCGCGGACAGTGGCTACGTGGACATGAATGAGGTGATGGCACCGTACGAGTCGCAGAATACACAGACCCTGGGCGAGCTGATGCTTAGCTTTCTGCAGTATTATAGCAACTTTGAGTTTGGTAAATATGCCATTTCCATACGTGTGGGTGGACTGCTGCCCATTGAGTTGTGTCGCGCCGCCACGGCACCCAAAAACGATATACACCAGTGGATTGAGCTGTGCATCGAGGAGCCCTTCGATCAGACCAATACTGCTCGATCCGTCTACGATCCGGAGACGTTTGAGCGCGTCCGCGCCATTTTTTTGTGCAGCTTCAAACGCCTGGAGTCCACACGGAATCTCAGGTCTATATTCGAGGACTATGAAGGGCCCACCATCGCTATGCGCTCCCCATCGGTGGACTCGGAGTTCAAGTTACCCTCATCTGACTCGAACAGTGAGGCGATCTCGCCACGTTTGCTCAAAATGGTGGACAAGTGCACCACCGCGATTTGGGACGAAATCAAAGAGAAATTACCCACAAGCTACAACAGCAGCTCCACCAACACAGTAACTATCGAACCACCTCAAATGGGACTAGCCCCTCAGGCATATAGATCTGATCATTAGCTTTGCTCTCTGTTCAGAAAATGTAAAAAAATCAATAGACCAAGTTCTTACGGGAGTGGAAAAAAATTTCAATATTGTAAAGTTAATTTTTATTTTTCGGACAACTTGCCCAAGGCCTTTTAACAAAAGAAAAAAAATGTAAATTCGACGTTGCATTTGATAGGAAATTTCCCAGTTTTCTATTCTGATTTTGTCGGACCGGCTCAAAAGAAAAGAAAAGACAGATACAATCATCAATCGGTCGCAAAAATTAGTTTGCCGGATTATTATTTGGGAAATTGCAAAAAAAAATTTAAAAAAAACAGTTGCCAAAAATATCCATCAAAACCATTTAATAGAAGACAAAAAAAATTTTAAAAATCAAAAATTATTTTGAAAATCATAAGTAAAAAATTTAAAAAAAATTAGAAAAAATATCAAAAAATTTAAAAAGTAAAAAAAATGAATAAAATTTAAGAAAAAACAAAAAAAAAATTTATAAAGGCAAAATGTTAAGAAAAAAAAAATAGAAAACTAGAAGATTGAAAAAAAATACTAATTAAATATAGGTAGGAAATGGGTTAACCTAGAATATCTAGTTAGTGACAGACGAAAGACGACGACTTACACTGTGAACAATTGTTACACCTATAAAACAGATTGGACAGCCCCCAAAAAGCGGCAAAGAACACCTAAAACACAACCAAAAATTGCACCAAAGAAATAACACAATCTCTTGTAAAAAAAATTGTAAAATGTCAAAAAGGGCTGCAAATCTTCACAAAACAATGCTGAAAGCAAGAGTCGAAATAATGTTCAGAAACTAACTTCCACATTTATCAAAAACTTTACTCAAATTTGAAGACAGCGGCCGAAGACAACAAAAAAAATTAAAAAAAATGTATAAAACGAAACCAGTAGAATAGTTTCTATACGCTCTGTGTTTTTCTGGTATCCAGTTGATATGAGCGTGATGAAAGTCTTTAAATATCTGGGCGGAATCTTTTGAATCTTATTTGAATCTCATCAGACCCCTTAGCAATCATCAATCCATCAATCAACTATCCAATAAAGTCGAGAAATGGTTTCCTTATTTCAACACTTGGCACCAATCCCTCTCCTGGGGTTACATTCGAATGAAATTATGTACGTCGCTCAATTTGATATTCCGCTCTGATTAATTCTTAGTGGTTGGCCATTCTGCTCATCCTCGCATCAAATATCACCCTTGGGGGACTAACAAATAGCCTAAAATTCTCGCACATGTTTCAGTTTGAGCAATTATCTAAGGGAATCAAATCAAATCATTGATGCAACAGCAGCAACAGCAGCAGCAGCCGCACCGGCAGCAGCGGCAGCTGTGTTAAACAAGGGTGGTTGGATGGGTATAGGAGGGCGTGGCGTGGCGCACTGTTCTCCGCACTCCTCTCCACCCATCAGTCGGTTTTGGGTATCAATGGCAACCAAAAATGTCAGTGCAGCAAATTATTTCATCAATTGCAATGCTCAATTTCAGTGCATCATCGAACACAGATCGAACTCAGAGCGGAGACACACACACAATGGTTGGTGCTCCTAGTGCTAGTGGTGATGGTGGTGATTGTCAGAGGAGAGTGGCGGGAGGGTGGTGTGTGATGCTGATGCTGGTGATGGTGATGGTGGAGTGTTGAGAGCCATTCGTCCTGTCCTGTTGAGTAATTGATATAATGTCGATGTGCCATTTGGAGTGGCTGGCCATCGTCTGATGACTGCTGCTGCTGCTGGCTGTCGTCGCCCACCTAATGGCGAAAATTGTCAACGGAATTGGGATTTGGGATTACTGATTGGGTGGGTCATACATATGCCCAAAACGTGCTGTAATGCAATATCGTGGCCTCGGCCACGGCCACTGCCACGGCCATAATCATCATTATCGTTAACGCCGTACCGAACAATTGTCACACTAATTTTCGCATATGTGCCGAAAAATTGTTGGCAATTAAATGGGACAGTGAATCGGGAAGCAAATCGTAGCACAGTAGAACCATTTTGTCATTCAATTGCTGCTGCTGCTGCCTGCTGTCCTTTGGGCCAGGACTAAAAGTAATTAATGCCTTTTGTTAATGGTAAATGCATTTGCATTTAGAATTTATTCCCAATTCCAATTCACAGAAAAAAGAAAAAATTTGCACAACAAAGGCGGGCAAAAATGAAAGATGATCTTCATTAAAATTTTCCACAAGCCATTTTTAGCTGCCTGGAAGACTGGAGTGAAGGGACAGCTGCTGCTGCTGCTGCATCTTGTGGTGTCATTAAAATTCCTGTCCCGTGATTTGGTCTTTGGTCTCGAATAATTATTCATTGTCATTGTAATTGGCGGGGCAGGCGCTAAATGGCGAAAGAGTAGGAGAAGAGCTGCTGGAATAGGGGATTTTTCAGTTTTTACATTTTTTCCAGACTCTGAGGAGTCTGTTCTTTTTTTGTTCATAGACTCGTATGTGAGTAAAAGAAGACTGATGGCTCCCCAATGGGTTTTAGGGGATTGCGTTTGTTTGCGACACGTACGGGAATTTTCATTTGATGTCATTTCAATTTTCCTGCCCCTTTGCATGAGACAGCAACAACAAAAGGGTTCAATCGGGCAAAAGATACAACAACAACAAGAACCAACAATTGTTTGTCTCTGCCACTACCTGGGTGTCCTTTGTTTCCTTGTTGGGCAACAAATTACCTGAGGCAGGTGGAAAACTGTAAAAGAGTTCCATGAGTGATTGAGTGACTAGGGGAATGAGTGTAATAAATAGAAGCAGCGAATGATTGCTGAAATGCATGAATACCAAAAAGATTCAAAGGGACAGAAATCCATTTGAGGATATTTTTAGATGAAATATACGTCACAAAAAGGATTCAGATAGTTTTAGCGATAATAAAATAAGTTAAATGAATCAATACATTTTAAATGACAATAAGTGTTGACGAACAGATTGACCCGCCATGGGTTTTTCCCCTCCTGCCTATGCCTCTAATGAACTGAAAATACCCTTTCCTCCTTTCAAATGAATCAACTTAACAAACTGATTAAATTTTTGCATGTATTTGTTCTTCTAATTGCAGGTAAGCTCATTAGCCCACACTCTTTAGCAGCACACAGAAAACAACCAACAAGCAAACAAACAGCAGCAACTCCATACAGTTCGTATAACAATAATAATGAATAATGTTAGCGTAAGTGCTTGTCTACAATTTTAATTAGTTTTAAATGCAATTTAATGCATTAGCATTTGTTGTTATATTTTTTTGTGTGTTCATTTTCGGTGGCTGTGTGCCTTGTTTTGGTTTGCCAAAATGCTGCTAAAGCACTTAGCATAATTTAGAGAAAGAGAGCGGTTATTTAGACAGTAAGAGGGGAAGAGTGCGAGAGAGATAGAGGTAGAGATAGCGGAGAGTGGAAAAAAGAGTGCATTTAAATTTTTGGCTAAACAATAAATCATTTTGCCTCTCTATCGGCTTTCAACTATTGTGATAAATGTGGTGTATAATTTTTTGGGCTATCAAATTGTTCCTATCAAATTCATGATAGAAATAATATATTTTGTGACCACAGGACATGTTTGTTTTGCTGTGTGTGTGTGTGTGTGTGTGTGTGTGCGTACCTCCCGCACAATTAGAAACGCATTAAATATTGAATATCCTGTGGAAATGTTTCCGGTGCTTAACAAACATTTCCATGTGTTTACCTGCAACACATTTGCATAAGCTCCAATGTCCTCTTTCTCTCTCTCTCTCTCTATGAACTGTAGCCCCAAAGGCACTCAGCCCTTTCTGTTTGATCATTCCGTTTATTTCTAACCTGCCTTTCGATCGTTTCCATTTGTTTTTGCTATTCCTTCCCTTAGTAAACCATTTTATGTATTTGTCTTTCCTCGGAAAACTACTCAATTTCGTGCTTGAGCCACGCCCTCTTGACAGCGAAACGCCTTCACGAAAGCAATAACCAAAAAAATACTCATAAAAGTGGGGAGAAAAATCAATCAGCGGCTGTTGCGGGTGAAGAAATATCCTCAAAAAATGTTCAGAAAGCTTTAAGGCGTATTCGGGTACACACCACGGACACGCCCAATTCACTCCCGCCTCCACTTGGTGCGCCAATCAAGCTCATTTATTATGCATTTTTCATATGACAATTTTTTACTGGCGGTGGGAATCCCTTTTTTGTGGCATTGCACCTACATGGGGGCACATTCCCTGCCTCCTTCCGTCTCTCACTGTCTGACAGGGCTGTGGGGCAGACAATTTAAATTCAACCGCAGAAAAACCAGCAGAAAAGAGAAGGAGTAAAGGAGTCAGCAGAACAGAGAAAGAGAAGGAGGAGAGGGTGACACACACGCATGTCCAGGGTTGCCTTTGTGTCTCGTGGGAATATTTTTCGGATGCTGATGGAGTGACAAGGCAAAAATCGAACACCCCAGCCCGACACAAAAAATATACAAATTACCCGCAGAATTGAACATTTTCCATCCCCATAGAACCGTTTCCATATCCCATATATATCTCTCTCTATAATCCATGAGAATGCAGTCCTCTGTGCTCCCTGTCATATCGCTGTCATCGATTGCCCTCTAAACAATCTATCGATAAAGGTTTCAGCATTCTGTTGTTTTTTTTTTTGGGGGAAACTTCACAGCAAAAAGGGTTGCCACATGCAACATTTGCATATCGTTTTGAAGTACAGTTGCTGCTCGAGGGCTTGAGGCGTGGCGTGGCTTTGCTTATCGCCGCCAACACTTGGCACATAGCAGGGCAGGACTCGGTCTGGCAGGGCTTACTCTGCCAGGACCCCAAGTATTTCCGTTGCCTGGGCACGCTTGTTAGTCCACTGCAAAAAGCATTGGGAGGGAGGAGTGGTGAGGACTGGGGTGGGGGTTGACTGTTGCAAGTGTCAGCCAGCTCCTATGGAGGCAGAGTTCAAGTCGAAGTCGCTTAACGATTCCGTGTCATTTTTTGCATTTCCTTTCGGTCTTCAGTTTTATTTTCTTTTTGCGTCCAACCCCTCCCCCAGCAACATTTTGCGGTTGCCGGTTTCAAGTGTGCTGCGGCCTTATCGCGTGCTACGTTGTGGCACCTTCAGACGGGGGACAGAGTGCAAGAGAGAGAGGCACAGAGAGAGAGTGTGGAAAAGGCAGAGGGAGTGATAAAAATTAAAGCTTGAAGCAAAATTCATACTTAGACAAGCACCAGCAGCAGCAGCAAGCAGAAATAAATCACGAAGAAATGCGAAGCAAGGCTCGTAAATTTTTGTGCAGTGTACGTGTTAAAAACTTCTCACGTGTCAGTCGTTAGTGTGAGCCTTGGTCTAAGGACTCGCCGCCAACAAAACGGATGTTCCATCCGCAATGCAGAAGATAACTTTGCAAGTGTCTTGAATGTCATTTGCATTTCCTTTTGCTTGATTATGAATACTCGTACAGTATCTACATATATATTTTTACACCAACTTTGGTTTCAATTTTTGGCCAAGCTGAATGATGAATGCGCCACACCGCTCCGCACCCCCCACAACCCAGACTATAGTGTCTGCAATTAGTGGCAAAAAACAGGAGAAGGAAGTCTCAGGTTGCAGGTGGCGGATGCTGCTTGGAGAGATCTTGAGGAAAAGTCGCAGCCAAGACCCGCGAATCCGATCAATTAAAAAGTAACTTACAGATGGCCACACTCTCTCTCTCTCTCCTTCCTGTGCTTGTCCTTTACTTCCTGTCAACTGCTTGGCGCTCAGTGTGATTAATTTCAATGCCCATTTGCATGCGCCATGGTGAATGATGCCATAATCCTTGCTCCTTGTCCTTGCCTACTACTGGCTGCTGCAACGGGCTTCTGCTACATGCTGCTGCTGTTTTAAGTAATTTGGTACCCTGTCAATATGGGTGTCATCTGTAGATGGAACAGGCTGGAACGATTCTTTAGTAAGAACTCCATTAGTTGTGATAAAATTATGAAAGAAGTTATGGAAGTTTCCCTAAGTCATACAATCCAAGAGATATTTTACTCCAGAGCTACAAAAGTACTCCTCATCCAGGGTATTCCATGCTTCGTTTCTCGCTTGCAGTTGCCTTTGCGTTATGTTTCTTTTTTTGTGGCTCTTCATTCTGAAAGTAGGGGAAAGAAATTAAAAAAGCACGCAGCTCAGTCTGAGTTGCTGCAAAAGGATAAGGCTTAAGTGTCTACCTCCAGCTACTACCTGGACGACGACGACGACGACGACGACGACGACGACTACCAGAGCCAGAACCAGCAGCAGGACCAGTACCAGGACGTGGACAGAATCGCTTCACAAAGAAGAAGAAAAAATATTACAAAAAACGTGCCAAACGTTTATTTAAAAGGATTTATGTGCGTTACGTGCTAAATGTGAAATAATAATTTTTTTACTCATTCTTTTCGCTCACTGCGGGGACGGCGTTTTTCCTACCACATTTTTTTTCTTTAATACCTTTTGGATGCTGCAGAATGCAGTTAGAGGGTTATAACTCTCTCTCGCTTTTGCTTTTTTTATTCACTGGCTCTCTCTTTCACATCCTGTGTGTGTGTGGCATTAACTGAAGTCCTCTTGGCAATTTTTATTGAGACTCCGAGTCTTGGCCAACTCATGAAATGTTGCGGGTGAGAGAGTTTTTGGCCAACTGAGATTTTCCCCTGACTGTGAGACTTAATTGCATTCTGCTGAACCTCTCTTTCTCTCTGCTTTTCTCTTCTTGTGGTTTTTAAGTGCTGGCCTGAAAGGAAAAGTTTTCCCTCTCCTTGTCTGTGTTTCCTTTTCCATTTTTGCGGCTGCCATTTGCCAATTTTCTAGCTTTCTTCGGGGCAGTTTCTGTATTTGTATTGAAATCGAAAATGCGTGGCAAGGGAATACCATGAGAGAAACAGAGATACAGAGCCCAACAACAATGGCCAAAAAGAACCTTCAGGACTGAAGACCAAGTCCAAGTCCATGTTCATGTTTCCCAGTTGGGTTCCTGGGGTTCCTTTTCTCGACTTATTGTTATGTCCATCTCTTACTCGTTCTCTCGCTCTGTCTCTCTTCCCACTTTGTGTTCTTTTTGTCCTTTTTCTAGTCCCGTCTGTGCATTTGTTTTGGGACCCCGCACGCATATAGCATAATAATTAGATGGTGTTTCCCGTTCGACTCATCCTGCGGCCCACTGCTAATGCCAGAACCCAGTCGGCGTCGTCGTCTGGGTCTCGACTCAAGTCAAGCAGAGCGAGAGAGCTAGAGGGAAAGGGAAGAATGAACGGTCGGTCACACTCTCCACAGTTCATTTTGCGGCGCACAAAGTTTCTTAATTCTTTGCCAGCTTTCGCTCCCATTCCATTGCTCCTTTGTCTCTGGGCACAAAATATATAAAAAAAGAAAGAAAACTTTTAATATGATTTGCAGTCAGACATTTTCCCGCAGCAGCCAGTCAGCCAGTCCATCTGGCAAACATAATTAAAGAACGCCCCAGAAACATAAAGTGGTGTGTGTTCGTCTTCTGCCTCTACCACTAACCCGGGGTCTTGAACTTTACTCAGTCGTGTAGTGTAACTTATGCATGTGCATCTTGGCCTCCAGGATACCTACTCCAGGTATTGTGCGGGGATCAGGATAAGGTGGGACAGTGACAGTCCACAGGACACCTAGCTGCTTGAAGTGCCCGAGTGTGCCCGGAGAGCAGGCTGAATAGTTGCAGAGGATCCTGGAACACTGAGAGAAATGTATAGCTAAGGGATTGTTAGCACAAGATCTGAGCGGGACAAGAATGTCTTAGTAAATTAAAGATTTCACACTCTCTCTCCAGCCGGCACTCTTTACTGCTAATCCACTCTGGGATAGGAAGATGTTCTACCATTTTCCTAATTTAATCGAATAAATCGAAGAGTTTTCAAGCGAAGTTTTCCATTTCATTCCTACTCCTCCGATTGTTTTCCCTGAAATGCAGTTGTCTTCTTCTTAGCCAGTTTGTCTTTTCTTAATTTTCTTCCGTTTTCTTTTCCAAGTGTAGACAATGTGTCCTTTTCTTTTTTTGTTGCTCCGTTTTCTTGGGCTGGTGTGTGTGTTTTGTGCGCAACTTATTACCTTAAACTTGGCAAAAAGGTTGTTGACTGGCTGCAATTTGTTGACACAGACATCAGAGAGAGAGAAGGAGTGAGAGGGCATATGGGTGTGTGTGTGTTTAAGTATGCTTGTGTGTGTGACTGCGTGAGGGACTGAGGCTGTTGTCCTTGGGTTTACGTAGCAGGACTCTTAGGCATGTGCAGCCAAGGCGTTTTGCAAATTGAAATTCATATGCAGACAGCTCTGCCTCATTCCTCACGTTTTTTCTGCACTCTTTTTAGTTTAATTTTCTGTACTTTTCTCTGGTTCTCTCTCCTGCACTATACTGGCAGCTTTCTGCATTTTCTGGAGTGCATTAGGGACGCAGCTCGCTTCGTTTTGTTTAGTAATTTTCATTAGAAAAAATCGCTGAATCTGCTGATGTGAGGATGTCCTTCTTTCCACCATTCGGTTGACCAATAGCTGCTTCGTACTTTTGCTCCGTCTTCCCTCCTCTTTTTTGCTTTCTTTCTGTTTCATCTACTCGCTTTTCTCTTTGTCTTTCTGTCTCTGAGAGTGTCGAAAGCCTTTAAGGCGCTCAAGTGAAAGTAATCGCCTTGGCTCGGCCACTGCATTCAGCATTTTATGTTTGTCTAATTCAATTAGACCAAAAAATAAGAAATAAAAACTGCAGAATACAAAGAGAAAACTGTGTGGAAGATCCTTAAGTCCAATGAGCGAAAATCCCTCTTTAAAGCTTTTCTTGAAGGCAATGTCCAGGGGAGTAATCAACTACCTCTTCCACAACGATGGCTGCTGGCAGTTACAGCAATAAAACTTCAATTAAATTAAATAAATCTCGGATAAAAATGCGCAACTTTTCCATCTTCGAATGCGGCACAGACAGTGAGACAGAAAGAGAGACAGAGAGTGAGAAATAACGAGAAAGAGAGGGAGCAATCAGCAAACAGCCTGCGGTCATCATTAAATGTCTAATTTATTTCGGAAAAACAACAACTACAGCACCAGCAGCAGCAACAGCAACAGCAGCAACAACTTGGTCCAGAGAAAATTCAGTTTTTACAACCAAGATTTTCCATTTTCCGCCACTTTGCCCCTCTGGCCGTAAAAATTGATTTAATAAAACAGGCACGTTTCCATTTTAAGTGCTGTAAATTTTAATTTAGTTGTTGCTTCCACTCGCAACACACAGCTGTGGCTGTGGCCCCCATCGCCAGCACATTGGAGTGGACTGAAACCGAAGGACACCTCATCATCAAAGCTCTTCCCCAGTGCGGGGAAAACTTTGATAGAGATCACCTTCATTAACAACAATGGAAATGGGGAAATGCAAACTGGGAAATGATTCGGTTCGAATGGAATTGGGGAAATGGCAACGGAACTGACTTGTAAACCAACTTTGGTTGTCGTTTCTCCTTTGTTTATTATCTCTTATCACTCGAAAGAAAGTTCCACTTTAATGAGTTTTATCTGTAGAGGGGAGAGTAGAGCCCTCCAAAAATTGACTGCCATTTTCAAAGGAGCCGCCGCGAGCTGTACCAAAAATATCAACAAAAAAAACTTGACTCCGTTTCCGGGGACTTTGACTTTGGAGGCAATCAAATGGAAAATGCTACTTCAGCTGCTGCGGCTGCTGCTGCTGCTACTTTTGTTTTATGAATATTTATGAATGTGACAGTAAAGTTGTCGTCCTTGTTTAGTTTCGGTTTGCTGTTTATTTTATTTAAATGCGCCTTCAGCCATGCAATTGTATATTAATTCCATTCACTCCCCACCCACCCCAGACAGCCTCAAACGCCAACTGACAAGACAATTTTCGTGTTTCTGTTAAAACTTTTGTGCCACAGCCAGAGACAGCTACCGAATAGGATACTACCACACGGAACCCCTGTGGCAGCAGAGGCAGTCACAACAGCAGACAAACAGAACTTGCCACGTTGACACACGTTGACATCGAATTATGCAAAAACCCTAGCAAAATGTGAATTAAAAATGCAAATGCCTCAAAGACCCTCAAACCCTCCAAAAAGTACACATTGAAACAGTAAGAGACTGTCCTTCGGTCCAACAACTAATCAAGTCTGGTCTGGCTGTCTGTCTAGGCAACATTGTGTTGATGCTTGAATGGGCCACAGGAATTCGAGTGGAAATATTACTTTCTGTAGATATGCTTTGGGTGGTGGCAAAGGCCCCGGGGAAATGATCTTTCTGGTAGGATGAGATGTTTAGAAAGAACAAACTTAGAGGAATTTCGTACTTCTAAGCATCAATTTGATAGAGAGAGCTATACATTATACACAGAGTTTTTCTCTTCAAATGAAATTTAAATATATTTAAGCATTGAAAGAGCATCGCAAATTCGCTGTGCCTGTTCCCTGAATATTTCTATTTATTTGCCACTCACGCCTCCACTTCCTTCCGCTTGCGTGGTATTCCGCATCGAATTAAATTTTCTTCTTTGCGGCCTCACCCGAGTTTTCATGTGATTTCACTAGCCATTGTCATTCTTACGCATGAAAATGTGTGGAAATGTGCGGAAAGTAAATTGAAAAAAAATTCCCTTTTGGTTTTTGCCCTCTTTCTGTGTAGAGCAACGGCAGTGGCTCAGTCGACAGTCATCGTTCTCTGTCAATCTGTCGCTTTTCATATTTTTCCTCATTTTCCCCTGACAAAATAGCTCAACGGCTTGCTTGGCTTGTGTCATCTGCATGCCCCTCGAACCCAATAAGTATGCAGCAGGGTTTGCCATTGTCAAGTTCCTTTGATTGCTCCTACTCCTGCGGATCCCGGCTGCATACTTTGCTCTTTACCTGGTCGCATTACGTATACGCCAAGCTGTGTGTCGTGGGGAGTTTTTATTGCTTTCGATTTTCATTTTGACTGCTCGCACGTGCGACGACGACGAAGACGACGAAGCCGACAACGTCGTCGTCCGCCCTTGGATGAGTCCTGGATGTCCTGTCCTAAACTTTCCAGTTCGATGGCGTAAATTTTCTTTAAGCATTATTTTATTACATATCTCCCAGGCAGAAGGAACGGCAAGCGGCAAGCGGATCTGGCTTTTCCCCTAGCTGGGTTTTTGTTTTCGCATGGCGTGAAATTCAATTTCCCATTTGCCACACATACAGTTCTCTGCCTCCACTTCTACCTCGTGACACTAGTGTCTTGCCCCACCTCTCAATATAAAGATATTCATTCAGCTACACGACTTCATTTTTGCATACGTATGAAGCAAAAGAAGCCACATGACAGGTGCAGTGCGTTTCGGGACAATGAGGCAAAGTTTTGGGGATTATTCATCGGTTGTAGCGTGGAAACTTTTCCTTTTAATCAGAAGTCTATGGCGAGATCTCTCTCTCCCTTGCCCGAACGAGAATGGCATTCTGTCTGAAGTTCTTATTCTTTGTATAATACTTAAGCTCTTCAGTTGTGCAACTTATGGCAATGAAACACACTGTAGCTTAATCGTTTTTTCTGCTACTCTTCTGCTACAGTTTTATTTTTCCTTTTGCTATCCTTTCGTGTGTGTTTCAATGGCTTCCCGGACTCCTTGCTCCTTCGTGTTTATCTGCAGACGCCATCGCTGCCGCCGATTTACTTTTCCGCTTTTTCCGTTGCAGGTCGGCTGGGTGAGGAGGGTGAAGTGTGGTGGGGGGTTTTCCTTAACGGGTGGAAATTCATTGAAAAATATTCTTGATTTTTATTGCGTTCGCTCACAAGTGAAATTGCCTTAAAATCTATTTGAGTTGTGCTTTCCTTTCTGGTGCCTTTCTTCTCTTTGCCTTTTTATTAGTTCTGCAGAATGCAGACATTTCTGGGCCCAGTTATTCCCTGTCTTCCTGGCAAAACAATTTGTTCCTTTTTTTGGTTTGGTTTGGTTGGCTTTTGGGCCATTTTCTGTGTGTGTTTTTATGGAATTCCTTTTGGGTTTATTACTTTGTTTATTTGGCCCGAACATGCAAACGTTTTTGGTCATATCCCATGGCTTTTGTGTCCTTTTGTTCCAGCAGCATTTCTCACATATTTTATGTGCATTATCTTAACCGATTCTGACATAATTTATGTGGACAATTTCGCTTTGGTTTTCGGTTTTTGGTGATCAAGTGAGCAAAAATGTGAATTTAATTGAGTCTCATTTACATTTCTTTGCGCTCGACCCCACTCCTCGCCACTCGCTCGATCCCAAGAAAGGGCTGCGTCGTTTAAATGGGAACCCTAGAAACATAAAATAAAACGCAGAAGAACAAAAAATACAAAATATAATATGAATCATACGCACCATTAAACAATGGCATCGACGGGGGCAGGCCAATACAATGGGCCGCTGGCCCACATAAAGGCACAAAACGCTTTCAATATCACTTATAAAAGTCCTGCCCCATTCAGTCCATGTCCTTGCATCGCCATTTGCAACGGAAATCAAGTCGCACATGCGAAAGTAAAAAATTCAAACAATTGTGAGAAATGTAAAGAGAGAAATGGAAGCCCAACACAAACATTGGCTTTGGTGGTTGGTGAGGGGGTGGAGCAGTGAAATTCTGTAACATTTAACCCAAAGAGAAAGAGAGAGCGAGCGACTGAGAGAAAATGGAAATGGAAAATGCTAAATGGGAAATGCTAAATGGAAAATGAGAAGCCAAAACAAAGGGCAACAAGCTGCTACACTCTTCAGAAGGAAAGGTCACAGAAGGAATAGGAAAATCGCCTTCTAATGAAACATGAAAATCAATTACAAAAAAAAAGAAGCGAAACAAAAGCCAAATCGCAATTGAAATGCGAACAAAGGGAACAGCCAGCAGGAGCAGAAGGAAAACCAAGTAAAAGAGAGAGAAAATGAAAAATTGAAAGTGAATATGCTAAATATTGCCTCATCCCATTCCTCTCCCCCTCTCTCGATGGCGACGATGATGTGGAAAACCCATAGCCATTGGAAAGCTGATGGTTGCCGCTCAATTGGCTGCCGCTTCAACGATGATTTCCCCCACTGACAATTGCCACCCATTAGAGCTGGGAAAATTGAAAACCCATGGCATGAAGCAGAAAGCAAAAGAAAATGCAGAACTTTGCCACACAACAACAATGTTCAACTTTAATTTAAGGCAAAAAGTGGGAGCCTCATGTGCAGCAAAATGTTGCATGGTACTTGCAGGCCTTTCAATAAGCATAAAATGAGTCGGAAAGTGGGTGGCAAAGTGGATTGGGGGCAGGCATGGGTTTAATATAATGACACATTTTATGATTGCATTTTCCTACTCTAAGAGGGACCCTTGCAGCTGGTCAATCTCACGAAGTCTGTCCAGGAGGAGCAGCGCAGGAGTATCTGTCGAATGCTAGTTGTGGAGGGAGTATCCTGGTGGGTGTAACCCGAGAAGCAAAGTCAGCTAAATGTGGGAGCTGTAAGACCTGCTGCTTCTGCTGCTTGCTTTTACTCGTAGTTGCCTGTCTTGGGTCTGATGTCCTGTCCTGTCCTGTCTTGCCCGTTCGATGGCTGCTTCGAAGTTCTTTTCTTGGGTCCGGTTGGGGGTCTGTTGTTGTTTGTTCATATACACAATTACCAGCTAAGGCGATTTGCACAGACACACCCTGACATCAGGTGGCCGGGCGGACCCCTCTCTCGGCAAGTGCTCTGCAATGCCGTTGTCTGTCATTGTCCGCACTGTAGCTCCCTGCCATCCGCTGATTGTTTGACAATGTTTACAGGTGCAAATTTCAAAGTGAATTGCTTTTCTATCGCTTGGAAAAGTGCTTGCAACACGCTGGCGAACTTAAGTAGCTTTCCCCTGGAAAATTAGTTTCAAGGGTGGGGGTGAGGGAAAACTGTGGAAAAGCTGAGCTAAGCGGATTTGTTTATGGCTGGCCTGCTGCCTGCCTGCTCGTGACAGTTTTTGTCATACAAACCCCGAGCCATTTAGGCTGAAGGGCACCTTTCCTTTTAAGTGGCAACTGTTTGTCCCAGCAATTGACAGTTTCTGCCAGTTTTGCAACTGTCTCAGTTTTAATTGAATTTTCTTTTGCTATACAACAGACAAAGGCATTTATTAACAATAATTGCATTTTCTTTTTATAGAAGAAATATTTGTACGTAAAACAAAACTGTCGACAAATGTCCAGAAACTAATTTATCAATAAATAAGAATGAACAGGGGAAAATTGTCTGGGCCTGGCCATAAATGGTCAAGTGTTTCGGTCAACACACACACATGCACACACATGTGGCAATGCTTTCACATTTAAGTAAAAAGTTTTTGCAAAAATAATGAAGCATGGCTTGAGGCAGGACACACACAAGGCGACTCCAGGGAGACGCCAGCAGGGGAAGGATGAAAAATGCAAATTGCAAACAGTCGAGGCAAACAAAAACTCCGAACCCCACACACACGCACACCTAACTGACCACAGGACCATAACCAAGAGAACACAAGCCAGGACATCTGTCTGTGTCCCTTTTTGCTGGCAGTATTTTGGGGGAGCCAAGCTCCAGGATTGATCATCCCGACTGGGCTCACAATGCAATTTTTGTTAAATTTTTGCTGTGCTTTTTCTCTCTGTAAGTGTGTGCCCCAAAAGGATTACCTGGAGCTTTGGCTGGTTCCGTGTACACCCGTCTATGTGCCTGTCTGTCGCGTGTCACGCACTTGCTGATGTGGATGCGGCGCCCTGCATTGGCCTGTCAATCTCTGTCCCACAGTTCATGGCTCATGGTCCTTCCATTTCCATACACCGAATGCCAGCTGACTGGCTCGTTGGCTGCAATTGGAGAGCCTTGCTCTCCAGTGCCCTTTTACATTTCAATTTGGATTTTCTAACTGACTTCCAACACAGGAGTGGCTGTGTCTGTGTGTGTGCCAACGTGCTTCATCTCTTGCTAAAAGTTTGCACAACTTGTTTTCAATAGTTTCTATTGAATATACATGACCAAGATGCTTCTGCTGCTGCCTGCACCTGCTGCGGTATTGATTTCTTTGCCAGTACAGTGCGTGTCACAAGAATATGGCCGAATATTGGAAGAGTTTGCAGGAGCTACAAGCAAACCCCAGCACACCCGATCGGTTTCTCTCTCACGAAGTAACTGTTTGGAAACAATTATGAACCCCACTGTAGCACACAATTATTCTAACGGCTGCAGCCGGCCAAGTTTTGTGTTCAATCTCTAGAGAAATTATCCATTTTGCTATTTTTATTTTTGATGAATATCTTAATTTCGTTATTGTGCTGGAGAAGTGTTTGCTGTGTTGCTCTGATTGTTGATTGCCAATCGATTTTGAATTTTGAATTGCAAATACAAATTTGGAAACAAATTTTAATACAATTTTCTCTCTGTCTTTTGCAGGTAAGCTTCCCGATCAATTTTTATTGGAACTCCAACTGCAAGGAGAGAAAGAGAGAAGTTGTTTAGGACTAAGACAACACTCATCATCTTGTTAAGCCCCCGAGTGTCAAGTGCAAGGTTAAAGATCATAAATCAGAGACTTTGTTGGGGCGGTGGGGGAGTGAAAATTCTTTACAACATTCTGCCACATCTTGTTACTGTTTTCTGGGAACTGAAAGTATAAATGTCCAATTTGCGCCAAAGTTTTTTCTTTCCGCCCAAAAATGATTAACTTGATTTATGCGTGCGGCGACAAAAGTTTCCGCCCAAAAAGAGAAGAAAAAGAAGAAAAGGAATACCTGAAATTGGAACATAAAAAACAGGCAAAAACTCGTGGCCAAAAAAGTATCTACAACAAAAATAATACTCGACACATTCCCCACAGTCTCTCGAGCCGGAGTCATGTTAAGTGAAGTCGAGGCGTTAATTTCTTGGCACTAACTTGGGAGCCAAAAGTATGCTACACTTTCAGTTCTTTCAAGCAGTCCTTTTGCCAGCCCGGCATCCATTCCTCTGTTGTTCGTGTAGCCAGAACTATAACAAGCTCCATTAGTTGTCGTCGCCGTTTGCCTTTTACCATGTGGCTGTGTGACTGTGTGGCTGTCCGTGGCAGCGTTCGACAGCTGGTCCTTGTCCTGGCAGTGGCCTCATTTGTTTTAATGTGTCAATTTGTTGACTTTTCGTGGCCCCTTTGAGGCATGGGCGTGCAAATGGGCGTAGAAGTGTGGGATGGGAGTGTGTGTTGTTCCTGCTGCCACTGCACACACCTGTAATCTGTCATCTGTCGCTTTAATAAACGTTTAATGCTCGTTTATGGGCTTGGCCCGGACCACAAACATGACGAACTTTTGATTTGGCACTAGCTCAGGAGTTCCCTCGTCATTTTTCGATTGTATTTGTATATCTAGTTGTCGTAGGAACAAGGGTATATGGTTTCTTCCAGCGTGGCTTAGCAGTCAAGCTTGTTTTTATTCATTCGCTATGAGCTACGGAGAGTAAATTGCGCACTTAAGGTGAACCTTTCGCTGGCAGAAGGAATCTGTTTTCATTCCATTTAAAGCTCACTTAAGGCAACAATTTTGCCTGATTTACAGGTCATATATTTCCCTATGTGTATATGGGATGTGGGCTCCATTAAATTTTTATTAAGTGCAAAATGAAATTGCCTCACTTTTCGCTGTGCTTACCGCTGCTCTTTTGCTGTCTCTTTCGCTTTCTCACTCTCGCTCCCTCTCTCTGCTCTGTCTTTCTCTGTGGCTGGCTCTGTCTTTTGTTTTTGTGTTGGGGACTTAATGCGCTTTAAGCTCGTTGGAACTTTGGTGGCCATTTAAAATTTGTGCCGACATAAAGCATAAATTATGGCGTTTGCCGTTTGCCATGCCTCAGCCACACCCACTCCCACATACACACACAAGCTCTGTTTCTCTCTCTCTCTCTCTCTCTCTGAACCCCATACTTAAGCGTTAAACAACACACACACATGTGTACACACTTTTATAACCTGAGTGTATGTGTGTCGAGCATATGGCAAACATTTCCTTGCATTTTAATACACGATAATTGTGGGGTATCCAACAGGGTATATTGTCTTTGGGCGAATATAACTCACAGATAATGGATGAGAACAAAGAATCTTATAGATTTTAGTGATAGATAATAATAAGATTATGGCTGGTGCTCTCCTTTGATCTCGCTCCCAGATTAGTTTCTGTTTCTCTTTGAGCGTTCCTCCATGGATCCAATTAGAGGGTGTTCTCACAGTCTTAATTGTCCAACAAAATCTGTTTTCTAGTTTGCTTGCTTTTGCGTTTTGTTTATGTGAAACTAGCGCATTGAAATTGCATTTTTAATGCGCTTATTAAAATGATAAAGTGGCCGGGGATACTCGAACTGAACAACGGCGGTACTACAACTTCCTCCCCTCGCACATGTGCCACATGTTGGCGCCCACTCCGCCCATTATTGTTGTTCTTTCTGGTGGGTATCGTTTTGCCTCTAAGTAGTTCTTTTATTTTGTTTTTTTGCACTCATTTTCATTCGTTGGATGCTTCCTTTTTGGACGCAAAAGTTAATTAAGTTGCAAATGCCGGAGCGTAAGTACATTAAAAACTAATTGCTGCTATCGTTATCGTTACGGTTACGGCTACAGGCATTACAGCCATTACGTAACGTAACGTTCTGCTCATTACGTTTCGCTTGGCTACACAGACACACAGAAAAATTCGTGAAAATGGAGTACTTAGAGAATAAAGCCTGTGCAAATGGCACTCTCAATCTATGGCCAAAAGGAAGCTTTAAACTTAATGTTGGAGTGTAAATGTTGTTGAATTTAAGAGAGAGAAGCGATACTATTCTTTCCCATCGTGTCTTAGCAGTGAGGGGTGTAGAAATGGAAGCCACTTACGCTTTCAAATCAAATTAAATCACGAAATGTATACCGTTTTGTATCATTTTGATTCATAATTGAAACATTATTTATTTATACGAATAACTCATGGCTCTGGCTCTGAAATCCTCAGTCTGAAATCTGTCTCCCCCACCACTCCTCTAAATCCATCCTTTCATCCGCTCTCGCTTGACGCTTTAGCTGATTGTTCGTGTATCCTTCTCAAAAAACGGTTTTCGCTGTGTGTTGTTTTTATTTTCGACCATAATTTCATTGACGCGCCCAAATTTTGGCTAGGCACTCACTCACACTCATTCGCTGATTCAGCCACACACTCACATACTCAAAGAAAAGAGAGAGGAAAAGAGAGAGTGGAACGTAAAAAATTTGTTTGCGCTCACACTTGAGTGCCATCCGCAGCCGCAGCCGCAGCCTCGTTTGCCCCCATCCGGTCCATATTCTCGTACAGCCGCAGCTTCAGCTCCACATTCTTCCATTCCATTCATGTATCCTTGTATCCCCTGTCCCGTGTTCCGTTGCCGTGTGTTTCCACCTCAATTTCAGTTTGTTTAGTTTTTTGTGGGTTCAGTTCGTGTTCATGTCCGTGTCTTTTTTTTCGAGTCGTTTACATTGTCTAAACACCCGGGCAAGGCCAGAAGGAGAGCCCAACAAGTGTACGGGTCTCTTGGCCATAAAGGTGTACATATATCGTATCCTCCTCCACCCCCGCCCCATCCAGCCATATCCTATTCCCAGTTGGGTTTGCCCCCTCAACCCACTGCTTTCATCACACTCTCTTTTCGCAGCTTCTCATCTTTCAGAGAGGGGAAAAGTTTTGTGCTGTTTTTATTTTGTTGCGCACTTTTTTATGATTTTCAGAGTTTCAGACGTGTAGGTGTTTATACACCCCGAATACCCTCTCCAACCCACCAAGCCAGATGTCTGGGGCGTGGGAGATGCTGCCCTCCCGCTGCTGCCTCTTGCTGGCTGCCACGCGTTGTACATTTAATGGCGTTGATATGGTTTTATGACCTTTGTGGCCTGCTACACATACGCCCCCGAAAATTGCATTGTTGGCTTTATTTTCTCTCACTCTTCCGCTTCCCTCCACCAGCATCCGTTTGCCTCTACGCCCTGGTTTTTTATTACATTTATTTTATGTTTTTTATGATTTTCTGTGCTTTTGTTTCTCTCTCTGTGTTGTTTAATTTTCCCTTTTTTTGGCCCATCACCCAAGGAGTCATAATTTCTAAGTTGATTTTCTTGTTTGCCCCCGTGAATGGTGCTCCTGCCGCTCTGGAAGGACATACGGAGGGAGGAGTACCCGTGCAGGGGTGCCAGGAGGGTGTGCTTGTAGGCCGTTTTTAAAAGCATTTGCTTTCAATTCAAGTACCAAATGCATTTCTGTAAATAAAAATGCAATTTGATTGCTTTTCGCTTTTACTTTTTTTCCTACGTGTTTTTTTCTGCTTGTTTTTGTTTTGGTTTGGGCTGTGTGTGTATGTTTCTGTCATCGTATTTCAAATGTGACAAATTGAGTGGTTGAATCGACGAGGACCTAGCACTCCTGACTGCCGCAAGGATTGCAAAAACACCTGCAGCCCTTTGCTGCATGAAAGTGCGAAATTTGTTTGCATTTTTATATATATATATATATTCAGAAAATGTAGAGAGGATATTGGATTGGGTGGGTAGGATTTATTGATGCCAGACGGAAATAACCGCAAAACGGGTGAGACAGACCACTTGAACTGTGTTTGTGTCTGTGAAAAGGGTTGAAAGGGATAAGCAAGGGTGGTAGGCTAGGGGTGGGAATGCCTCCTGTAATGATTCTTTAATAAAACTTAATTTTGTTAGGTATTCGAATGCAAAGTAAAACCAAAAAGAACGCTGCCTGTAAGGAGTGGCCCCAATTCCAACCATAATAAAAATGTTTCTTGTTTATTTGGCAGACATTTGAGGAATGGGGGAGCAAAGTGCCAGGTCGTACCACGAGTCATCAATCGATTACCAACAAAGTGACAAAAGAATTTTACGCCCAGCAAACCTGCCCCCCTCAGAAAATAGAGTCAATATATTTGATTTATGGCTTAAGGGTAGACAATTCTAGGAGGAAATTGCGTGACTGTTTAATTGAAATAGCTCCAAGCAGCAAACAGCAGCAGCAGCAGCAGCAGGAGGCGGATCAAGAGGCGGAGCAGCTGGTCTTAGAGGCAATAATATGCAAAAACGAAGGCCACTTGGCCAGAGAGAGCGTGGAGGACCTCTGCCAGACAGTTTATGGCTTGACTGACTTTCCGAGCATGCTCCAAAATTCATGAGCCACAAAAACGCATAAATATCAACGTTGTTTTTGTCCCCCCTCGCCTGCAGACGAGACACGAATGGTGGCAACAACAGAAAAAGTATGCCCCTGGCTGAACTAGGACTCTAGGCAATTTTGATGAAAATTATGACAATAATTGTCATTAAATCAAAAATGCTCAGTAATTGTCTCATAAATTTACTATGCAAATTGTGGGAGGCAGAGGGCAGAGTAGAAAAGGAACTCCTCCCAGATCGGCAGGACCACGTTTCGTGTTTTGGACCTTGGCAAAAATTTTACGATATCAATAAAAACGTCGACAATATAAACTTTACTTCTGCCTGTGCCTGGTTCTTTTTTGGATTTTGTGCTGTGTTTCGTGAGCCCTCTCGTCCTTTTTGCGGGGGGGAGCATTAAATTTGTATAGCATATTTCTAGGCGCACGTTGGTTTTAGTTTCTCGTGTTGCCTGACTGCCTGCCTGTTGTTTAGAGGTAGAAAACGACAACGAGCTACACGGAGCCACAAAAGTTTTTACGATGCCTCATAAAAGCCTCAAACGGAACAGCAGCCATTGGCCAAAATGGACTTTTGGTTGGACAGAAAACTTGCGCTGCAAAGGATTAGATAAGAGGCATAAACCCAACCGATGGTCCTGCCGCCTGTTCGCTCGCTCATATCGTTCATTCCTTTTTACCTTTTTATGCCGTCAACTTCACTGCCATGCACTTGTTGTTGTCGTCGTCGTTATGTGGGCGTTTCTATGCTCCAAGGTAAAGGGGCATTAAAAACGCAAACAGAAGTAAAAATAAAAAAGCGATTTCAGGCTGGCCCTTAAAATCAAACGAAAAAAAAGAGGAGAGTCTAGGCTGGCCTGGCCATGGTTGGCCCAATGGCGATTTAAAGTTTCAACGCCCACAAATTTACACAGAGGCAAACCTTCTGACACGACAAACAACAAAAGTTGTCGGGTGGGCGGGTGTAGTGCGGTGACCACAGGAAGCCGCAAAGTGGCTTTTTAATGCACAGCAGGAGAGGCAACAGGATCAACAGGAGCAGCAAGTGCAGCAAGGAACAGGAGCAGCAGGCGAAGCAACAGCTAAAAGGAAAAGAGTGGCAACGTCATTAAATATAGGACTGATGCCAGAAATAACAAGTGCTACGGCGGACAAATACTTACAGCATAAAAAACAAACAGCAGTAGCAGAACGTGCAATACAAGAAACACAGCCACGTGAGATGTTTTCGAGGCTCCAAGTTATTAGTTTTATTATTATTATTTATACCTGCAATGACAGAAGAAGCTGCCACAGCAGGTTCACTCACAAAGCAATCCTTCAGAAGAGGCAGCAGCAAAAACATTAACCAAAAACAAAAACAATATCACTATAATTAACAGAATCAACATTTCGAATTGAGCAGAATCCTTAACTGCAGTAACACATCGGATATGGCAACAGAACCATAACAAGTGGCAACAACTGCAGCCGCCACAACTGCAACATCACCTCATACGCGGCAGCAGCGACATGCAATAATTAAATGAAAAAACACGCACTTTTTCATTGAAAAATTGGCTTACTTTGCAGCACACAAAACACACGCCCCAAAGGGTTCGATTCGGCCTGTCCTTCCTGGGTGGATTGGTGTTTTCCAGAGTGTGTATGTGTGTGGTCTGGAGTATTAATTAAATTATGGCCTGGGTGTGTTTGTGTGGGGCAGACTTTGTATACACAAAAATTAAAGCTAAAAGTACGCAGAGGATTTGCTTCTCAAGGTCAAAAAACAACTGCGTAATGACATATGGCGATGAAGGGGCTCTGATACGCCCGCCCCAGGCATGCCCCAGCGTCAAATTCTTGGGCTAAAGCAGAAGCAGCCACAACAACAAAGTGTTGAAAGTAGTTGTTGGGGCACATCTGATTTGAACATAAGCCATATGTGTGTGTGTGCTTTGGGTAGCTTCATTAATAATTCAACATGAGTCGACAGCATGGGGCTGAGGAACACACACAGACGAACCTTTTTTTTCTTCATCAATACCAAAATGTTGCATATAGATGGGGGATATAAAATATGTACATTAAAGCTGGTGGGAAGGTCAATTCCGAGATAGATTCCCCCAGCCAGCTGAAAGTGTAAGACGAAGCGATAATACACTTTACAGGAGGCCATAAAAAGGATGCTGGAACTTCTAGCCATAGACCTTGAGAGTCAAAGTGTATTTAATGCCATAGTTCAGATACCCTTAGCATAGCATAACACATCGAAAAAGGTATACACGTCTCAAGTAAATTAAAGTTTTTCAAGGTTTTGAGACAGCCGAAAGAAATCCCAATGATTTATGAATTGAGGCCTTCGGCTGACTACAAGAGGTGAGGTGTGTGGGATTACACTGAACGAAACTCAAGTGTCTTCTCGATTATTTCTCACTTTCCTGGCGTCTCTGGCGCTCCTGCCCTCTGAGAACTTTTTTGGACAGCTTGAGAAATTATTATGTTTTGCTTTTAGCGTGATTGAAATGAAATTAAACTGCTTGCTGGCTGCCTGACTGCCTGCACGGTCTGCCAGCTGCCAGGGACATGTGTTGACATAAAAAACGAATGCGAATATTCACAAAAAAATGAATATAAACTAGACGAGAGGGTGTGAGGGTGTGTGGGATGCTGCTGCTGTGCAAGAAAAGACAAAGTTAAAGGCGAATGAGGAAAAAATTTCATTTACAAAATGAAAATTTAGTAAGCCAAATTCGGGGAAGGTTGGGAAATGAGCCCCTGATAAACATATTTCTTCGTGTACTTATGTAGAAGGATGTCTCTTAAGGATCTTAATCGTGTGTCCTTGTGTGTGTGCGAGGCTGACAATTTGCGCGACTTATTTATGTTTAATTTTTTTCCTTCATTGTCAGCTGCATTGCGGCACATCCCTCCCGAAATTTGTGTGTGTGCGCTTGACAGCAAAAACCTTTTAAATCCTTGTTAACTTTGCCAAAAACTCAGGTTTCTCCTTTCTCTTTTATGCTTTTATGCCACATACTCCACTTGAACGCGTTTTTATATGCACATTTACTCGGTATATCGCTTGTGGGCGCATTGTGTCATCAGCAGCTCAAGTAAAATATAAATTGAAAAGCATTTGAAATGGGATTTTCTTTGCTTATTTATTTTTTGTTGTTGCTTTTATTGTTGGCATAAACTGAAATTATGCTGATTGTTTGGCTTTGGCTCCGAGCCCCAAATCGAGACAAATGAGTGAGAGTTATTGGTTTTGTGTAGCCAAGGGAAATAATTGCATGTGGAGAGCTGTGCTGCAAATAAATTGGAAGCAGAAAACGTTTAATTCTCTAAAAACTCTAATTGAGATGCCCAAGCTTAGGATTCTGATAGAAATATAATGAAATGAATGATAGAAAATATATTGGGTACTAAAACTGCCGAAAGGAAACAGATTTGTGATCAGTTTCTCCTTTTTTCTCTTAGAATAGCTTAGCAGCTTATAGTATTACTTACCTCTCTCTCTCTTTTATTTTCTCTTATCCCCACGAAATGATCTAAATCCTTTTTCTCATTTATTTCGAATTAAACACAAAAATTCTTCACACCCAAATCTATGCAAATTAGCAAAAGATTAAGACTACAAAAATTCGCACAAAAAGAAACCACAAAGAAAAGCGTACAGAACCTTACTTATAAAGCATTAAAAACTAGTTGGGGGCGGGAATTAGGTGGGCGTGTGACAGCCCTCAGCCCTGCTGCATCCACCGGAAGACCGAAAGCTGCTTAAGTGTAAAATGCGGCATATAAATGAACTCATTAAAACATGTCCAGAATGGCTGGGCAGAGACCCTAAGATAATATTTTTGCTATTTGAGAAACGTATTTTTCATTAATTTCGAAGCATTTAAATATTTACAGAGTCCGTGGCACTGCACCCGCCCATTCCCCACCCCGTAGTCTGCCACATAATAATTAATTGTATGGCCTCCTCAAGTGGCAGGCCAAAAAATGTTGCTTCAGCTTGTAAATTATTCGAGAGGTGCCGCATTTCACACTTTAAGCTGACAGATGAAGAAGGGGGGCATGGCATGGCCATGGGACAGGGACGGGTTGGAAAAGGAGTGGCAACAATCCTTCCTTCAGAAGGTGAAAATTTATGCAATGAAATTAATTCCATGCAAAAACAATTAAGTTAATTTAGCAAAAAACGAGAGCGGAGAGGCAAAAGCGCAGCTACCGGGAAAAATCAGTCTCAAACTGGAAATATAATAAACTTTTGGAGTAGCACAGAAGGAGCACAGGAGCAGGAGCAGGCTGACGATAAGGACGATGAGGGAGGGTGGCAGAATAACTCAAGCGTTGGTCATGAGTTGTGGGGTGGAGGTGTGGGTGTGAGGTGGTTGGAAAATGCTTTAAATTTCCATTGCCCATTGCCATTGCCTCCTGTGTGTGTGTGGGTGTGTGTTGTGTAATACAAACGCAATTAAAACCCGCTGAAGAGGCGCAAACAACAGACAGGCCGCTTGGGGGTGGGATCAAGAGGTTGGGGGTGGCGATGGAGTGGACTGACTACAGGAACAGGAAGAGACGGAGAAACAGCAACGGGATCCCAGTGCCCAACAAATGAAATGAATGAACAGAGAGCGAACGAGAGAAGCGAAACGACACCGTAAAACATTTAAATGCCGAAAAATAGACAACAACAAAAAGGCAGGAAAAGGAAAGCTGAAATACGAAGCGTGAAATACCCTTCTAGAAAGTATTGGGAACACTTGAAATGCGAATTGCAACGATGATTTGTTCAGATTTAAAAGTTAGATCCACAAATCCCTGCCGTTGCTTCTCCGACTGAAAGTCAAATGAAGGGCTTAAGGATGAAAATACTTCGTTTACCCAAATCTCTGTTGAAAATTCGTATACCCCATTTGATAAAAAAGGGTACAATGCAAGAGGGAAAGGAAAAGAGAAAGGCTTAACGGATGTGGAGGGAGAAGAGCAGAGCAGAGGAGAGATGCTGAAATGCAAAGTGCGGAGCGTGAGGATGGAATTTCGCTTTCAAATTTGCGTTGGCGCGTGAAATATACTTGTACGAGCATTTGTATCTGTATCTGTGCGTGCGAAAGGGTGCCCGTATATGTATGTCTGTCTGTGCGGCTGTGTGCGTGAAAGGATTGCGAATTTCACAGTCAATGCATTTAAGGTTCGAGCAATGGAGGGGCAACAATAAAAATTTTGTGTAATTTAGCAGCTGAGGCTCAGGCCCCAGAGAGGATGAGGAAACGAAATCGTAAGAGTGGAAAGTGGAGCCAGAAGACAGAAAGCAGCAGCACAGATAGGGAGAACGAGTGTTAGATAAGAGAGAAGTTATCTCATCTGCTGATTGTTGTTTCATTTATCACGCAAATGTCAAGAGCTCAACATGGAGCAGTAAAAAAATACAGTAGGAGGAATATACTTTTTAATTGCATTTCAGGCTGTAAGCCAACCCTCACCCACCCACCCTCAACGAGCACCCTCTTTGAGGTGTTAAATGGGAAACTTCTATGCGAGACAGCGATAGAAAAAAAGCATGGAAATTACAAAGTGACTGAGAGACGGAGAATCCTCCAATCCAACCCCTCTGGGCCGCCTGAACATTGACATTGACACAACCCCTGGCAGAACCCCTAGACCTTGCCACCTCACACTCTTACTCTCTTTCTCTCTCTCTCTCTGTCTCTCTCTTGCTGGGCAACTCACAAGCGTGCAATAAATTTTTCAATGTCATGCCTGCTCGTCGCGCAATCTATATAAAAAACAACAGCAAGCAACAGAAGGAATAATATCAGTGGAAGGAACTTGAACTTCCCTAAGAAGGAGGAACGATAGAAAAAGTATCATATGGTATCGCATCGTAAACCCATCCGAAAACCCTTGCCGCCAACCACTAAGCACCCAAACTGCTAAAACAAACTTCCAATCAGACCCCTCCAGTCAGATGCAGGGGAGGAAAACCCTCGCCCCTTGCCAGGGACTTTGTGATAAATGTGCTGTAGCTTTTTGTCTTTACTTCATTTGAAGTTGGCTTTGGCCAGCAGCTGGAGCTGTGGCTCCATCGCCGCACCAACTGAAAGTTCTGCTGAAAGTGTTGAAGCAGCACTTTGGCAGCGCATCAACGCCACAACAAGCTCCACCCACTTTTGCCACCATGCCCTGAGGCTGCTGCTCCTCCCGCTGCTGTCTGCTGTCTGGCCAACGGCGTGTTTGCTTTTTTATCTGCGTTTTGCATGTCGTCTTTAGAGTAGTTTTTCTAGATACTCTTTGGCACAGAGAGGGTATTGCAGCACTTTCGACACTCTATTTCATCTGTGATTCTATAAATGGAAAAGGGCATTGCCAGCATCGGTCTACGAAGGCACCCAAACCTTTCATCTTTATATTTCCTTTTCTTGTGCACAAGTTACATTTTTAATCGCGCCTCTGAGACTTCATTAGTGGAACAGCAGCAGCAGCACAGCGAAAATGGACAGAGAGACGCACTGCTGAAAAAAGGGAAGGGAGTATAGAGAGAGGCACAGAGTAGGAGGAGGTTTGAGCTTCTAGAAGTGGCAAAAGAGTCTAAAACATGTGCGACGCTGTTTCAAGTGCAGCTGATGCTGCTGCCCCAAACCGCTGCGACTGATGATGGTTCTCTTGTGCCCCTTGTTGTCTGCCAAATGGCGCATGAAGCACCATCAGAGACCAGTACCACACTACCACCACTATGGCCCCTTCGTTTCGTCTGCCTGTGGAGGAGCACTGGCACTTGCCCTGAGTTGAAGTGTTGTCTCTGCTTTTTGTGTGAACCCTTTCCCTGGTCTTTCCACAGTTTCAGTTTCAGCCTCCGCCGCTTCAGGTTGAAACGAAGTGTGTTTGTCTTGAGCTTCAAGTGTGGCAGGTTGTGATTTTTATTTAAAAACTAAGTAAATAAATAAACAAACGAAAATGAAGCAACTCCACATCTTTCAGCAGTCAGTTCTGCCGATAAGATTGCGAACCATTTATGGCTGATATTTACACACGCACTTGACATGACTTTGCCAGAAAAAAAAGGGAACACCTTTCCCTACCCACATGTCGTATGCGTGTTACGTGCCTCACTTTGCCCCGCATTTACTTCACCGCCCCCTTCTTTTCTTGCTGTTGTTCGCAAAAACATAAAATATGCATAAATTCCAACATATTTCAGCATTGGAGTTCGTTCCGCTCTCTTGTCTTTCGCCTCTCATAAAAACGGAGCAACAAAAAAGTAGCAGCTAAAGAATTCCACAGGAAGCAGCACAGCACAAAATGTTGCCAGCGTATCGTACATATAATATTTTCATTTCATTTGCAGCTTATTGACAATTGACATGAAATTGCCATTTTCTACGTTTTGTTGCTGCCACCGGCACGAATTTTATGCTACACGACGACACGACTCTTCTTGTTATGCGACTGCAAATAAAGTAATAAAAAAAGTTGGAAAAAGTCAAGCAAAAACGTAGAAGGAGCAACGTAATGAAAGCCAAGAACATGCAACCAAAAATGTACAGTGCACATTTTTCACATTTTTCGTTTGGATTTTAAGTGAAAACCCATGACACATAGTTGACATTTTCCACTCTCCCTTCTCTCTGCATGTGAGTCATTTTCCGCAGAAGAGACAGAAAATAGTTCGGATTTGTTGAGTGGTGGGTTCTCTTTGGGGTTCCATAAACCTCAGCTAATTGGGCGATCTCTTTGCTTTGGATTCACCTTTTTTTTTTGTGTGTTGTCTACTTTCTCCTTTGGATTTTTGTGTTTCCTGTTTATTTTACAACCCCTGCAAATCCCTTAATACGGATTTTCTTCTCTCCACTGCCATCCGATATCTGCAACTCCCCCAAAAGATATATCTCAAAATCCCTGCAATCTGTCTGGGGCAACCAAAGAAGATTTATTGCAAAGGAAACAAATTTGGTTGCATATTCGATGACTAAAAACGGTGTCAAGTGTCGCTGGAATATATATCAAATAATATATTGTAAATTATTATTTTTTATTGAAACCCAAGACGACTTTTGACAGCGGAAATCTCTGTAGACTGAGAGTGAGAGATTTTCAATCAGAGAGGCTGTTGCGCGTGTTCCGTGTCCTGTGGCGCTGGACGAGGTATAAATCACTGGCAAGATGTCAACCACTGACTAACTAGCTAGCTGAAGACATAATTAATTAGCTTTTAATGCAGCCAAGACAAAGAGAGAGAGAGAGAGACAGAGAGATAGAGAGAGAGACAGAGAGATAGCGAGAGCAAGGAAGGAGCTGTAGCTGGAGTAGGAGCAGTAGCAGTAGCAGAATGAACCCAAGGAATGCCGCTGGCAGATTGGGGATTGAGAGTAGAAAGTGGAGAGAGAGTGCATTTAGTCAAACGGAAAATGATGCCGGGGAATGTTGTGCTGTGATTCTGACAGACAGACAGACGACCAGACAATCCACAGAGCCCCCAGAGCAGGAGTCAGGCGCACATACTGGTGTATCCTTCTCTTCCTGCGGGACATAATGCTTGATCCTTTGTAGACATTTCGTTAAAAGTTAGCACAGTGATAGAGGGGAGGTACGAGAGCAAAGCACTGCCAACAATCAAATCAAAAGCAAACAATGGGCAAAAATGTAAGAAAACATAACCAGAGATAAGCGGCTTGCTCGGGCAAGCAAAAAAGATGGCGACAGCAGCGCGTTGCGTTGTAGCTGTAAACGGAAACGCAGACATGGCAAATGCAAAAGAAAAAAAAAACAAAAAATAGAAGGAAGAAAATAAAAGAGAGAAAACATAGCAAAGAAAGAAGGCAAAGGGACCCAAGCCAAGCCAAGCCGAGCCAAGCCAAGCACCCAGCCACCATGGTCTCGCGGCACTGGCTAAAAATGGGAGTGCAAATGTCGGCGTGTCCTTGTCCTTGCCAGTGCCAGTTCCAGTGCCACTGCCACTGCCACATGCCGCCCTGCTGCTGTCCCTGCGGCTGGTTGCTGGTGGCTGGTGTGCTGTTGTCTGCTGCAAATACCGCAACATGTACTCAAGCAGATAATGTTAAATACCACTCGAGAGCGACAGAGAGAATGAGAGAGAGAGACCTAGCCAGCAAAGGAAGCAGCAAATCCAGGGAACAACAAAAGACATAAGCGCTCCAACTGTGGAAGGGATGGATAGATGGGGGACAGTGGAGACTGAGACTGGGACTGGTCAGGACACTAGCAGTTAAAAGGACACCATCCGGCAGAGGACACATTCAGCTGGCGAAAAAAAACACCGAAACCGAAAGCATCTCCTATGGCTGCCTCCTGAACCTGTCCCCCTGTCCAGTCGAGACAAAAGTTCAAAGACATTTCGAAAGCTGCTGCTGCATCTCCACTCTCCATCTCCATCTCTGTGCTGCTGTCAGTGGCTGAGTCAGTTAGCCTTTGGTGCTGCTCTTGCCGGAAAATTTAAGCGTAACATTAAATAATTTACAAACAAATGGCGACGCCGCCGCCATGCTCTCAGGCTTAATCGCCGGAAATACGCAAAAAAGCTGCTGAGCAAAAGGAAGCTGGAGTGGAGCCGGATTCCCAGCGACGCATGTGCATGTGGCATGTGGCATGCGGCATGTGGGCATGCGGCTGAGGGAAGAAAATCAATAAAACGTGTGCGAGGATGCGGCGGTTTTGCTTTTGCCACTTTTACTTTTTCCCAGCACCCCCAGCACTCTCTCAGCTCTCAGGACAAGGCGCACAGGACGAGCTTCCGATGTCGTCGGCGTCGTCGTCGTTGTCGTTGTCGTTGCTTTGTCATTTGTTTGGCCTGCAGCTAAATTTGCCTGTCCCTCGCTACTCATTGTATGTGTAAATGTCTGTCTGTGTGTGTATCTATGCGAGTATATATGTATGTATTACTATATATCCTCCTGTACACTGTACTATTCAGAGGACTCCCCTTTTTAGACACATGGCAGCAGGACTTAGGTGTGGCTCCTGGCAGCTGTTTCGCGCTCTCTCTCTCTCTCTCTCTCTCTCTCTCCGCTCGTTTGGCTACAAAGTGCAACAAACCGAATTGGAAATGGAAAATATGCGACGCCACTCACGATTTTTGCATTTATAAAAGAAACGAAAGAGCGAGAGAGGGAGAGTGCGAACCAGGGCCTGGAAGTGGGCGTCTGACAAGCGTTAATCTCGAAATAAAATATTTGTTATTCGAGGCAGGCAGATCTCTCGCCTGGCGAGGCGTAAATTCAACCACCAAAAAAAAAAGTAGCATGATTATGGGCGCAGCAAGTCGCGAACCTTACATACGCTCTGTCCTTAAATACCCTGCTTAGAGAGTTTTATAGAACTGAGCAGCACCCTGTCTTCGTGTACCTGCAAGAGTATCTACATCTTCAGGGTTTGCTTTTCCTTTTTCTTTTCTTTAAGGGTTTTACTTTTTCTGCTGATTATCTTTTGGGCGGCAGTGACTTTCCCATAGATTTTGCATAAATTTCCCAACTGCACGAAAAGTTTTTCAAAGACAGCCAGGCCGGGGCTGCCGCCATGTATTTTGGGGGGATATATTTTACGTCTAAGCTCTGGGAAGCACTTCATTTCGAGTGGGAGAGACCGTTTTGGGATGGGCTAGGGCCCAGGAGCCAGGTGTTTGCTTACCATGTCAATGTCTCGCAGTCGTCCCGTTATTTGCATATCCCCACTATGTACCTCAGAGAGTGCGCCACTGTATGTGTGGCATGCTAACATTGTGTTTGTATTTCATTAATATTTCAGAGGTGGCGCGTTGTTTGAAATCAAAACATAAATATTAACATACACGAATTGAAACTCTGTATCGCCGCCAGCGCATTTCCTGCCACAAACACACACACACAGACGTACACAAAAAAAAAAAACATTAAAAAAGAATGAAAAAAAAGGAAAAATATGATATAAATGCTGTCCGCAGAAACCGCAAACAAATACCAAAACCCCAACTCCCAAAGCCCAATCCGCGAATACGAATGCAAACTCCCCAACTCCAAATAATAATAAAAACGTTCCCAAAAACTTTCAAAAAACGAGCAAATGGAAAGAGGTACAAAAAAATAACGAAATTAAACTGGCAGAAATGCAAGGCAAAAATTTTTGTGTCTAGCACGAATTGGATTTCGGATTGGAAATGTATGGTGGCTTTCCGTGGGTTTTCCCCGCCCGCTTTGCCTGTGATTCTTTGATATGCTTGTTTTTCATTTAACACGCAAATATTTTGTGGCACGCAAAACTGGTTTGCTTCATAATTTTAAGCAAATACCAAATGAATGGGGGGGAGAGATGCAAAAGAGTTAATTATAAAAGCTATATTTATTGTTTATCGGTGGAAAAGATAAGGCCAACTATGTAGCCCGGCAGGTTTTGTGCCGCAGGTGAGCTTTTATGTTTTCCATTGCCAATTTATTTAGTAATTTTTTTGTTATTCTGCTCGCGATCTGTTTATCAATTCAGCTACAAATACAATTGTTTAATCTTTAGTTTAAAAACCAATTTAAATCAGAGAGATGACGAGATACGCAAATAACGGAGATGTTCGCTTTGCGCTGCCTTCACTTTGTTTTGTTTACACAACGAAACGCACGGGCAGACACTTGCATCTCACTCGCACCTGGCAGCACCAAGTAGAGCTCTTATCGCTTTGGCAAATCTCTCTCTTAATACGCACTCTCTCCACCCACAACAACACGTGTACAGCAACAGCATAGGCAAGCCGAACAGACATATGTATGCCTCTCTCTCACACTCCGCAACACCTACGCCAACTGTGCATGATTGATCTTGTCGTCGTGCGCTTCAAGAGCCTCTCTAAGTGGGGTTAACTCAATACGAGCTCTCTCTATTACTCACAAGCAAAGCAATAACATGCAAGCCCAGCGGCCAGCAAAGTTTTTTGAAGAACAAAGCAAATAAGAAAAGAGTAGCAAAGCCAATCCCAGCCAGGTATAATTTCACAGTCAATGAAGTTGCACTGAGAATACCTATTCGGAAATATTTTATTGTAACAAACTTTTAATCAATTTATTAAATCCTCTAAAATATTTTAAATTTCTTCCATTCGCAACTTAACTGATTTCCCTTTTTTCTCTCTCTTCTCGTTTTAGGTAAGTGTGAAAAGCCGCTGGCCCTGAATCGTTTCCTCAATCGTTTCAATCGATGTTCCATCAATGTATTCCTCTGTCTCTCTGTGCACACCCCTCACCACAGACATAGCTCGACTTTCTCCCCATCTCTGCATACTTTCATAGTTTTCATCATTTTTAATGTAGTTTAGATATTTTTGCAAAAATTCCCCCACTAACAAATTTTCATAACTAAAAACTAAACCAAAAACTTGTGTGTGCGACTGTAAATTTCCTATCTTCTTTCCTCTCTCTCTATCTATTTGTATACTTTTGTGTATCAGTGTGAGTGCGTGTGTGTGTGCTTTGATTGTCGTTACAAATTGTGGTAAATATTTAAACATTTTCATTATCATTTCGCTTACATTGGGAAATTTATGCCAAAACGCGTTGACAACAGGCACGAGAAATCTGTCAGAGATTTGCCAAAACCACCAAAAACAATTTGCGTGCTTAATTAAAAATTTAAATTACATCAAATAGAATGCAGTTTGGGGCCTGGCCAGCAGCAGGTGCGCGGGGCCCAGCAGCGGGGCAGGATCAACAATTTGTGCGTGTGACAAATTTCCTTCTTACAACTTCCCAGGCAGGAAAAGCATAGAGAAGGGAGAAGCCCCCTTGCCATTATGACATGCATTATGGTTAGAAACAGCAACCGGGAAGTGAACAGGAACAGGAACTAGGAACAGAGACTTGCCACATGCTGCTGCCACTGCTACTGCTGCTACACTAATTTGTGCGTTGCGCCAAGTTGGTTGCCGAAAAACAGAGCGACCCAAAAACTTTTGCTCGCAGTCTTGGGACACTTTATACCTCCCCCCCATCTCTTGTCGAGTGCAGAAATTAATTGCATTAGAAAAGTTGCAGAGCCCGAGACGGAGACGGGCGCCCCAGCGAGTGCCACATGTGGCACGGGCGCACAAGTTGCGCTTATTTAAGTTTAGAAATGCGCCTTCCCAAAACTTGCCAACCGCCCTAAAACCCCACAGCACCCCCCGCGTTGAACAAACGTTTGTCAGCAAACTTAATTTCTGAACTTTTGCCCCCGCCGAGGAGGCATTCCTCCCACTGCCACACTCTCTGCCTATCCCTCAATTCGTGTTCTTACAAAATGCTCTCGTCACCAAACTTGAGCTTCGCTTTTTCAACGTCTTTTGGCAAAGAGTTTCGTTCTCCCCACCGTCCCTGTGCTACCCATAAAATATTTGTGCATATTTTAAAGGCGAAACTTGCCAGACGCACATTTTACATAAATGTTGCACTTAAATGCACATTTTGTCATAATGTTGCCGCCGTCGCAGTTACCGTTGCCGCCGCCGCCGCCGCCGCCACCGCCACCGCTCAGACCAAAGTGGATTCGAGTGCGCAGCCCCATCCCTGCCCTTGCCCTATCCTGTCCTGCCCTGGGACATGCCAAAAGGGAATTCTTTCTTTCCTTTAAGCACCAAAGGAACTTGCGAACAAAATTAAGATTCTTGTCGCTAGGGGGGTTGGGGGGAAGGTCTATAACAATTTTCAATAAATAACATTTTGTTTACCCTTCTGATATGCCCCTTTGGCAGAGGTATGCCAAAGGCTTCATATGAAAAGTGCTTCAATCTGGGTGCAAGAGGGTATTGGTTAGCCTCCACCTGGCGTTTCTTTTTCCTATTTTTGTGCCCTCTATTATTCTGCTTGGAAAAATATTCTGCTTCCCTTCCTTTGGAAAACTTCTTTGATGGTGCTGGTGCTGGCTGAACTTGGAACAACCAGAGCGCACCTTTGTGCATTGAAATGGAAATGAAAACTGTTGCCAAATGAAGGTAATGCATGCCTGACTATTTGAGTGTTTCCACTGCAGTGTGTGACTGTGTGTGAGTGTTTGAGTGTATTCATGTGTCGCTTGTTAGTGCAATTGCACAAAGACAAACGAAGAATTGTGTCTGTGCCCCCACCGAGCACACACTGTCTGACAAAGTCACTTTGTATTGAAATTAGACACATTTCCGTTCATGCAAAATGCCAACGGCTGCAAATACTTTTCCAACCCCCCCTGCTATAACCATTTTGGTTGCAGCATTGATATGCCGTGCACACACACGCGCACAGGGAAGGGAACGTGGTAACGGATGCAGTCGGGCAGCTGCAAAGTATGCTATAGATTTTTGCTCGAGCGCCTCGCACATCCTGAAGGTAGACAGCCTTCGGTGGTTGGGAGACATTGAAGAGTGCGTGTGGTGCATGAGAGTGAGGTCTGTCTGTCTCTCCATCTGTCTGTGTGAGACGACACTCGTTGACATTGGGGGCGACAATGCGTCAAGGCAAGCTGGCTGGATGGCTGGCTGGCTGGCAGGCAGCACCCCCACCCATCACTTGCCACTCGTTTCGCTCACTAATTTGCATATTTATGCAATTATACGCTACCTTTTGTTCCAGCCAACGTTTTTGTCCTAGCGTATACAGCGTCAACCCTTCTTTTTTCGGGGTGCCAAAGGGACCGATGCGAACCGAACCGAACCCTGCCCCAGACCTCAACAGTTGGTCGCGCGGAGTCGGAGCGAGTCGACGGCCGTCAGGTTGTCGCAGGCGCAGCATGTCACTTGTCACGCCAAACACGAACACGTTAAATGTCAACAATGAAGTGACGCGACGCGGCGCACAGGGTAACAGGGGGTGACAGTATGGTGGGAGGGACACAGGGTGGAGTAGCCAAAGAACGGGGTATTGGGCAGGACGGTCATTGTCCCCGTGCGCCTACCAACTGAGACAACATCCGATGGTGTTTCATTTTTTTTTTTTGGGCACCGGAACGGCTGCTCTCCGGAATCCAATCCACACCACTTCAGTTATCCCCCCTTCATTACCCTTTCCGCTTACTCGTAACCCGTTACCCGCTCCACATGCTGATCCTGCTCCTGCTCCTGGTTCTGGTTCTGGTCCTGTCCTGCCCTGCTGTTCCGTTGCCCTTCCGCTCTCCTATCCTGACATTTGACACTGTCACAGCGTTTAGTGATTTATTTGATGGTGACATGCGTGTGCTGTTGCCATGACACACTGCAAAATGTGAATAGAATACAGTGTAAGTGTGTTTGTGTATGTGTCTCGACTAGAAGGTACCCCCCATTATACACATGTACAGTTTATACCACAAAAATCCATATACCCTTTCAGCCTTTAAAACAAATTTCGGAAGCAAAGTAAAGAAACTTTTTTGCTTTGCTTAATTTTTGTTATTATTTCTATTTGCATTGGGCGCACTTCCCCCTCCTACAGCAATCTCCCTTCTATTAAATGCAAATGAAGTTATGAAAATTGCTCAGCAGCCCTCCCCCCCAGGTACAGCTACAGCCACAGTCAAAGCCGCCCGCTCTGCTCTGCTCAACCGCACAATTGGTATGAGGCAGCCGCGTGCCTTGTTCCTTGGTGGCGCAGTCACAAAAGGGTCGCAGACGTCTCTCTGTGGTATCTACAACAAATGATCTCAATCATGGGGCGAGCATTATGAAAATTGCATAATTTTCCCATGAGGGGGTTGCGTTGGGCGGTGTTTTTGGGCGCACTTCAATTAGAGTAGCAAATAAAAATAAATACAAATATAAACAGGAATCGTGTTTCAGTTTGAGCGCAGTCAGCTCCTTTCAGACCCTCAAATCTGACAAGTTTATAATCCGCAAACTTATGGACCAGATCCTTGGCCCTCCTCAACCCTTCGAAGAGTGTCAACAGCTTTAAGTCGCTGTTGCCGTTCAGTCACTGGCTGCTACTGCTGCTGCTGCTGCTGCTGCTGCTATTGTTGATATATCCAATGCTGTTCGCTTTTCAATTACCAGCTCAATGGCTTCTGGCTGCATCAATGAGAAGCCTGCTGTTGGAGCTGCTGCTGCTGCTGTGGCAGCCAAATAGTTGCACTTCAACACCACGTTCGCCAGCTCCTTTCAGCTTTCCAAAATCAGCTTCAGCTTCAGCTTCAGCATCAGCTTCTGCCTTTCAGCTTTCAGCTTCATTGAGCATTGGACATTTATTGTTGCTGCGCATTAAGGCATTAGCAGGAGCTGAATAACGGGAAGGTCCCTGGGAAGTGGAAGTCGAAGTGGAGCTGTGCCAGGAATTATGAACATATTTTGGACTTTGTTCGACACTTATATTGGCAAAAGGGCTGGTCTCGGCATTAAAGTCAATCGATTTTCCTATCGGTCATTTTACATGCTGGCAGGAGCAGTTCTCCATAGACCTTTTCACCAGACTTCTTGGAAGCTTCAAATTCATAAACAGAAAATCAGGAGATGTTAAAATGATTTAAGATTTAAACCAATCATTTTCCTGTATTTCCGATCATATTCTTTTATATTTTATTGATTTATATTATTGTTTAATTTTTTTGTGCCTGCATTTAGTCCTTCGCTTGGGGCTGTCTGCTTCAACTTTTTGCCGGGCCAGAGGATAACCGAAAAAAAATCCCTTATGTTGCCTTTGACTGACATGATTATAAGTTTGTCTGAGTCTGAGTCTGAGTCTGGCCTTCGTCTCGGCACGTTAACTCAAACGAAACTAATTTAATGCGCTGCAAAAGTATTCAAACAATTGCACAAGGCGACGCCCAAAGTGAAAGCAGCCAAAGAAAGGAAAAGAATAAAAACACAAATACCGAATTCAGCTGAAAAGGAGCATCATACTCGGGCTCCGAACTCTTGGGGGTCGTGCCTCACATCAAACGAGCGAATTTCATTTGCCATCCAACGAAAAGGAAAAAGTTTTTTGTCTTTTGCAGCAGCAGAGCTGCGTTTTTTGTGTGTTTCTCTCTCTTATTTTTAGATACATGCTTATGTACGTATATATAGAAATTTTGTATCTTTCGCACTCACTCCTCACTCCGCGCTACCAAAAGCACAATTCAATTGTTGGGGCGTGTACGTGATGATGATGATGGGGCAAGAGAGAATGGGAATTTGAATGGTGGAACGGTGGAAGGGGAGCTGGCGAGGGAATGTTAAAATTTGTATTTATGTTTGCTTTGAACTTGTCTTCATTATTTGCCAGCGACAACAACAAAAGGATATACGAGTATGTATGTTTGCATCTCCTGTGCTCATGGGGGAAACTCATTTCCACAAATTCCTCAACTCATTTTCCTCACTTTAAAAACGAACGCAACTGGAATTAAAATTAGCTTAAAAAGTTTCAGAGTCCCCAAAGCGACGAACGGGCAGAGCAGAGACAAGACAGCCATTAGAGCACCTTTAAAACACAACCCAAACCCCCCATAGGAAACTAAATACATTTGTGTTAATTTCCATCACGGGACACAAGAGGCAGAGGCTGGCTTAGACGGAAGCCGAACCCTTTTTAGGGAAAAATTTGCATATGTGCGGCTGCCATCAATGGATGGGGCGGTGGGTGGGGGAAACTACTCGTACACGTAGAAGAAGAAGCATGAGCTACTCATACATCAAACTATTAAAAGCCTTATAGTAAGGCCTCCAGGGGATCTCACAGCCGCAGCCACAACCACCTCAACCAACACCACCACCACCATGGCATATCCTGTCTGTCTCTCACTCTCTGTGTGCGTGTGTGTGTGTGTGTGTATGAGGTCCTTGTGTCTTGTGCCAACATTTGTCAAATGCTAAAGCAAGCGAGGCTTCGGCGACTGGCAAAATAGCAACAGTTTTGCCCCACGCTGCCAAAAAGTGAGGGAAAAAGTTCCAGCAGCCAAAAACTTACCGCAGACCACGCCTACCCCGCCTACCATTTTCTGATGCTACTCCTGTAGTGTATATGTATGTGTGTGTTTGGCAAAAGTTTAAGTGTATTTGGGCTTTAGGTAAAAGGTAACATCAGGGACAGGAAACCCCAAAGGGTCTCTCCAGAGGCAGGTGCATATATTTACATATATTTTTATGTACAACCATTTTTATGACTCCAGATATTGGTATACCCTTGAAAATGCTATTTCCGAATATTTACTTGGAAAATTATTCTCCAAAAGAGTATCTCCATTCGATACCATAGCAGCTCCTGGTTTTCCCTGTGAGCTTTTCGGGGCAGGGATTTTTGCGGGCAAATGATTTTAAGCCCTTACCTTTTGTTTAGATTGTTTCGCCAGAATTCTCTGCGCTCTTGAGGAGCACCTCACTAAATTAGTTTCATTTATCCATAGAGCAGGAGCTGCGCTCTTTCTCTCCCTCTCTGGGATACGGTTGAACGAGATTTTGCGACGATGCCTCACGTAAATGTTCCAGGCAGACGGCCAGACATCATAAACAATCCATGTGGCTATCATAAATTGCTTTTCCTACGTATTTTTCTACCCCGAAATAAAGTCTGGGTCATTTTTTATGGCAGCCAGACAGACAGAGGAGCTCCTCTCGTTTTCGTGGAGGTGTGGGGGAGGGTCTTAGTGGCAATTAAAATAAATTATGATGTGCAGATTTACGAAAATTAAGAGATTGTTTTTCCATGCTGCCGCTGCTGCTGCTGCTGCTGCTGCTGCTGCTGCTGCTGCTGCTGCTGCTGTGAGGCACGTGAGGCGCACCTATAGGGCAGGTGCCACGCCCACACACAAAGAGAGAGAAAGAGAGAGAGAATGGAAGTAAACTATAAAATGACGTAATAAAAGCAGAGAAAAGAAGCAAAAGGGATAAGTGAAATCAAGTTGCAGTTTAACCTGCTTCTATCTATGCCACATCCTTGATCCCTGCTGCTCCTTCCGCTGCCCCAGCTCCTACTCCTGCTGAGCCCTGAAATGGAGGGCAACACGTGCTGCGGCCTCATCAGCAGTCAGAACACCTGACGGGCGCACACACACACACACATACGGCCATTCTTCGTAAGGGTAGAACGGGATTTGCCTTGGGTTTTTAGGAGAATCCTGTGCAGAAGATGCTCAGCAGGAGTGCGGCGGGGCTCTGCAATCAAGAATTCAGGTCATGTGCATGTGAACTCAATTAAGCAGCACATAACTTACAAACCGGATTACAATCATCATCATCAACAACATTCTGGGGCGGGGAGGGGGCGGCAAACCAACCTCCTCCTAGCCTCCATCCTCCGCAACCTTGAGACTTCGGGGGAGGAAGGTTCAGGCTCGTTTGGCATGCAAAGCAGCAACAGCAGCCGCCTCGCAGTTGAACCTTTCGGCCACTGCCGCCTTTGACTTTTCAACGAGCTACCAAATATGTTACTCATCCCTCGTCCCACTCCCCATCGGTTGAGTTGCTGGGATGGGTGGGAGGTTTAACCTTTTTGGGTGCAAAACAATTTGCAAACCATAAATTTTGCCACAGCAAACAAAACACGAGGCAAGGTCCTTTAACCAATTTGAGGTGAGGTCAACAGCAGCTGTCGAACTTATTTCGTATGTAGTGCACACAGGATATGAAACATTTTCGCCTGAATAATTAATTGAACGTCGGAGCAGTTGTTGCGAGTATCTCTAGAACCCTCCACCGTCTCATTTCTCTTTATTTACCCTTCTTGCGGTTGTAACTCTTCGTTCCAGTTCTTGTTCTAGTCACAAAAGACATCCTGTATCCTCTGTCCTGTGCACCCTCCGCCCCTCGATACCTTTGTCCGATTTGCGGTGTTGTCTTGCGGCTGTTGCTGCTGCTGCTGCCTCTGCTCTTCCTTTCCTGCTGGCTTGGGTCCTGCGAGTGCCTTTAATTAAGCCATACATGACTCAGACAATCAGCCATTGCACTGTTGTGGAAGGAGGGGGATTGGTTGTGGGAGCGGATGGGCCTTGGTTCTCTCCCTTTTAGATTGTTAGATTCATTTTTTCCCTAAGCCGCTTTCGAGCGTCGGCGCCGCCGCAACAAGCGCAACAACATTTAAGCCTTTCGTGATAAGCATTTAAATAAATTAAATCCAAATCCTCTTTGCCTCCAGCCCCCCGTTCTAACCGCAGGCAACGGCTCTAATAAATAATAGCGAGAGTGAGTAAGAGCGCCAGAAAGTGCCGGGCATAAACCAACAAACAAACCAGACAAAAAAAATACAACAAAAACACACACAAAAAATTTTGCAGGCGACATAAAGATTTGTCAACGTTGATAAAACAACAACAAAAGCCAGCAAAATGCTACGCGGATTTCGCACGCTAGGGGGGGGGGGGCTGTAGGGGGTCAGTTGTGTGGTAAATTTTCACAGTAAGGGTTAAAAGAGAGAGGGAGTGGGAGGGAGTGGTCGGAGAACAAACAAAACCAAATCAAATGTGTAACTGTTGCGGCCGCTCCAGCTGCTGAGGGAAAGTGTCAATCTCTGTCGAATGAAACAAAAACAGAATAAAATCCAACGCACTCATTTGAGAGTTTTGGGCAACGACTATAAGGAAATCCTTTACTGAGAGAAATGCTTAAAGAATACATACGGAATGATTAAATAGAAATAAAGTACAGAAAGACAAAAACTTAACTTCATATTATGTATATTCATATTCAGTAGCTTTTTCTAGTGCAAAATCGTCTAACTTATAGCTAAAAATCTACCAGCAACAACTCTACAGTTTTGCTGCTGCATTACAGGGTATGTGTCAGTCATTTACTTGCCGCAAAACTGATTGCCCGGATTGTTAAGTATGCCATATTAATTTGCATTGTGCGGATTTGCATTGAGGCTCTTGTTGTCCCCACGCATCCACTGTCTGCGGCTAAACGAATGGAAAGAACTCTATAACAACGAGAGAATGAGTGGACTCTATAGGAGTGTGGCATGAAGTGTGAGTGGCAATGATTGATATGAAATTGATGCCTTTTTTGTGGCTAAACTGAAATCATTTGTTGTTTGATTTGCTTCTAAACGATCTGGGTGTGGGTATGCCCTCCAGGCGACTCTAATCGATTCAATCCGAGCGGAATCAAAGCCCTCCTACACTTTGGTTAGATTTCCCCATGGCTCTCTCTTGCATATGTACGTTCCCATTAGAGATAATCACTTTTGCATTTTTAATGTCCTGCCAACACACACACACACACACAGAGAAAAAGAGAGAGAGTGTGTGTGGCACACACATAAAATGAAATTGCAATTGCCAAAGCGCCAATAGGTTTGATAAGCCATAATCAGCAGTTGGAGAGTGAGAAATTAGCATAATAAATGCAAGTGCCGTTGCCTGGGGGAATGTCGTCATAAAATTTTATTAATTTGTTCGCCACAACAGCACTGATACCCAGCGACAAAAATGTCACAGAGTGGCAGAGTGGGAGTAACCAGTAACCGTGGGGCACTCAAGAGCTTAACAGATTTACAGCTTGCAAAACAAAAGAGAGTCAGGGAGCCATTAAAATGCATCCCATCCCCGCAACCGAAAAAACGAGAATAGAAAAGTGCACTAAAAACACGCAATGAATCGGTGCAAAAGTCAGTGCTAAAGAAAGGGCTTTCTTTGCCAGTGTGCTTTAGATATCCTTGTTTCTGGCTGTTTCAGCGATCAGTTCTACTCCGATTTGGAGACACTTTTCATACAACAGGATAAAGGGAGTTTCCAGGGTAAGAAAGGAGCCTTTTATGTCCAGCGCAATCCCCGAAAATCCATCTAAAAAGGGTGCATGGGGTTGCTTGTTGTTTGTTGCATGCCACTTTCTAGGTCAGGCAATTGGCAAGTGCACTAAAAGCCAAACAGCAAGCAAACGGACACTCAACACTCAGACGGACGGACAGACACACACCCGGACAGATAGTTGTCAAGCGGCCGTCGACGTGGTACACGAGGTATTCCAAGTGGGGCGTGGTGGTGCACCCATGTTGCTGCCACTGCTGCTGCACCTTGTGCTCCGGCTGTCAACAGTGTCTACCGTTTGGGGCACGGACAGTGGCAGTGGCAAGGGCCTGGCTGACAAGTGTGTACGCCTCACAGATGGCTGGCAGATTGCGCATGAAACAGGGTGAGGGAGAACTGAGGAGGAGACAGACAGAACAGCGGCATGTACATATGCACTTTTCGGCTCACACAAAAACACGGGGCAGACATTGTGTCTGGTGTACTGCGGGGGGCACTGGGAGTGGGGTAGGGACTGCTGTTTTTGGCTGGCTTCATTAGGAAGAAAAAGGGCTGCACTTGTCTGTTGTTCGTTGTCTGTTGACTGCCAAAGTGCCAACAGGCAACTGCCGCCCCAACACTGAGGGTTAAACAGGAATTTACCCAGAGGCCTTTTCAGTATCTTTGAGGGATTTTAATCTGTGAAATTTAATTGGAAATTCTTAAAGCAGTTGAAGATCCAAAGCTGCTGCTATATTTACTCTGACTTACTTCTATAATTGCCATGTGTTTTTTCTCAGTGTGTCGGCTCTCTCTGTCTGCCATGAAACTATTTACGACAGAAGGCGACACGCCCACTTGGACATTTTTTGCACGGCCTACTCCAACCGCCTTCTAGGCCCCTCCCCAGCCCACGTCTCTCTCTTTCTCTTTGCTCTCTTTTTATAGTTTTCCTCCTGGTTTTTTTTTTATTTGTTGCTACTGGGGAAAGTTCAACGGACGCCCTTTTGTTTTAACCAGCGAGGTAGGCGCTGTGTTATAGGCCAAATGTTGCCATTTTCTTTTTTCATTTTCCGCGGCTTTCACCGCAGCTCACAATCTGTGTTGTCACGGCTACTGGCTCTCCTCTCAGTTGCCTTCCACCCCTGCCGCCCTGTTTTTGGCCCAAAGCCAGAGTAAAAGTTGGTCTTTGGGTCGACGTCTTCGTTGCCGTTGCCTGCTGCCGTTGCCGTGACTTGCAGTTGATAAAAAATTAAGCATAGTTTTAGGCGCCGCGCACTGGCGGGACCCCAGCCAAGTGCTGATTCTGCTGATGCCACTGCTGCTGTTGACTTGATGAAGAAAGTTTTATTGCCCCAAGGAGAGAGCGAGAATGAGAGACTGCGAGAGAGAGAGAGCGAGAGCGAGAGAGCGAGAGCGAGAAGGAGAGTAGTACCCTGGGTTTTTCTTAGCCAGTTTGTCGCTCTCCCACCCGCCTCGTCCATTTTGCCCTTTTTAATTTTATACAAATATTTTGCCAAAGCGTTTTACTGGTCTGCCTTCTGTTTTTTTTTTTTTGGTTCCTTCCTTTCTGTTTTATTAAAATGTTGACAGCTTGTTTGCCGGCTAAAGTTTTGGCTGGGTTTCGGTTAATGATAATGGAATTAAGCCGGGACTCGAGGATCCGCCAAACTAATTGGAAAGCGAACTTATTGGATATCAAAGCAGCTGAGACAATGCAAATTGATTGTGGGCGGCAGAAATCAGAGGCAAGGGACACAAAAATGGTGGGCAAATGTTTTGTTGGCAAGCTTTTGCCACATGCCTGCGCATACCAAGTGGCAGCTGGATGGATGGTTTGATGGTGGATGGATGGGGGTGTGGCAACATGGCCATATGTGCGGCATAATGAGGAGAAAAGCTGGGGGCCCAAATGGCAACTCGTGCATGCAGCCGCCGCAGCGTTGTAGTCTCGCGTCTGACAGCAAATCAATTCATATGCCTGCCCTGCCCTGCCCCTGCCTCCGCCCTCCCAAAAACAACCCTCATTCGGGCAGGGTGTGGGGTTATGTGGCAAGGATGATTGAGATAGGAGGGGAGTGAATGAATGAATTCATCAAAACGCTGAGCCTGTGCCTGGTGCCCATTGTTATGTGCGGTTAACTGCAAATATGACTCCAGGGTGCCACCGAGCCATTATCCTTCTTACGACTGGAACACCCCCACCGGGCAGTTGAGCTGGACAATGGCCACAGTTTTGGATCGGGTTGGGGGCACTTAATCCATTTTGTCTTGTGCTTTCCAGTTGGACAAATGAAGTCAATTGGATTGCGATGTGGCAGGCAGGCAAGCGGGCAGACAGGAAGGCAGTCAGTCGTGGGGCAGCATCAAAGTAAATTGTTTTAAGCATTCAAAGCTGCTGCTGCCACGGATTAGCATCGGTTTACCGTTGCCACAGGGGCCTGACGGCTGGCGCGGGGGCGAGTAGCGCATCAAATGATAAAGAACTTTGCGCCTTAACAAGCAACGTGCCACTCGACATCCGAAGATAGTTTCACTCCCTCTGTCTGTCTCTGTGTGCTTGTGCGGCAATTGCAGTTTCTTTGGCTGAACTTTGAACCCTCCCGTGTTGTGTGTCCTGTGCCACAGCATTTATTACTCGTACACACTCTCATTTGTTTCCCGGCCAGCAGCTGTCATATTAAGCAACTTTGACCATTCGAGTGGGCAGCGAGCCAGCAGCAGCAGCAGCAGCAGCGCTCGAGATAGAAATCTTTTTTGTTCATTTCATTTCATTTTATGTCTACTTTCCCAGGAAAAACCCACACTGAAACACACACACATGTGCAGTTTTGGCAATTTCCTGGCTGCCATTTTCCCCTCCCACTCGCTGCGTGTGTGTCTGCTGTCTGACCGATGCCTCAATTTGACATTGATGTGCCAAATGTGGAAATTTTTTCTTCACTGACCGAAAAAAGCAGAGACCCACAAGAAGCAAGGGCTAATTCCAACCAGGCCGAAACGGGGAATACTCTAAACAGACTTTTTCCAGATATAAACCAATAAAAGTAGTGCTAATGGAAAAGTTTCCATCCTTTCTATGAAACAGTGCCACATATCCTATACCCCCATAGCTGTTAGAAAGAGTATCAATAGTGGCGCATATACACACAGAATGTGTGAGGTGCGGGGCACAAAAAAAAACTGTAACAGCAAAAGGCTGTTGAAATGTAATTTGGCAAAATATTTCTGCTCCTCGTTTGACTTTGGTTTCTTTCCACCCAAATGAAACTCAATCTGTCAGAGCCCCAGTATATATATCTTTCTCTGTCTTTCTATGGCACTGCCAGTCACGCCTTACACCCCCGCCCTACCTTCGATGCCTACTCATTCCTCCATACCATTCTCGCTCCCCCCCTTTCTGCCTACCATTCGTGCGTTAGTCATTTTGGCACTTTCTCATGCTGTTGTCAGTCGCTTTGCCTTCTACTCATTCACACACGCACCGACATGAATGGACATGTCCCATAGCTCTTCTCTCTCTCTCTCTCTCTATTCTTATTCTTGCTGTTGTTTTTGTTGTCGTTCTTGATGTTGTTGCTGTGGCAGATTAGTCCATGTATTTTGTCGTTCTTCTTGTTGTTGCTACTTTTTCTTTGCAGTAATTTCTTTCTTGTTCGATTGTGCATTTAATGTCAAATTTAACGTGTTTTTCTTTTGCTATGGTACTCTCGTCTTGTATGACTAATGTTTCTGCAGAAACCCGAACACGAAATCAATCATCCTCGATGGGAAGCAAGGCTTGACAGAAGCAGAATCTTGTACACATAATTAGCCAGACAATTATCATGATAAATGGGAAAAAGAAACATTTAACAGGTTGTAAATATTCACAAAGAAAAAATGTGAGGAAAAACATGCAAAGAAATCTAAAGATAAAGTTTTCTTTAATAGTAAAACAATTGAAAATGTGATTGGAGCTGATTCAGGTCAACTTTAACCGAAATATAAATAAATTATTTTATCTTTTACACTTAACGAACTTTCCTAGCTATAATAATTCCAGAATAAACCCATGAATAAACCAGTAAATATTTCCGAGATTCCATAAACATCAATCTTCAGTTCATTCATCTTTTATTCTCCCACTCGAGCCCCCCCAAATGTCTAGACATTAGAAGAAATTATACCCAACCCCTGCCATTAGTCAACCGACATTGTTCATTTGCAAAACTCATTTACAATTAAAACAACATTAATTTCCCTTTAATATGACCTCAAGCACTTGCTGCTGCTGCTGGCCAAAATATCTAATTGCCAGTGAAACAGAACAGAACCCAACAAATGATTGTCCCTTGCCTCATGCTCATCCTCATCCACATCCACGTCCACAGCCTCGTCCTCATAATTACCCCATCATCATTGTCTATAAATGCCACAAAAAAGTAATTAAATTACGCGGCAAAAGCCCTGGCAAGAGCCCCAACTCTAAACCCAAGCCAAAAACCAAAACCCCGACAAAACTTAAAATACAACGCCCCTGCAACAAGCGTTTAGACACGCCCAATCCACTGTCAATCTGCCCTTTTTGTTGTGTGAGAGGGGTTCCAGGGGTTCCAGCTGTGTGCGAAAATTTCGCATAATTGCGTCAGGGCTAACGCATAAATTGCCAAAGACAATCCAGCCAGAGGGCACGTGCGTGAAGGTTGTCTAACAACAGAGAGAGCGAGGAGGGTTCGAGTTCATGTTCGCGTCCTGTGGGTGGAATCCATAGAAAAACTGACAGGGAAGGGCGTGGCAATCAAACGTTGCACTTTGCGTGTGCATATGTCAAACGGAAGAGGCAAGGGCAGGAGCACTTTGCATCCACTGTGCAGGACTTGCATTGTCCTGGGCATTGCATGGCTGTCACTCCAACAGCGGCAAGCCAGCCAGGGAGGGGGAGACGACTAATAAAAGAGAGAGAGAGATAGCGAGTGAGGGAAGAGAGACTGTCGTGCATTTTGCCAACTTAAATTATATTAAGTATGAAATATTATGCTAATTATGGCTGATTTCATTCCATTTGTTGCAAGGAAGCGAGAGAGAGGCAAGTGGCACGGCAAAGAAACAAAAGAACACCTACAGAAAGAGAGAGAAAGAGAGAGATGGATAGGGCCAGAGACAATGCAAATGAATTAAAATTAAATGGCAGGAAAAATGGAAATGAAAATGAAAATTGAAATGTAATGCAGTCACCGCCCGCCGACTCCCACATCCAGTGCCACTCCCTGCAAATGTCCCGCGGCTGTCTGTGACGTTGACTCGTGACTTTAACGCAGGATCCAGCTTCAGCTACAGCTACAGCTCCACAGCTGCCACGTCGTTCTCGTCATTATGCGCAATTTTATGTCAAACGTGGCGTATGCGTAATTTTTCCCATTACTTCTTTGAGCTGGTGGAGATGGAGAAACAACCCTTTTAATGCAGAGCATTCCCGTCCCCCACTCTCTCACTGTGTTCTGTTTCAAATGATTTTTCCATCACTTTACAAATGAGAAATTAAATTATTTGCTGCTAATGTATGTGAGAGAGAGAGGGATGCAGGCAGCTGCTTGAATGTGCCTGGATGCCACATGCCACACACACCCCCTCAGCGGAAATGATATAGCAAAAGAGTGTTGGTGCCCTCCAACCTGAAGATGAAATGTGTGTGTGTCCTCTTCGCAAAACTAAAACTCATTTCTGGCAAATTAAACTCAAAATGTGCCACGTTTGAGCAAAAGGGTAGTGAGTCCAAAAGAGTGGGGTGGGAAGCGCCACATGTGTGTGTGTGTGTGTGTGTGTTTGTGTGTGATGCTCTCTCTCGCATCTCAAATGTGGAAATTAAAAGGCATTTCCGCAGAATGTCAGCGCCATATTGTAAAACATGAGTATTTAATTAGAAAATACTTTTAGGCAGCAGACACGACACGGCAGCACTCTCCATCATCCAGGACGGGGCATCCTGTCGATACTCCTGGCCTGGCTAATGAATTCCTCCACTCAGGAAGAGCAGCAAGCAGAGAACAGCGAACAGAGTGTGGAAGTGATGTAAACGCCTCAAGTTTTGTGCTTTTTAACAAGTTAACATAGTTTCGTTTCGGTCTTGAGTTTTGCGCCATGTTCATGTAGGATGTAAGTACAAAATAGCATTTTCCTTAATGGAAAGCCGCTGCAGAGGAAAATCCTGTGTAGGCAGGCAAGCGGGCAGGCAGGGAACTTTGCATGTATGCGGGAT
>NW_022995747.1:7807278-7881173 GCF_900245975.1 Drosophila guanche | reverse complement strand
GGGGGGGGGGGGGGGGGGGGGGGGGGGAAATAGCAACAACCAGCTAGGAATATGGTGTTGCCTGAAATTGCCAGGGAAAAGAACAAGGGACCAGGACAAGGACTACTACTACAACAACGACGACGACGACGACGACGACGATGATGATGATGATGACTGTGTTAATGGCCAGGCATTATTCAGGGCCTCATTCCCAGATTGTCACAGCGATAGGCAGTGGCGAGGAGGAGGCGTGTGTGTGTGTGCGGCTTGGGGTTGGGGCTGTTAAAATGTCCACTGGCCATGTCAAAACTCATTTGCCGTTAACGAGCAGCCATTGTGCTTATAAAAGGATTATTTACAAATCACTGACTTTCAAAAATTGTCAACTGCAGGGCAAATGCCGCAGCCACCGATGGCCCCCCACTCATGTCTCCCTCCCCGCACCTTCATCTGTTGCTGCTGCCTGCCGCTTTGATGTACAATTTATGAAATTAACCCTTAAGTGCTCGTTGTTGCTGGCTGACATCCGACATGGACATCGCTTCAGTGAACGCTTTGGCCTCAATTTGATTTCTTTCAGCTGATTACAGCCGACGGAAACGGATCTCTGCCCAGCCTTCCAGCCATCATCAGCATCAGCATCAGCATTAGCGATTGTGTCTCTGTGTGTGTGTGTGAGTGTGTGTGTGCTTCCCATGTTGTGACTTGCAAATAGATTTTGCGATTTACAATTTGCAATTGATGGATGCTTGAACGCTTGAATGGTTGAACAGTCGACTGCCAACTGCCGGAGGATGAGCTGGCTGGCCCGTCGCTGATGAGAAATGCAAACTCAAGGAGTCTGAGGTCCATCGCTCTGTCCCCTTAATTGATGCCCTTTGTTTGCTTTGTGGTAACTCTAATTGGTGTTTGCATGTGGCGATTGCTCTCGCTCCCTCTCGAAGACTTGTGTCAATACAGCGCCCTCTGCCCCACTGACCACTGGCCCCTGCCCTGCCCCTTCTTACGTCTACTTTTGGCGAGTTCTTTTGTAATTTTTGCGTGCGTTTTGTTTGCTCATTAAACGGATTTTTGCCAGCGAATGGAATCCGATTATATGTATATTTCAGTCACACTCTCTGCTGAAGTTGCACGAATGCTCTATCTTTCCTGGGTGGGTTATTTGAAGCGATTTTTGACGTAATATTTCAGTGAAATAACCACAAAGCATGCAACTATCTGTGAAGATTTTCTTTTGAATATTTTCACTCTTGAGCATAACAAAGAGGGCAACTATCTTAAGCCAATCTCCAGTCCAAGCAAACTTACTGTCGCAGGCCATATACTCTCTTACATTTTGCACAAAAAGAAGCTCCCGCTGAGGCGGAGACCTCATCAATTAGCAGGCCGCCAGTCGAGTGCCAAACGAAGTTTGCGCAAAAAATTGACAGCCCCAAGCCGTGGAACGAGCGCCGCGTCTTGCCTCACTGGCCACCGTCTCGGGGCCAGGGCTAATGAGCAAACGTAGCAGGCATAAGTAGTAAGCCCAATGCCACTTGCAGAATCACATGTCAAAAGTTATTAGCCTGTTGTCTTAGTGCAGTTGTAATTTGTTTTTCGGGGGCACAGAGCCATGGCCAGAGCCGGAGCCAAAGCCAGCAGCTGATTACCGGAATGGAATACGAGTGTACGGAATGATACGAAATAAACAAAGTCATTTGGCCAGAAGCAGAGGACCAGAAATAACAGAATTCGTTGCCAAAAAGTTTTCGACTTCTTCTCTTGCTCCTCCCTCCCCCTTCCTTTCTGCTGCTGTCATTGGCAAAATCCCATGGTCTCTCTGCCCCTCACCCCACCTCTGATTCATTCTGTCAATATCGTGGCAACATATTTCCTCGCTTAATATTTTTTTCTTGCTTAGACAAGTTTTTGCTACAGAGAGCTACAGGAAGGTCCTGTCGCTGTTGCTGTCTACGCGATACGTGAGGGCGTTAAACTCATACATCACTTTATCCTTTATCCTGGCACCCATTCTAGCTTCACTCACACCCTTCTAACTGCCTCCCCGCCTGCTGTTTGTCTTGGTCTGCCGCGTTTCCACTTTTTCTCTCCTCACACGCGGATGTGTGTCAAGAGTTGCCAATAAACCCCAGCCTGGTGCTGCTCCAGCTCTTACTGCTGCTCCTTCTGGTTCCTGGGAAGAGTCCTGCAGTGCTATTGAAAATAAATTTATAACGCATACGTCATGTGAACCGGGAAGCGGGATAGAGCAGTGGTTGGAGCGGTGGAACCCAAGACAGAGTTCTGAGTTCTCGCAGTTTATTGCATTTGTCGCTGGCATTGCAAAACTTCAATAAATTATTTTATTGCGACAGTTATTTTGCTTGCTTTGCTCTTGTTGCTCTGTTGGTTTTTCCCAGCCATCCCTTCAAAAAATATAACAGCCATAACTATAAGTACGAGCATATATCTGTATCTCTATGTACCAAGCCAGCATTGGTTGTCGGAACGCATTTGGTCGCTTGCCTCCTTTGCCCCTTTGACAGCACAAATTGCAAATGACTTTATGAATTTGCTGTTACGACTTGGCCATCAGAGTGCGACGACAAGCTGTGATGAGGCCAGAGATACATACGCGTACCAGCACATAATGGCATGTCCAATCCAATCCGGAGACGAAATTGATTCCGTACGAGCAGAGATGACACATAAACACGGAATTGCATAATAAACTTGTGCGGAAGATAATAATGAGATTGAAGTACATTTTTCATGAAGGAAGGAGAAAATTGAAAATGTGCGCCTCCGAGCATTTTGTTGATGGATGTGAAGACACGAGACGCTCAAAGTAGCGACGACTTTTGACCCTCGTTGTGTGAATACATCACAGAGCAGCTTTTGCATGCCTTTACCTATTTTCAACAAATTTCTTCCCCCCAATTGAGCATTAAACACTCTTTTCTGAAGCACTTCCTTGCTGCTATGATGCTCCTTCATCAAAAGTTGACACTTTCCGAGTTAACCTTTAATGAAAAGGCCAAACAAGGCCAATAACAACAGCATTCAGCCAGTCAGCCAGCCAGCACCTCAAGGGCTCATTGTGAAATTACCCAAAGCGTAAAAGGACAAAAAAAAAAAAAGGGCGGCAGGCTGAGAGCAGGGGGCAAAACGAATGGTGGCTCTGGTGGAAAAGCCAAAGGCTAAAAGCGAAAAGGAGCTGCCCTGCTCCTGTTCTCTCCCTCTCTCTCGGTGCGTTCCTTTAGGCATCCTAGTCAAAGAGGCAATAAGTAGCAAAAATTACGCTAAACGTGGCAATTTCCTCGCAAATTGCACAATACATAGACACACACACTCACGGGCGTACATTTTTGTGTATATTTCCGTTCCCTGCCTGCGTGCTCCTCCACTTCTCAACTATAAATATATTTATTATACGGCATTGCGAATAATAAATACCCTTCCACTGTAAAGCTGCGCCTAAGATAGGTGCGCCTGCTGCAAACACCTCTGTATATCCGGTATACCCTTTGGATGTTTTCATGTGCTCATTTTTTATATGGTTAGCGCCTTTGTCCCCGACTCTGCATAGGTGAGATGACTGTCAATTTGCACGGCACCCCATGGCGAGGCACACGCATGGGGCAGCAGCAGGCAGGCAGGAATCATGCGATATTTTAATGCGTGTCATATTTGATTGATGCCAGAACGCGGCCCTCTGGAGCCATGGAACGGCCGTGGAACAATGTCAAGAGTTTAACATTGCCCCAAGCGCCACTCAAAATGTCGCGGCAATGCCCGCATACCCCATGCACATACCTGCTTCTCCCTTTTTGATTACCCCCTCAAGTTCCACAGTTTGCTGACTTTTTTGTTCTCCTCTGCTTTGGCTTGTCTGTAAAAATTGCCCCTGCAGGTATGCAATGAAAAAGTGCGTGGCTCCCCATTGTTTTCATGGTGTGTGTGTGTGTGTCTGTAGCTCTTCTTCTTTGTGTGTCTCTCCCTCTCGTTGTCTCTGTCTCTTTGTGTAATTTAACTTGGCAGTTTGTTAACAATTTTATCAGAAGGGGCTCAGAAGTGCTCTCTGAAGAGCCCCAACTGTAAATAAGATGCGTGTACAGATATGTTTATGGGTGACTGTGTGTGTTTGTGCCATAATTTATGCGCAGACTAAGTGCATTAGGGGGGCTTTTAGTTGCTCCAATGGAACGGAAGGTGGACTCAATAATTTCGTGGAAATGTGCACCATTTAATAATGTTAAGTGTTTCCCTCATCTTGAATGTAGTTAAGTAACGGTGCAGGTCCTATAATTAATCAACTAATTGAATTATTAACCAGTAAATATTTGTTACAAAAAACCCCATCCAACGCCAACATCAATCTCTAACCTCATTAAACCACAACCCAGCTCTCTCCAGGCAAAGCCAGATCATCCATTGCTCTCTTTTAACCACTGCACATTAGCATTCATAACTATCTTTTTCACACTGCTCTCTGTCTCTCTCTCAACTACACCCCCCCACTGTCTTTGTGTCATTCCATGACCCCTTACCCCTTGTGGACAACGTAAACTTTTATTTTCTTGGTGCTATTCTATCGTGTTTTGCAGGATGGACAACGCGGCCATTTAGAGGGCCTGGCATCCGTCTATTGTGAGTTGTTAATGGCTCCCTTTGGAGATATTTTAAGTGCTTTAGAGAGTGCCAGGCAGGCGGCCTGGGCGGACCACAGTCCGCTCCACAATGCCAACAGCGGCGGCGGCAGCGGTGCTGGCGGCAGTGGCAGTGGCACCGCCAGCGGCGCCAGTGGTGCCAGCGGCAGTGGCGGCAGCAACCGTAGCGGCATCGGCAGCGGCGGCGGACTCCATCACCGTCAGAAGCACGGTCATCGGGGGCATTCAATGCACGGCGCCGGTCTGCCCAATAGTCATAGTCAGCCTATTTATGTGCCCGGAAAGTATTCGGTATGTATGACCCCTCTCCAAGGAGCACTACCCCCCGCAACCCAAACCACTCACACACAAACACACTCACAAAATAAACCCAAACCAAAAAAGAGACCCATTAGAGCCATTAGAGGAGCTTCCAACCCCCAACCCCCCGTTCCACGCAAGTAGTTCCTAGGAAAATATTTACAAAATCTATCAAGAAATAAGTATTTATTCTAAAAATTTGATTGATGTTGGCGTTGATTTGGCTGGACACAAACAAAAACGAAACAGAAAAACCAAAAACCATCTCAAAAATTCGTATTAAATCTCTACCAATAGTTGTGTAAATATTTCTATTGCTTGCCGCATGTTGCATGTTCCTGCAGCTATATGTCAGCTACATTTATGCCTAAGTCACTTTTAATTCATCTAATAATTTCCATTTTGTAAACCATTTCAGCCCTCCAGCTGCTTGTCCGACAAGGAGGAGGACGAAATCTACGGCTTTGGCTATGGCGTGTTTGCACCGCGTGTGGCACGCGGCGGCCTGACGCAACAGCAACAGCTGCTGCAACAGCAAACACTGCAAACGCAACAGAGCATACAGCAGCAGCAGCAGATGCAGCAGCAACTGCAGCAACAGCAATTACCCAACGTGCCAGGACAACAGCAGGCGGGAGGACCCGGCGGCGTACAGGGTGGTGTTGGACCGCAACATCATCAGACACTGCCCCCGAATGTAGCCCATATGAATTTTGTGCAACAAAAGTGAGTAGTAGAGCCACAAAAAGACTTTCTAATTGTATTTAAAGCAGTAAAGAGCTTCTTCTCTGTTTAAATATTACACACAAATCACTCTAAATCCTTTTAACATCAAGAACATTATATCTCGCTGTTCATGCAACGCATTCAAATGCCCAAGTCAAACTTATTTTCTCTACCCTCCTCCTCCCAATCTTAGCTGCCTGAGTCCGCGCTCTGCATATTTCTATGAATTTCCACCGACTGCTGGTAAGTGAAAGATGGATTATTTAGTATATGCAAATCAGCAGCCAGTAACTTGGGAACTCCCTTGACTAATTCCATTTGTATATCTTCCAACAACTCTCAACTGTACGGACGCTCCAGAGGGACGCGAGACAAAGAAACGCACCACATTGGCCCGACTGCTGAAAGGCTTGAAAACTGTCAATCGACGGGATCGCAACAATCAACAAAATGGCGCACAGGCCAGGGTAAGTACACACTTTCCCCGACCCCACTGTATCCACTGTACCCACTACTGTTGTCAGTGTTGGTTCTGGTGTGGGGGTCGAAACTCATTTTCGCGCTTCGTTTTATGACCGCAAGCAAATTGTTTGTCCTGGCCCCCAGATCCTTTTTCCACCACTCTCTTTCGCCCTTTCATTTGAATCAACTGCTGCGGTAATTCTTTCAATTTATTTGCTCGCATTTCGCATTGGGTTTCCCAGCATTTTCCATGCCTTTCCTTTCCTTCCCTTTCCTTTCCGTTTTTTTTCTGCGTCCCTTTTGAGCTGCGTTTCTGGCATTGCTTCTTCTAGGCAGCCATTTTATGACTTTTCTGCGTCTTGACTTTGACTTCGACTTGTCCCAGTGCTTGTGCCTCTGCCTGGGCCTGTGCCTGGGCCTGTGCTTGGGTCTCCAGTCTCCCCGTTCTGTGCTCTGCCTTGGCCATACTTAATCTTGGCCCTGGGGACATGTAAATTTTTATGCGCGTTGCTTCTTCTTTACTGCTGCTGCTCCTGCTGCTGTTTCCATTGAAAAGGTTAAAAATGTTTTGCCAGCGGCCATGTCTACATTGCCACTTCTCATTCTTGGTCGTGGCCGTCGTCGTCGCCGCTGCAGCATCCTCCCTAATGTTGTACTCGCTTTATCTGCGCCGCTCACAAAGGATTCATTCAGAGCCTTTGATTAGAGCTGCTGCTGCTGCCGGTGCGGGGGCAGAAGCAACCTTTGGGGAGCTGCAAGAGCGGAGCAGAAGGAGCACTATTCTTGGGGCATGGCAGTCAAACTGTGGCCAAAGATAACGCGGCCAGGACGACGCTGCTCATAAATAAGCAAGGACATGCATAAATTTTTCACAAGCAGCCAACGAGCACCGGGCGCAGAAAAGAATAAATAAAAGAAGAGCAGCAACACGGAGAGCATGGAGCTGGGAAAAAAATAAATAATAAACTGTGGAGTTTGGGGCGAGGGACAACAGCAGCAGGCGCAGCAGCAGAAGCTGGCTCCTTGGCAGCAAATGGAGTCGAGGAAAAGTGGGGGGGGCTTTCCACGGCAAGGACCTGCTGCAGATAAGCGCAGGAAATGACTAAGGATATGTGCCTAAGTAGCAGCATCCTACCCCAGATCCAGATCCCGATCCTGGGCCTTTTCAAAATATAATTAAACAGCACTCAACGGGCCGGGGCCATGTGTTCGGTCGCCCCCACCTGATTTGCTATTTATGATAAGAAAACAAACGCATTAAACAGGTCGACGGTGAAAAAGAGATAGAGAGAGAGAGAGAGAGAGACAGGTGCGAGGTGCTGCTGAGGGTCCGAAGGTTGGCGCGACCCTAACCTGACCCTTGACTCGTTATTAATTAAAAATTAAAACCCCGCCGAAAGGTGTGAAATAGAAAATGGCGTCCCTAATGGCGATAAAGCACGATGCGGAGCCTGTGCCCCCATCAAGTAGTCGAGTCCTTGATTTATGAGCAGCCTTCACCCTACCCACCTTAAGTTCTGGGATAGCCATGAAGGTTAATAAGCCACCTTGTCGCACACAGCAGCAGAACCCTTTACAGAAATTGAATTTAAAAAGTTTTTCTTCAAATTGATTTTTTTCTCGCTTCTTTTCAGGCCGCCAACGATCGTCTGAGGCACTTTCAAATGATAAACGGCGGTGCGGGCGGACAGCAGCACAGTTTCGAAGAGACAATCCATAGGGTAAGCTATAATAAAAATGGGCAACTCGAGTGCCCAAACATACCTCAAAGGTCAAAATATTAGGGGTGGCTAAAAGGTGTGAAAAGTTAACCATTGAAAGTAACTGCCACGAAGAAGTGTAGAGAGGTGATACAGAGAAGGAGCAGGTTGCATCTTCAATCATCTTTTAATTGATATTTATTAAAATTAAAGTGCCTGCTCTGCCTAGAGAGCTTTCATTGCTTTAATTACATACACAAAAATGAGTTTAAAAGTTCAATAGATGAATTTATAGGAAACACTGAACCATCACCACTATTTTGACCGCAGCTGTAGTTAGTTAAGCATCTTTCTATGCATATTGCATTTATATATTTATATTTATGTGTGTAACTGTGGGTGGAATGCTTATTGGCTTGGTTAGATGTTGGCGTAGTCGCATAAATATTTATGCAGCAAATTTAACAAGCTTCTGTTGCCGCTGCCACACTGCCACACGCTGTTCCTGTTGCAACAGCTGCGACAGCCAACAAATTGTACCTCAACACAGAAAAATTTGCACAAACAACAAGAAGAAAGTTCCTTTGGATGTAACCAACCTCCCAATCAACCCCCAGGATGCCCAACTCCAAGCCCTAACACCCTTTTTGACTGCATTTGCAATGCAATTTCAACACGAAAGCTGCGGCTGTTGCTTTTGAGCACGTTTACCTGTAATGGCATGCCACCAGCAGCGTCAGGAGCAGCAGGAGGAGGCAGCAGCAGCAGAAAAGGAAGCGTGTAGATGCATGCAACATTTAAAAGTTCATTGCCGTCAACATTCATTATTAATGACAGCGCGCACGGCGCCCAACTAAAAACAAGCAACGGAATGCAATCAGCAGCAACACAAAACAGACAGGACAGCGACACCTGCAGCAGCCGCGGCAACAGCAACAGCAACAGCAGTTGCAACAACAGAAAACATTTGGAAAATGCATAATGCATATGCAGCCATCGCCATCGCCATCGCCATCGCCATTCCCATGCCCATTCCCAAGCCACCCACCCACTCGAAGAACAAACCCAGGACACGCCTAAAAGCAAACTCTAACACAGTCGCCCTGTCAACGTCTGTTTGCCGCTGCTGTTTCCAAGGCCTGGGCCAACAAAATTAGTTCCACTGCATTCATAAATAAACAAAATCACTCAGCAATAACTATATATAGCCACAAATTTTCCAATTACAGTTGAAAGTACAAGAGGCCATGAGGAAAAAGGAAAAATTTCAACGTGAGCACGAGGAGGTAAGCAAAAACTAAACATTCTTCAAGCAAATCCACACCCGAGACCCTGACCCACCGACCATCCAAACGGATAAATGCGAATGGCAAACATTTGCCAATTGCTGCGAAATAAATCAAGCATATTTGTTTTGGGCACTTTTCACAAATTAAATAAACATAAAACATAGGCCGCAAGCATGGAGAGGGAGGGGGAGGGGGAGGGAACTATTAATTTCACAGATTCTGAGGCCAAATATTTTCATGAATAAAACACAACCAGAGAGAGAGAGAGCAGTCAAGGCCGGAAAAGATGAGCAATTCCGGATGCAGAAAGCGTTTCTTAACGGCCTTAAATCGTTTGGCTTACAGTGCGTTTCGAGTGTGTAGTTAAGGCCTTAAATGAAACCAAAAAACTCGTGCAAATTCGGTAGTAAATGAATATTCTGTGGTCATACGTTCCCTTGCTAACTTTTGATGTGAAGAAGCTTAAGTTTAAATGGTTTTACAGGGGTGAAACTCACTGTTCCCTTATGCCATCTGTATGTGTACATGCAATATAAATGCAATGACTCTTACATGCACAAGCCAATTAAAAAAGCTATTAAAAATATTTGATATAAAAACAGCAATTATTTCAGGGCATAAAAGCCCAAATCCAAGCCCGAGTCCGAGTCCGAATCCCAGCCCCTAGTCCAATCCCTAGCCCGTGCCCAAAGATAGAAGCTACCAAAAAACATGCAAAACAGACACGGAGCAAATTTTAAGCACCACACACACACACACACACACACACCGAAACAACAACAGCAGAAACAATGAAGTGCAACGTGCCAAATGATAAACTTTTGTCTGTCATACACCAAACACACACAACACAAAAAAAAAGAATTACTTGCCACACTCGTAAAAGAAAGGACATGATGAAGGGATAACAGAAGGAGAGTCCAAGTGTATCTGTCATTCTTTGTGTGTGTGTGTGTGTGTGTGTAAAGTGTGAATGAAAGAAAAGCTTATTTATTTATATGCCAAGAGAATTAAAAACAAAGCAGAACAAGAAACTCAACAAGAAAACTCCTTTCTTTCTATGACTCTGGCTGTCTCCTGTTGATTGCTTGATCCTTTTGGCATTACTGAGGATTCCATTGCCAAAGCTTACTCTTACTCTGATTCTGATTCCGTTTCTGATTGGTAATGTAAGCCCGAGGTGGAGGGCGTGGGGCTCATGGAATGTCCAGGCAGAGATTCTTTGCTGGAGATTATGAGGCACAATCGATTAAGGAAATCATTTCTGTGCTGCAAGCTCTCGCTCTCTCTCTCTCTCTGCTGCTGTCTGTCTGCTCAATCAACTGTGGCTCAGGCCCCAGTTAATTATGGCAGTTATCAGCTTTCAATGTTAGATACAGATACTCACCTATACACATGCACACAAGGACGGACATACACACAAATTGCGATGCTGCACGACAATTTGTCTGTTTGCTCTTAGCTCGGAGGCACCATCCAAATCCAGCACGAAAATGTGTCCAGGCCTAAGCAAGGGCAATAATTTTTGTGCATAAATGAAAAGCACACAACAACGTGGAGGAGGCAGGGATGAGGAGGAGCAGAAGGAGGGAACTGTTGTTAGTGCTGCTGCTGCTTAACTTGGCCAAACAACATTCTGTTTGTCTAATTGTAATTGCTGTTTTTGTAGCATCCACATGGAATGGGGAATGGACCAGCCTCGTGCTGCTGCTGCTCCGACTCTGCCTGCCGCTGAGATATTCAGAAGAAGAAGCTGCTAAAAGCCATGCACATGAAATATTTATGACGAGAGTAGAGCAAAAGTCCAGAGAGTGTTGTGTGTGTATGGCAGGGGATGTGGCATGGGGAATGGGGAATGTAGGATAAATGTTTGGCCTGGCCATAGTATTTCTTTTTCTTTAGGAGGATAGTAAGCTGGGACAGAGGGTTTGCATTTGGCCAGGCAATTAAGCAGAGCAATGTGATTACAATTGTAAGACAGGTTTCGGTGTCTTGGCCACGTAAATTTCAATTTGGTAACTGGCCAACACACATGTGTGGCAGCAGCCCCCTACCCCGTTTGATGCAGCCCCAAAGTAAAATGCCATTTGAATGCATTTTTAATGTGGAGGAAAACGGGAGAGCCAACTGGCCAAAAAGCTTTTAGCTAATTTTTCAGCGCACTCTCACGCTGTAGTTTTGCCTTTTCCTACTACTTTTCGTACTTTTACATGACTATTTCCATTGCTGCTGCTGTGGCCCTGGCATGCTTTCTGCACTCGGCACAGAATTTTCATATAGTAGTGTGCCAGTACGTATCCTCAGTGCTGTTGGAATTAGTATTCAGCGCACACAGAATGCTACGTATTATTCGGCAGAACCAGCAAAAATAAAATAAAAATGAAGCAAAAGTCACATTCAAGTAGTTTCTGCTGCTGCTGCTGCCGCTGCAGCGGAGGAAAATTGTTTCACTTTTCAAATGGAATTTTGTAATTTTAACGCCTTTGCCAGGCTGGCACTGGGAGTCGCTAGCAACGACTTGGCTAATAAGATGGTAGAATGGGGGAAGTAGATCCCATTGTTGTTGTCAGCGCCTTCAAAAAGTCGACAGCATTTCGTACAGCAGTCACGTCTGGACGAGCAGACAAAGTGCTGCCAAAATATATTCACAAAAATACTTTAATATTCGTATCATCATCATCCAAAGAGAAGGCTACTGCTGTGTGTCCTGTGTGTGTTCCCGGGGAAACTTTGCTGATCGAATCAACCCAGAAATATTCGCATGACAAACTAATGCAACTTTGTTTTGTCTTTTGCAGATTCTGCGTGACATACGTCAGGGTCTGTTGCAAATGAGTCGCGGCGAGGGACGTATGGGTAAGTCCGAGTCACAGAACCCCGCCCAGATTCCAGAAGCAGCAAAAGAGTTGCTGGCGAAAGGGGAAACTTTAAAGAGCAGCTGCTGGCAGCGCCCCGAAAGTATGCAGTGGGGAATTTTACACTTGAAATGCTTCTGCTGCTACTGCAATTGCAACTACAGCAGGCAGCTCCGTCTGTCGTCTGGCTGAGCGTCACATGCATAAGCGAGCATAAAATCTTATGTCCGTTTCCGGACTTGCATCCGACCATAAGCCGTATGCCGTATGCCGTATGCTGCATGCCGCTGGCCGGAGAAGCAGTTGCACGACCAACGCCACGAGCTGTAGTTGTAGTTGTAGCTGGGGAGTTGGAGCAACTTTTGCGCCGCCTCGCATGTGGCAAATGGCATTTCAAGTTTTGTGTGCAACGTTGCGTATAATAATATTGTGCTGCCATCCTCTTCTCACTGCACATTTTTCGGGAGCGCTTAAAAAAACTGTTTTAAAGTTTACTCTTCCCCTGCCGCTCTGTCTGTGGATTCAACATAATCCTAAACCTAACCCAGACTAACCCACACACACATACGCGCGTACTCGCACAACTTGCGGCTGCTAAACACAGTCTATCCATTTGCAGACGACACCTACATGTACGATGAGGCGCTCAGAACTGGGGCAGGCGTAGGCGTGGGCATGGGCGGAGGCATGGGCGGCATTCCAGGCGGTGCCCACTATGCGGTGAGTGCGCTGCACCATCAAGGTCATTGGTACGACGAGCCGCCCTACGAAAGCGATCCCGATGACTTCCTGATGGCCGGCCTCAACTGCGGACCAGCTGCCACCATTCAGGTGAGTGTCGAATATACCCCTGCGCCAGTCATTATCCCGAGTAGCACCCATACGCGATAAACATCTTCTGCAGCGAGTGGAAGAAGATTAGCAGGATATATTATTGGCAGACGAACAAGATTGGTCACAGCGGCAACATTGTCGCGTCGCAGTTGCAATCACATTTTGAATTTATGTGCCGTGTCTGTGCCCCGTTAATCCTGCTTACTTGGCTGCCGCTGCTGCTGCTGCTGTTGTCCCATTCCCAAACCCCATTCCAAACCCTATTCCAATACCCAATACCAATCCCAATTCCAGCTTTGATTTCTCTACGGAATTTGACAGCCACAAAAGTTGTGAGGGAGTTTCCTGTTCAGCGTTTCTTTCTCCTTTTTTATTCCTTTTCTCCTCTGGTTCTGTGCTGTTCTGTGCTGTTCGGTTCGGTTCGGTTAGGTTTCCTTTTTCGATTCGCCGCTTTTTGTGGCTCTCTTTTATTTGCTTTATTAAATTATACGCTGAATATATTTTGTGCTGGCGCATTGATTTCTACCAACTTCGATTTGTATGTCCTTTGGCATTTCTTCTACGCCAGAAACTCCTCCCACGCTCTGACAAACTCTGCGAGTTCTTTGCTGAGTGCGCCCAGCGACTGCGACTCCAAGTCGAACTCACTTTATTTTTATTGACAGTCAAAAAGTGCATAATTCTTGTTGACTTGCTCGACTTTGACGCTCCTTCCCCCTCCTGTCTGATTGTGTATTGTGTAGCCCGGCTTTGGTTTGGGCTTCAGGAAGGCAGCAGACGGCTCGTCTTGAGACTTTTCCTTTTGCATAATTTTCCTTTGGTTCGTTTTCTTTTAGGATTCTTTTTTTTTTTCGAGTTGCGCTTTTGTGGGAACGCATTAGGCAAGTTATCGGCATTTGGGCTTCTAGTGGTGCTGGGACAGGGGCTTGGGCTGGGGGCTGAATTTGTTTTCTTAGTCAATTGAAATCACTCAACGGAGAGGAGTCCCATCGGAGATGATGGGGCCATTCATGTTGCGTTGTTTCTTCCCTTTGATGTGGCAAACGAAATTTGTTTAAAATTGAAATGAAACTTTTGCGCCGGGCAGGCCAAAAAGGTTAAGCACGCGTCGGTTCGTTGGGGCTGCTGCTTAACGGACCGCATTAGCCAGCCGGAGAGATATCCTTAATGTGACTGGGACTGGCATTTGGCAGCGGGGGAGATGAGACGCCAACTCATTGAAATTGAATTGTTTGCGACGTCCTTTGATCACTGCGACTGGCCACTGATGTTGCGTGGACCTCGTCTCATATCAAGCGGCATTCCCATTCTTTGCTGTGGGTTGCTAAGCCTGTCCCAATAGTCACTGCGCAAGCACTTCGAATTCTTTCTGTCCGAAATCTAATTCTGATTTCACTGGAATGGGTTTCCGAAGAGTTTTCCAAATTAAAAACGTGAAAACTTTGCAATTTCCGTTGCCGAAAAAAACACACACAAAAGCCGCAACAGCAACGAGGAAAAAAGTATCTGCAAAGAGGAAAATTTCACTAAATTTAAAATTCCAAGCTGAGACCACTGCAACAGCGCAAAGTGCGGCATGCCACACAGGGGCAGGACGGCAGGCCCTCTCTTTATCCACTCTCCTGTGTCCCCCCCTCCCTGTGTGGTGTCGCTTTCCCATCATAAACTTTTATAACTTTGTTAATTTTTCATAATTTTGTTGCTCTACAGCGGCCAACAAATTCTACTTGAATGCTAATCCCCATGTTTGACTCTCTCTGTCTATCTCTCTCTTACACACGTATATATGTATCTTACTGATTTGCCATCTCTTTCTGTTTCTGTTTCTGCAGGGTGGCCGTGTACGGTTCTCGAACAACCGCGAGAGCACGGGCGTAATTTCATTAAGATCCGCCGGAGATATTTCACTACCGCAACGAGGGCCGCCGCGTCGAGGTCTTATCGTGCCGCAACAGCCGCCAAATCCACCGACAATAATACCCTTAACGCATGCCAGGTGAGTACCCGCCCAGCCCCTCGTCGCATGTACTGGCGAGTGGGCGGTTGGTTGTATTGTTGATTGCCATTATTATTTGCAGTTGAGTTTATGGCCAAAGGGCCGACAGGAAAGGTGGCGCATTAATAAATAAAATGAATCCCGGAATAGGGTGGAAGGTATGGTGGGGGGTTCCAGAATCATTCTGTAGCTGGGATTGATTGTAAGGGATGGTGGTGTGGGTGGGTACACGGACAGTTATGATAACCCCTTTTGGTCGATGGTCAGACCCAAACCCACACCCAAAACACTTCAAAGGGGCGCAGCCATCGAATGATCATTGAACCATAAAACTGTGCCACAAAATGTGTGCTCACTCTGCCATGAAAAGGCCAAACATTTGATGGACCAGTAAGCAGCCAGTGGCAAGCTGACTGCTGGCTTCCCCCATCCTTAATAGTGGATAGTAGGATAGGTGGCCAAAAAAAAGCAAAAAGAAAAACCAAAGCAATCAAACTGGCTCAATCGCAAAAGGTGCACCAAAGGATTGACCCAACAGACTGACAGTCGAAAGAAGGATGCGGTGAGGAGAGAAAATGTGTAGGTGGTCTCCACTTCATTAGTGCGGTTATCAACGCTCTGCAGCCACATGAATGAATCAGCCAAACGAACGAATGAACGAACGAACGAATGAACGAATGAATGAATGAATGAGGGAATTAGTGACTGACTGAGTGACTGAGTGAGTGGCAGACCAACATATCGAAACGTATTGGAGCGAAAGTCATCAATATCATATTGTTACGCATGCCACAATAATGGGAAAGGGACAAGGGACAAGTGAGATGGGCAATGTGGCAGGTGGCAGATGGCAGGTGGCAGGGTGCCAAGGTGGCAGGCAGTCAAAACCAATAAGAAGACGAAACGAAGACGAGAAGGCAGTGGCATTGGCAGAGACAGCACGACACTTGAATGAAATGGCATTATTGCTACTTCAACGCCAATCCACCAGACGGCGTCAGGCTCTCCTCTCAATCAACCAGGAGGCAGGCACACAGGCACACAGGCAGTCAGTCGGTCTGGTGCCGGGGAACGTTTTCCACACGTACGCATACAGAACGACTTGCTGAAATAACTTATACGCCCTGTGCGCCTCTGGGGCCCCAGCGCCAAAGAAAACTTTCCCAAACACGAAATGGGGAGAGAACGGGCAGGAACCGAGCCCGAAGAAGGTGAAAAACAAACAGCAAAGGCAACCCAAAAGTGAAAATCTCCACAGTGTTGAAGCCAAATGGCAGAAAGAAAAACTCGTGGCAGGAAAAAAAAGAAGGAAGGAGAGGAAAAACGATATCAAGTATTTATTTATATGACCTTTGTTTGCCTCACGACCTCTGGCCGTGCCCCAGCCTCTGACAGAGACCTTCCTTCACCCACAATTATTGTTTGCCATCAAAATGTTTGCCCAATACAAAATTTAAAGTTCCTTCGGTCCTTTCTGTGGGTTTGTAATACCTACTCAGGTTGGGTGTTTGCGTTTAGATAGCTTATTATTGTTGAGGGAAATATTTGTAATTCGATTCAAGGGGAGATTCATTTTGAAGGAGATGTCCTTGGAAATGGATACACAATTGTGACACTTGATTTTCTTTCTTACTTACAGATCCCATGATCGGGAGAGCGGCGACTATGCTGGTTCCATCTCAGATCTACAAAGTGTTACCTCCAGGCTCAGTGCTGTGTCGGTAAGTCTCGGGCGGGGCCCTCGGACTGGTCTCATTTAAGTTGCAACTCCTCCGCCTCCGCCTCCGCCTGCACCTGCTGCCTCCGTCGAACTGCATTCGAATGCGTCTAAATTGATTAAGTGCTCTTTGTGACAAACAAACTTCGCATTTGGCCAATGTCGTCTCGTCTCGTCTGGCCGAAAGTGGACGAGCACCGAAAATGCACATTGAGGGAGTACCCAGTGGGAGCGAGAGGACAGAGAGAGAGAGAGAGAGAGAGACTCTGCGCATAAAAACTTGAAAAGCTTTTTAGCCAAAGTTTTGTCCTGTTTCCCTCTGTCTCCTTTATTTTCTCTGCCTTTTTTTGGGCCCTGGTCCTGGCACTTAAGCTGGCTAAACGTTGTCGGAATACCAACAAAGTTGCCCTCCCATTCGATGGAACAGGAGCAGGAGCAGGAGACGGCAGGGTGGTGCGGAGTTGCAGTCCGGACATCAGCATTTCATTTGCAAAGTTGACTTGACTTAACTTGGCTAATATGGAAACGCACTCAACTGGTCTCTCATTCTCTCTCCACATATTTTTTTCTCCGACAGATTGGCACCAACAATTGCACGGCTCGATATCGAACGCTGAGCGGCGGCATCGGGGAGTCGCCCTCGTTGTCGCCCAGCCCCTCATCGGATTACGAGGACATTGGGACCACACGGATGCACGGCCTGCCCCCAAGTCTGATGGCCGCGAAGGCAAAAAAGAATGGACTGCCGCACGGCAAGGCGAACACGATTTGCCAGAAGGCCACAGTGCATCATGTAAGTTAATTAATCGCTTTACAGAGGGGAGCACTTGAACCCTATAGAGTATAAATATATACAGAGAGAGAGAGAGAGAGTATTGGAGGATTAATGCATTTGGAGATGCAGCGTACACCTGCAGAGACACATTCTGTTGACACATTCTGTGGCCTGCAAAATGTAATTAGCCCGGTCATTGGCGATTTGCATATGCAATCGGAGCAAGACCCTCATAATGATGTTGGCCTAAACTCTTTGGCATAGAGCGAGTGAGACCGGAGGGCTGGAAGGAGGAGCAACATGCATTCTAAATGCAAATGCCAGTTTAATGAGTTTTTATGGCTACACACCCTGCTCCGAAACGGAAATCCCTTCCCCTCATAGAAAGCGAAAGTTCATTTCGAGAAACTTTAAATGTTTTTGCTCTGTTGCAGGCCCTCCCTCTACCATACAAAATATGAGCAAAGTTTTGTGCTCTCTTTTCGATGGTACGTACCCTTTGTACGGGTCTCGTTTGCAATGCAACAAAATATGAGCTGCAATCACCGCATGTCCGCCTTTAATCTCTAGCTGTGCACGTATTTGTGGACAGTGTATGCCCTGGCATTAGCGTGGTCAAGAGCTCAATTGTGAGAGCCAAGTCAAAGCCAAAGGCAAAGCCAAAGCGGAAGCAATGCAGCCAAAAAGCCAAAACCGAGTAGCCCCCAGCCAGACATTGCTATCTCTCCCCCTCCACCACGCTCTCTCAAGCTTTTTCTCTGTATTGGAATGTTCGTTTTAAACTTTTTAATGATTTAACTAACAAAACTTTCGTTTCGTTTTTGTTCTTGCTCATGTTCTACTTCCACTTCTGCTCCCCTCAACATGCAATTTATTGCACAACGATGACGACGATGCGACTCTGGCGACTCATCCAACTTTCACTTGGATTCGGTTTCTGTTTCGGTTCGTTCTCGGCTCGGTTTCGGTTCGTTTCATTTCGCTTCTGTTCTGTTCTGTTCTGTTCTGTTGGGGGTTTGGCAGTCTAACGAGATGCGTAGCTCGCCAAAGGAAATTGGCGCTTTTAATGAGAATGGACGGAACTTTGTTGCCACAAAGGATACATCGAGGGATTTCAGCAACTCCCAAGACAATACCGACCGTGGCAGCATGAGCGATCAGGCGTTTGCCTGTTCGGCCAGCTCCGTGGAAAGTTTGCCCAGCGCTTCCGGTTCGAGTAAGTATACACAAATTGTACGAGTATTTGTCCTTATATACATATATCTTATGTGTGTACGGGTCTGTGTGGGAATGTATCTATGCGAGTGTCTGAGCTTGCAATTTGGAGTTTTTTGGGTTTGATTTTGTCTGTTGCTGCTGCCTCTGCAGTTGCACACTGAGCTGTCTGAGTGGGAGTAAGGCTGGTTGCCGCAGCTCCTCGATGTTGGTGTTGGTGTTGATTTTGCTGCTGTTGCTGTTGCATAGAAAAATTCCCAGACTGCCTGGCTTGCATATTGGTCTATTAACAGTTGTAGTTCTTGTTGCGGTTTTTCCGTTGCTGCTGCTGCACAAAATTTTCCAAACTTAATGAATTTTTAATGCAGTTGCTGGCGCAGAGGGCCTGAGCCAATGCCGGGCCGTGCCGTGCGGTGCCAAGTGGCAGCTGGCAATGTCTGGGGCGTGGTTAAATGAAGGGCAACCGCTTCCCTTTTTTAATGAACAAAACTTTTGCCCAAATAAAGGGAGCAACAACAGACCAAAAGGCGGAGCAGCAGAAGCAGCATCAGCAACAGGACGAAGGAATCGCTGCCAAAGGGGGTGGCAACTTTGAAAAGTGCAAGGAAAAATACTTTATTTTCCATGTGGCCAGGACACACAAAGCAAGGATTAGCCAAAAGCTTTGGCCAGCAAACCAAACAGCAAGAAAAGGCAAAAAACCAAACAACACAAAAAAATAATGGGAAACTTCAAGTGCATATTTGAATATTTTTGGGAGTCCTGGCCTTCGTCTTTGCCTTGCCATGTGTTTCTATGTGTGTGTGGGAATATATTTGAAAAGTTTTTAATTAACCAAACGAATCGTGTGGATGTGTGTGTGGGTGTGTGGGTGTGTGAGTAAGGGCAATGTTTGTCCAAGGGAAAATTCCTTTAGGTTCCTGCCTGCGGCTAATTGGCTGTGGGCGCATTAATTGGAAATTTTCCTAGACAAACTTTGATCCAAGGCTCAGAAAAGGGTGAAAACGAAGCAAACTAAATATTTATAAAACTCTAAATCCTTTCGCTGCAGGCACACAGGCTCTGGTGCGTCCCGGAAGTCCACACAGCTCCATATCGGCCGAGGATCGCACATCCATGACGGTCCACAGCGGCAGCATCTGCAAGGCCAAGGCCCTCGTGGACAGTCTGCCCAATCCCTACGACAAAGAGGCGCTAAAATTTAAGGTAAACTATTGGAAAGGGAAGGCTCTTACGTTGTATTTATTCTTAATTGTTTTTTGCCCGCCTGCAGAAGGGAGAGCTCATCGATGTGCTGTCAATGAATGCCTCGGGCATCTGGAAGGGTCGATGCCATGGCCGCGTGGGACACTTCAAGTTCATCAATGTGGAAGTGCTGCCAGAGCAGCGCCTGAAGAACTCCAGCAGCAAGACCCTGGCCCCCAGCTCCCGGCTGGGCGGCAGCAACAGTGCCTGCAACAGCAATGCGAACAGCAACAACGGTGGTCCCTGCTCCGTGGAGGATCTGCTGGTGCGCATCGGCCTCAAGGAGTACACATCCGTGTTCGTGCTCAACGGGTAAGTGGTGTAGATGAAACAAATTAACCAACCTTTATTGTGTTGGATTGTTTCACCTATCGTTCCATTTGCAGGTACGAGGATCTCGAGCTGTTCAAGGAGCTGGAACCCGCCGATCTCGACTATCTTGGCATACTCAATCAGGAGCATCGGGCCAAGCTACTGACGGCTGTGCAGCTGCTGCATGACATTGAATGTAAGTGCCACTCTCCCACTGCCACTCTCTCTTCCATATCTTCCATTCGTAGACCTTTCTTTGGCTAACCCAACCCACACCCACACTCAACCACCGCCACTCTCAACACACACACACACATGCGTATACTCACAGCTACAAATTTCACCCGTACAGGCTCCGACGTGGACATAGCCGGCTCCAGCTCGGAGAACGATGAGGCACGGCTGAACAACATCAATAAGAAGCACGGCGCCTCGCCCTTTGGCAGGCGCCACTTTCCGCGGGACTCGGGGTGCTACGAGGGCTCGCCGCTGCCCAGCAGCCAGACACCGACGCAGACGGTGAACTCGACGGACGAGTCGAACAGCCTGGACGATGTGGTGACCAAGTGCTCCAGCGAGATTATGAAGCGCGTGGAGAGTGCGCGACGGTGCAAGGACAATCCATTCAAGGCCACGCTGCCGGGCGGCCGGGTGGGCAAGAAGTCATTTCTCGGCGGTGGCGGACTTATGGCTGACGATACGCTCACACGTGGCGGACTCAGTGAGAAGTCGAGCGATTCGGGCGTCAGCAGCAGTTCGCTATCGTCGGGTCCGCTGAAGAGCAGCACTTAACATTTGCCCACAATCCTGGCCCACGAGCTGCTGCTCGGCGTGGGCGCCGGCATGGGCCTGGGCTTGGGCCTGGGTCACGGTCACGGCCTGACCCACGGCGGCACCGGTGGAAGTGTGGGCGCCACATCGCCCACCACATCGGTGGCCTCGGCCAGTCTCATTGGTGCGCATTGCAGTGGCGTGGGCAGCGGGGCAATGGCCGCCGCTCCGCTGGGAAACATTTGCAATACTCTGCCGCATGCCCCCTCCAGCAATGTGCCCCTCAATCGGAACCTGGTCATGCTGCGTAACCATCTGCGCAAAAATACGAGCGGCAGCAGCAATAGCGGCGGCTGCAGTGGAGGCGTCCAGCTGCTGCAGGATCAGGACGACAAGGATCAATAACCCATTTACTACATCAAATTCTTAGTCTAGGTTCTTGGATAAACAACTGTATTTGAGTTAAGTGTATTTCAATTGCTGTGATTCGATAGTGAAAACAAAAGGCCAACACGCGTCTTTCAGTTCAAATGTATAGTGTATAGAGAGAGATAGACAGACAGGTGCAGGTGCAGGTGCAGGTGCAGATGAAGAAAGAGATGGATAGGGAAAGAGGCAGAATCATAAGCCGAGAGGGGAGAGCAGTTGTCAGAGCCAGAGTTAGTCAGTCAGTCAATCCTTCCTCCGATAATGTTGGCATTTACACAAAAAATATATATAGCTTAAACACATACACAACACACAACAGATATACACATACGTTTACTTTTAAATAGGCAGAAAGAAAGGGAGAAATTCTATATACTTAGTAAAGTACTGAACATGTTTTGACTATTTTTAGTTAGCTCTTTTCTAGCGAGACTCGTGCGAGACTCGTGTCTTTGATTTGCCCCGTGATCTTCACGTTTAATGTTCAATTGCTTTGCATAGTCATATAATTCTCAACGTGATATTGTGAAACGTCCAACTTGAATTGCATTTTAAACACACACAGACTCCTTTCCAACGTCTTTTGATGAACACAAACACACACAAAAACCACACAGAACACACAGACAACTCTCGAGTTGATTCCTATTTTAAAGCACTCAGCGTGGTGCAAGCAATAGACCAATTCTATTTTAATAACCAAACGACAAACGAAATACGAGTATTTATTGTATAAACCACACACACACACAGCGAACAAAACAAAACACCAAACTGCCATTCGATACTAATTTTAATTGTTTTTTTATACTCGTATAAGTAAACAAAAAGTAATGTAAATGAAATGGAAATGCAAATGAATATTATGGAGACCATGAGAATCCGTCAGAAACTTGTAAAAAGAATTGCCAAAACCAAAACACAAAATAATAGTAATAACAAATACGATAAACGAGAAAGAAATATAATGTACGCTAAGCAATATTTTCAAATTGTAGCCAATCGTGTGTATATATTTAGGGAGGAGTGAGAGGATGCATCTATAGAGAGGAGAACCGTTTATGCCACTTATGGAAATTATCAAAATGTATCCATTAAGAGCGATTTAGCGATAATCAAAAGCAGACAATGAAATTAGTCAGGCAGCGCAAATGTTTTTAATCAGTTTCCATGAATTAGTTAAATAAATGAACGAGTATTTATCGGCACAAAACGGCACAACAACAACTACGAATAAATCTAATTAAATATACACACACACACACACACACACACACCAACACACTACATGAATAAACTGACGCGAATACATATTGAAGCATAGCATAGCATAGTCTAGCCATAGAGCATATGAATATTACACATATTTATGGCAATTATTGTAAATGAATGGAGACGTAGATGGATGGACGGATGGAAGAATGCTTTGACTTTTACTCGAAACTCGAAACATAATTAAACCTGAACATAATATCTGGGCATAAGATATCGATAATCGTATGGATAATTCATCTACTCTAAAGCTACCCAAATAAATTAAATCAAATTTAAACCACAAACAAAACGCACGTGTTACAGCCAGATAAAAATAATGATAACGATAATGATTAAGATAGAACGAACCATGCAGAGGGGGGGTACGGGGAAGATAGAGAGGGTATGGATACTGGATTATAGGCATTTTTAAATTTAACTATCCAAATTATGTTTAAGTGTTTCAACTGTAAATTGTATCAAAGTTAAATAAAAGATTATTTATATATATTAGAGAGAAACCAAGAAACAACAAAACACAACCACAACCCCAACCCCAACAACACAGCAAGTGCTAGCATCTTCTAATTATCACTGTAAAATGATGTAATTTAAAGAAAGAATATATAAGCAATATTAAAGTTTAACCTTAAAAAGAGCGACAAAATTGATTTTTAAGCCAACACACACACACACACACACAAATTACACACACCAACAACCACAAATCAAACAAAAATCAGTAAAATTCCATTAGTACACAGCAAACAAAATTACAAGTATTCATTCAGAGTTCAGTAAATTTTAGACAAAATTTTCAAAAACAAAAAACTAAAACGAAAACGAAAAGCGAAAATCGATACAAAGAAAATGGCAAGCGATGATTCATGTTTACGCATAAATCAAAGTAAAATTCTTTCAATAAAAGTGAACATATCTAAAAAATAAATAACAGCAAGTGACTTCTATTTGGGTTTGGGTACGGATTTCGGTTTGCTTCCACAAACTAGAAAATCATAAAAATGATCAGGCACGTTCTTTGCACAAAGTCTTTTTCATCCACCGATCTACAATAACCACATAAAGACTGTCAAGAGAAGATCCTGTGCAGTCCCGCCCACATCTGGCAGCCGTTCCAGCACGTGTGGTGAGCTTTATCTCCGCTGATCAGGCACATCATTAACATCCATTGGCTTTCATTGGCATTGAGCTGCCCACACCCTTGGGCAGGCCGTACGCCCATCTATTATCTGATCTTTGCTAGTTCCTCAGTACCCCATCAAGCACTTGATCGGACAAAAGACACCGCCTCAATGGCTTTCGGAGCAAAAATTTCGACGGCACTCAAGGAGAGCTGAAAGTTCACAGCAATTGGGAGAGGAGCAGAGCAGAGACAAGACCCGCGACCTCGGCAGCCCATGTGATTCATCTAACCCTCCGCCAACGGGTATACTGAGCCGATGATTGCTGAAATGTTAAAGATTATATGTAAGTACAACAAATGTAGACTAGGAACAGTCGGCACACCGACACGCTTAGATGGGTCTGTCGCTGACGACGGGTCGGTGTCGTTGCCGCTGACAGTCAATAGATTAGCGACAGCGCCTCCGTAATCTGCTCTGATTAAATCTCAGATCTACTTCTTATCCCAGATCTATACTGCATTCTCAGTGTTATGTTGGTTGAGTGTTGTGTGGTGTTGTGGTATGTTTTTTTAGAGAGAAAGGACCATCCCCGTCTCTCGTTTTTTTTTTTTTGGTGGGGGGGGGGGGGGGGGGGCTTACTTTTTACAGCATGTAGTAAGTCGTCGCGTCTCGGTTTGGATTCCGGTATCAGCACAAGCGGGAACTAAATTTGCGCTTAAGTGCTTTAGTAAATTGTTAAATTGCTTTGTCTTTCGTTCGGCGGGTATATGAAAATTTGAAAATTGATATTATTGCATTTGCACATACCCAGCTAAGTAGACTTTATCTCATTTTCTGCTACAGTTTCTCAGTTCGCAGTTCCCAGATCTCAGTTCTCAGCTCAGTTTCAGTCACAGTCGACGCGCGTTCGCGTTCCCAGTCACAGTCGTCAGACAGCAGCAGCATCTGCGCAGATAGAGAACAAAATAAAGTTGAATCATATCTATAATCTAATAAACAAATATAAACATATGCACATAAACACATAAAGTGTTTGAGTGTACCTCAAAAAACGCTCAAACTCAAAGTGTAAGTGCAGCGGAAGTAACCGTGATCGTAGGCCGATCTCCTGGCTGTCAGTCGTGCCCGTTGCTCGGTTATAATTCAAGCTTAGGCTGGTTGCTCGGTACCAGACATTTATCTTTGTCTAGTCGCCCGAAATGTGTGTTTATCTCCGGCATCTACGGTATCTGCGAGAATCTTATCTCTTTTTTGAGGCATATGAGCCTTGTCTCTGCTTCTGTCTAACAGCCCCAATAAAGTTCAAATTGCATGTGCAATCGCAATTAAAGATTTCTTTGTGTAAGGGAAATGTAAACATTTTAACGACCATACTTGTGTATTATATAATATTCCGCTGTGATTATTGTCCATCAGGCCAATCCATCAAATACTCATTTGCCTTCATTAGTGAGTGGTGAGTGCCTCACACCCGCGACTGATTAGCATGTTGACCCATAGAGCTCTTATCTACATATTTTGTGATTAGATTTGCTGTGGCAGCCGAAAATCGTGGAAGACATAACCTGCTCAATTCTGGCTTATATAAAAATAGCCTCATAAATTAGACAGGTGCAGTGCCCTCGCCATCAGCCCAGCGCCGCTCCACTCCGCTCGGCAACGTGTGGAACGTGGGACCGCTCGTGGCTGTTAGACGTTTACTAGTATAATCGTGTAAATTAAAGAGACATTCTGTTATCAGCTATTAATTTTATAGTGCCGTATATGCTCCATCTTGGTCTGATAAGTCGCCACAGAACCGACCGGCCGTTCAAAGCAACACCGTCGGGTGTTGGTAACAGTTGATGAGCTCTCGCAAGCGTCAAAATTTTCACCATTTCGAGGCGGGATGTGAACAGTGCATTCGTACCGAGAACAATCATTTACCCTTTCAAATATCTCTCAGATTGGGATGAAGTTGTAGGCGTACAATACAACCCAAAGTGAAAAATCAAAGCATAAATTGTTGAATCATATAAATGCTTGAAAAATTGTAAAGTGCAAATTCTAAAAAGTTGCTAAAAAGTTTATTAAAACCGTTGACCAAACAATCTTCTGTGCCGGGCAGCATACAGTCGTGGTAAGTTTAATAGTAAACAATTGTTGGATTGGCAGTGAAATTTTGGAAGAGTTTAGCAGATAAGTTCTGGAAAGTGTTTCATGCTGCATTTGTTTGTTTTTTTGTGCTGAATCCATTGAATTCATTTGCTTTAATCTATTAACCGATATTTCGGCAGTGGATTTACTTACCTTTCACATAGTTTGATAACTATTTCATCATGAAATCGCTGACAGTTTATTTATAGCAATCAAATTTATTCATTAGCAAACAAACGCGGCTCGTTATTCCCGTCCAATATCAGAAATTATGACAGGCAATTGTACATATAATTTAATGATTTTTACAACTGCTCTGGCGCCAAATTCTCATAAGAGTTTGGACGAATCGCTTCTCGTTTAGTGCGAAGTTCTTAAGCTGAGATGCCATAAAGATTACTCTCGTTATCAGGCCCCATAACCGACTGAGTGGCATCCACGGTGCCAGAGCAGAGCAGCCACTCCAAAATAGTGGAAAATGAATGAGAAACTGGAGAAGGCGAACAGCAGGAAGGCGTCCCAGGCGTCGGCCCTCGTCTCCCACATGGACATCGATGAATCGGAGCTGAACGACCCCTTCCAGGCGCTGATGGAGAAGGCGGGAAACCATGGCCGCTACCAGACCCTCTACAATTTCCTGTTCGTCGGCGGCTTGGCCTTCAGCGGTGCCATGATCTACATGAACATCATTCTGGCACTCAACATACCCGATCACTGGTGCACAGTCTCCGGGCGGGAGAACACAAACTTCACGCTGGAGGAGTGGCGTGACATTACGTTGCCCAAGTAAGTTCGGATGAGATGGAATTAATAACCAAGTGCCACTCTACGATCTCTACGATTAGGCAGGCGGACAACCGGGGCAGAGAAACATTCAGCAACTGTGAGGTCTTCCAAATGAATTTCACTGAGATCCAGGACTGGTCCACGTGGAACACGAGCCTGCGAACCAATCAGACACAAGGTGCGTAAAAGTTTCAGTTAACGGAGGGGAAACGGCTTAGATGTTGACAAAGATTCGAGGATTACAACCCAATTCAATCTGAGTTGAGGGAAACTTGCATTATTTCGATTCAGCGTTTTCCTTAAGAAAATGTCTGCTGGAATACTCGCAGAACTTTGGCCAGATTAGTGGTGAAATTACTTGGCATTTCGCTGTGCCGTTCTCCCTGCTGTCTTATAAATTTTTGCAACTTTGCACTCGAATGCATTTTACGAGCGTTTCCATTACCATTCTTCCCATTCGCATACCCATTCCCATGCGCATTTTCCATTTACCATTTGCCATGCCCATTGCGCAGCTTGCCAGAATGGCTGGAGCTATGACAAGACCTGGTACGAGAGCACGATTCCCACGGACCACAATTGGGTGTGTGCCAAGGATTTGTTCGTGACAAATGTGTTCGTTGTGGGTCGTGTGACGGAGGTGGCTGGCTCATTTATATTGGGACAAATGGGCGACTCGTAAGTACACGAGAACTAAGTTCCACGAAAACTAAGTTATGAGAAGGCAAGTAATTGAATTTCTCCAATGAACTGACCAGCTACGGTCGCAGGTTGGTCTACTACATTAGCGTTGTCTTCTGCTCCCTGGGACGCATTGGGTCCATCATGTGCACCAGCTCGTATACGTGGTTCCTCATCATGTCCGGCATCGTGGGCCTCACCGTCAACAGTCTCTTTCAGTCGCCCCAAATCATTGGCATGGAAATCTCCCGGGAGTAAGTTTGACAGTTGAACAAAGTTTCGCCTTCTACTCCCCCAATGCTGGAAGAAACTAACTTTTTGTCCAACCCAACTAAACTCTAGGGAGGATCGCAGTCGCATTGCCTTCTTTCAGAGCTGTGGCTGGTCCATTGGCACCACGTTTATGCCGCTGCTTTATTGGTGGCTGGGGCACTGGGACTCCTTTATGTGGCTCACATCGGTGCCCACGGCTACGGTTTTAATTTTCTCCAAGTAAGTCAGACAAAGCATTCCGTTCCGGTTCGTCAATCCCCAATTCCCAATCGAATCATCATCAATTCCTTGACCAGATACGTCATCGAATCGCCGCGCTGGTTGATTAGCAAACGGCGCTTCCGCGATGCCATTGTGCAGCTGAGGAAGATAGCCAAAATTAATGGCCGCCGCTTCGATGTGACCGAGAAAGAGCTGGCGGAAATCTACAGCCAGGACAAGCAGGATGTAACCTACGGCATTGCGTCGCTCTTCGCCGGCTGGCGCCTCGCACGCAACACCACAATCATGGGCTTTAGCTGGTGAGCTGGTAACGCATTCAGAGTCATTCAGACACGAGGACACAGACACGAGTCTGACGAAAAGCAATTTGCATGGCTAACTGCTGACCACTCTGGTTTCAGGTGCGTGGTGGCCGTCTCCTATTTCACGCTGGTCCTCTTCAGCTCCCGCATGGCGGGCAATCCCTTTTTGAACTTTTTGTATCAGAGCATTGTCGAAATTCCCGCCTACATTGTCGGCCGCTATCTGGGTGAGTGTGTGCATCCAACCAAGACCGGACTCTGAAGCTGACGCTGATTGAGAAAGGACCATGGCTGCTTTGGCTATGGCTATGGCTATGGCTTTCCCATCATCTCTTGCTCTTTTTGATCTATCCTTTACCCTCTTTGCGTTTCCATAGGCGATACATATGGACGACGCATCACCAACTCGGTGTCCTTCCTCGTCTCGTTCATCACCTGCGTGCCCATCATTGTGTATGCGACGGACGAGCGGCACGAGTACTTGATGATCTACCTGGCGACTTTCATCAAGTTCCTCAACGCGCTCACTTTCTTCACCGTCAATCTGCAGTGCCTGGAGATCTATCCCACGTGCATGCGGCAGACAGGAGTGGCGCTGGGCACCATCCTGGCCAATGCCATCGGTGTGCTGGCCCCGTATCTGGTATATCTGGGCACCACGGTGAATATTCGTGCGCCCTACTACATCCTGGGCACCCTCTTTCTGCTGGGCGGCATTGGGGCCCTGTTCCTGCCCGAGACGCTCCACAAGAAGCTGCCAGACACCATGGAGGAGGCGGGCAACTTTGGCAGGAATGATGTAAGCAATCAGAATTCCGCTCATAATTACTTCCCTCGCTTGCGATGCATTTTCATCTTGAGAGGGAGTGGGAGTTCATTCACCTTCTTCTTCTGCGCCAATAAGCTTTTTCCATCCATGTAAATTCCTGGGGCTCATCTAATTTATAATCTAAATTATGCAAAGCAGCCGTGTAGCCTAATTTCATTTTTCACAAATTTAATTTACAGAAATTCTTCAGTCTGCCAAAGCTGCCGCCGGCGCCAGTGCCCAACCAGTCGCTGTCCGCCCATCCGGAGCTAACCAAGCTCAGCCAGACGGAGGTTTCTATTTCGCCTTGAAGGCTGATGCGTCAATCGATTCCACGTCATTCCACGTTTCCGATGTCGTCAACCATTACCGTTACTGATACTGTTACAGTGTTACTCTCACTCTTACTGTTACTTCTACAATCCCGTTCACGTTGTTCCCTTTGTGATGTTACATTAGGTATGGCCCAAAGTATTGCGAATAAAGTATTGTTATGTAGGCAGCCCGTAGTAAGACTAACATAAATCACAAATCACCCACCACACCAATCACACCACAACACACACATACACACACACAAAGACAGGTAGCCCAAAGAAATCTCTGCAATGAGTTTATCAGCGCATCTGTCAGAAATTTACAAATTACCTGACGCGCCGCCCTTGGCAGCCATTTCCAGGGCTGTGCGAGAAGCTAATGCTGTGGCTAATTTAATAAATGACGCGCCAGCAGCCAGCAGCCAACACACAGCGTATACGTAATGCGTGGCAGGCGCCTGATTTATGCAAGTTATGTATCAATTTTTATCACCAGTTGCAAGAATTGAGCCAACTTCTGTCTCTCCACGTCGCTCCATCAGTGGTTTTAGTCCGTGTGTGGGCTGGAACTTGGCAAAGTGTTAAACTGTAAGCGGGAACTAAGCCCAAACCACAAGACAGACAACAGCCACTGGAATTACAATACACATGGAAAAAACACACGAATGGGAAGCCGAAGAGGTGTATACACTCAGCATGCGACAGAAAAGAGAAACAGGTTTCATTGAAACCCTAACCTTCCCTTCGGTGTTGCATGCTTCGCATGGCTGATGTAACCCGCCCTTACCCTTACCTCAACTCTGGCGGCTGCACATACTTCCACACACACACACACACACAGTTAGTAAGTAAGTAAGAACAGGACGTGCAACTTTTGTGCGCAAAGGTGTTTCGTTTTTCAAGTTATTTATTATGATTTATTTGCCAATGTGGCGCGCTGATGTGGCAACCGTCTTCCGTCTGGCTGCGGCTCTGAGACGTTGCCGGCGACGGAACCCCATCTCTGGCCAGGGCTGCAGCAGCGATAAGTAAATTGTTTATCCTACTTGTGAGTTATGTGTCCAGGCCAGACCCGGGCCATGCCGGAGCAGCCATTCAGTTTGATGATCGTGTTGATGCTGGTCCTGGGCAGGCGTTGGTGTTGGGCTTGCTTCTGGCTCTGATGCCATTCCTGGAGATGGAGTGGAGCTGTAATGGCCAAGGCAGCTAACATTGTTATGCTTTCATAAACAGCTGAGCGCAATTTTCTGATAAGCCAAGTCCTGTAGCCCTATAGGTGTGTGCGTTGGCGAGTGTTGGTGGCTATTTGTTTCAATTTATCATAAAAGGCAACGCCGGAAGTCAGCCAAGCTGCAGTTGAATGAACGATGAGCGACGAAGAGGGCCCTGGAGTTGGGTTGACTACAACCACGAGGAGGCGGCTTGAATCGGATTAACCTTAAGACGTGGCCCCGGCCAAGCCCTAGTCCTTGGCAACTGTTATTAGCAGGGATTGCTGGCGAGCGAGCTCTTTAAGGACCACTCCACCACTGCATAAATATGGCTCACAATTATCATCCGGGTGTCGTCCATGGAGGCAAATGTCCTTTACCAAATTGTCCCCTTCAAAAGCTTTCAGCTCCATCCTGGTTCGGTTCGCTTCCTGTTCCCATTCCCCCATTCTGGCAGTAATGAAAACAAAGTCCTGGCCATTTACAAGAAGAAGGACAATTATAGGAGCAAACACCAGGATGAGGAGGAGGAGGAGGAGGAAGTGCAATGAAAAGTAAATCTGAGTTGCACTTCTCGGAATGGTAAGGAAGGGCAGGGACTGCTGCAGGACTGGATTTTCTTGCACATTTTCTTTGGGGATTTTTTCATATTTCACGCAATCGAGAATGAACGAAACTATTTGCAATATTTCAAGCAGCTGCATCAGGCTGCCACATGAACGGAATCCAGACATGAAAAATGCAATACTTGCTGGAGTGAGGAGTGCAGAAGTGGCGTAGAAGTGCTGCAAGTAGCGGGTGCCACAACAGTGATTGCGCTTTATTTGTGATAATAAAACACACCATCGCGCCCAGACGACGGCGACTCCTGGAGCAAGGATGTGGCAAGCCAGTGGCTGGGAGGGGCAGCAAAGCCAAATCGAACCGCGAAATTGCAACAAACTGCGCGTGCACTGGTGGAGCAGGAGCCGGCTCAGAGACAGAGCAGAAGTCAGGACCTCGTGGCAGGGTAAGAATATTTAAGCTGCAACAACGTTGCAGCAAATATTAAAGGAAAACACAACGGGCTCTGTCGTTGTTCGGGGGGAGTTGGCGGAACGTGGGGGGTGCCAAAGGATTTACTGCATATTTCATGTTCACAACGAACCAATTTTACGCTCTTCAAATCCTATTAGTCAATGGCCCTATGGGGATGCAGCGGCAACGCCAACGCCATCAGGAGCAGCATCAGCACCACCAGGCAACTGCCTGTATCAAGGCAGCTGTTCGGCGGCAAAGGGTTGAGATTGGGCACTTCTCGGTGGTCTGGGTGCAAGGGTGGTGCTGGGTGATTGGTGATGGCTCAGCTCAGATACTGCGATTTACTTCCCCCACTCCACACGTATGTATCTATATCTCTATGTGTGTGTGCACATACATCTATAGATAAAATATATATATAAGTAAGATACTCTCTCTCGAGCAACTTCCCGGGCACCGAGTCGGTTCAGGTCAGCTTAGTGTGTCTGGCATTTCCGCACGATTATGCATGTGAGTGGCGGTGTTGGTGTTCCCCCTGGCCCCTGGCACACTGCTGCTGCTGCTGCTGCTGCTGGTAGCTGGGTGGGGATAAGCCCAGTGGACAGCCCAAAAAACCCGACTGGAAACGGTCCTCATCAATCTAGCTGCTTGGAGAGCATGAATTATGAAAAACGTGCAAAATGCAAACGGAAATTAAAATGTATCAAAAAAAAATAGACTGTAGGGGAAGGGGCAAGAGAAGACAAGAAATGAACCCTCTCAAACCACACACACACACACACACATACGGAAGATAAGGGGTAAGGGTTACGGGGGGGTAGGAAAAGTTTACAGTCCGTTAGACAAATACGGGCAAAGGTTTTGTGGGCAGGCGGCAGCAGCCGGAGCCTCATCAAATCAAAGAAAACAAAAGCTGAAGCTGATGCTGATGCTGATGCGGAAGCTGAAACAGAAGCTGAAATCTAAGGCTGCGGAAAGTCCCCAAAACAACCACTGGACCAAAAAAAAAACACAAAAAACCCAGAAGCGGCAGGGGATATACGTAAGAGAAAATTAAACATATTAGTCCTGTCCCGTTCTGTCCTGCTGGAGCTTCCAGGCCGTCCAAATAGCTCATACTCCTCCCTATTCCCCGTGCAGCTGGCAATTTTGACAGGACGTCTCCTGCACAGCTGTTGGAAAACAAACCTCAACTTTGGCCGCATACAAATTTTTGTCAGGGTCCTGCCGGCGTGTCCTTTATTAATTTAACAGGCTCTACGGCTGTGCTGCGACTTTGACTACAACTTGAACGACAATGGAAAGGGGAAAGGGAATGGAAATTGGGATTGGTACGAGGCACTGGCAGCAGCAACGGAATTCAACAAGCCATAAAACATATGAGCCGGGCGAGTCGCATGCATTTTTCATGAGCCGTTGGCTTTTGTGCCCATCACAATCATCACAGACCAGACCCGAAAAGTTCCACTTCCCACTACCCACTAGTGGCAGTGCCAGTCCCTGTCCCTATCCCGAATCCTTAACCTCCCCTTTTCCTCTCCCAATCTCCATTGCGATGCCAACTATCATCATCAGCACTCATCCTGGTCTGCTCCAGAGGAGTCAGCTGGAGGACATCTGCTCCTGCTGCTGTTGCTGCTGTTCCTGTTCCCACTCCGACTGCTGCGGATGCCGATGCTCTTGGCTACACTTGAACTTACAATGACACGTTCGAAGTTCGAACTGTGAGGGAGAGAATGGAGGCGCACTGTGTGGCAGTGCGGGCGAGTGGGAGAGGCGCCCTGCATATTTGTTTGGGAATATTCGAGTAGGAACCTGCCACTGCATTTCTTTCTGCCCCTCATGCAACTCTTGGCCCATACTCTCCACACAAATTGCTTTCATTTGTTTTAATGGGATACGGCAGGCCGAAGGGTAGAAACCCTTCTCTAGTCCCGATTTGTGCCGTGTGGATTTGCATACGTGCGAGTATATTTTAATAGAAACCAAATAATTGGTAAGTTGATCGACCTGAAAAATAAATATTGATGGCAGATGAAAACTGGCTGCTGGAATCTATACAAGATGGGATTTTTTCAAGGAATTTCCATGTTTTTTTTTATCTATGAAGCATTTTTCGTTGATGTGCCTCAAGTGAAACTATGATGCAAAAGAGTTTTATGTGGAATCTCATTCATGTCTCGAGGTAAGCAAGCAAACTTCTAATCGTTTTCCACTCTGTTTTGGTATCAAATAATTATGGTTTTAATGATTTATTGCAGTCTGATTCCTGATTTCTTTATGACTTCAACCATTCCGACAATTTTGATTCTTAATGGTAGATCATTATACATACGACTGCAATCTTCAAGACTTGTATAATCTTCGCATTGTCAGATAACTATGCTCAATTTGTTTATAATATTTACGTTTTATTTTCCTGGTGTTTCACCGTAGACTTTAACAAGAAACTTCATGTACCCCTTTTGATGTATGTGCCTTAAATGCCAAAGGTGTTACCTTACTTCTTCTTGAAGGTGTAAATATAAGAGCAATCACCCAGATAGATGCTTCAAAAGCAATCATCAATCATCTGCCGTGGGCGAAAAAGATTCACTGATAGATGCGCATACTTTAACGGGGGGACTGCCCCACCCATTGAGCAACTTAGGTGTGGAAAAACTCTCTTTATTTCTAAACGAATATAACTAAAAAATGCAGGATTCAATTGACTGTAAAAGTACCCACATAACATATGCAGATTTTCTATACGTAGATACCTTTTTGTCTTTTTCTGTTCTTATTTTTTTTACCGACTACAATTTGAACATATTCCGACATACCGTACGTTTGCTAAATATTTATTTAAGTTTACATATTGCCTGGTGTGTGTATAGATCACACTACATACATACATACATCTGTAAATATTCATATATTTGCATGGGTACATGGGTACTGGGGTGTCTGGGTGTTTGTGTGTGGAAGTCAAATAATTTTGACACGCTTTCACGCGTGCTCTATTTTCATATAGATTATTTATTTATTTTGTAATCAATTTGTATATAAACTCGTACATGTTTGTGTATGTATTTTTGTTTCATTTTTTCATGACATATTCGTACATTTTTCTCCATTTGCATTTGAAATGCTTTTGGCATTTTGCTTAAACACTTACGTATGTAAATTGAAATTTGTCGACCATTGTCCATGGACTTTAATTGTAAATAAATGTATGTAGGCTACAAGTAAATATATATGTATGCATGTTTCTGTCTATATATCTATATGTATATATATTATGTAGAAGTCATCAATATTCATGGTAAACTAATAAATATATATGGCTATTTATTGATTTTGTAGACTAATTGCTTAACTGAACACATTTTAAAGGAAAAGTCTTCTGCGGGACATCTCTCTGTGGGGTTCATTCATTATGATTTGTGGTGCTTCTGAGTGCACTTGGCCATAATTCTGTCATTTGCTTGAGCAACTCCTGATTGCCGTGCATCTGCCGAGATTCTCTGTGCCAGAACTATGTCATATTGATTTATGGAATGCTTAATTTTAATTCTGCTTGCGGCTTACGCACAAATGGTTCCTTCGCCTGATTTAGTCAGTACATATTCTCTATATATTGTTGCTGCTATCATTTGTTCAAATTAAAGAGAGCGTTAAATGCTAATTTTGACTTTGTTTTATACATTTTACACTTAACTAGCTGATGAATTGCGCACTTCTACGCTGTATCTGTATCTGTATCTGTATCTATATGTGCATGTTTTTATGTATCTGCTGATGGCTCTCATTGTTTCAAGCCATTTAATTGAGAATATCTGTAGCTGTAGCTGCGTATAACTATGTATGTATGTATCTGTGCCGTATATGTATATGTAGTTAAACAATTATTTTGTATGTAAATTGTATATTAAACTGGCGCACCATTTTACACTTGACTGCACGGCACCGGCCAGAGTTTTGTTGCTTTGTTTTTACTTTGCCTATATTTAATTTCACCTTTTTTCACTGTTTGCATTTGTTTGTTTGTTTGTCTATGCTATTTTCACTATTGCTGGATGGCTGGCTGGCTGTTGGGGATGGGGAGGGGCAGGTGGCGGGGATAGAGCTGAAGCTCTGTTGCACTTAATTCAATTTAAATAAAATGATCATCGATGCTGGCAGAGTTAATTGCACGTTAACGCTAGCCAAAAAACCAATTCAAATAAAAAAATCTATTCTATCAATTAAACGAATATTCAATCAATCTACTCGTCCTCATACTCGCACGAGTAAGAAAATTGTTCAATGGAAATGCTGACAAAAAGCATTTAAGACTCGATTTAACGTTAGCTCAAGCTAATTGCAGTTTTGGCGGCAAGCGGAACCGGAAACGAGCCTTGTTGGCACGCACTCGATCCGACTCCTCTCACGTAGCCACTAAATGTTTCAATTTTGGCCCCAGACATTTAATAACACGAACACTGGCAGTGCAGTCATGGGACTGTTCGCAGTGAGTTTTTGGCAAATGGCAAAGACAACCGCGGCCATCATCGAATAGTCGGTGATTGCCTCTTGGCCAAAAAGCAAACAAAATGAAAAACGAATTTCAAATGCCTTTGCACGGCTCAAAAATGCAAATCGCATTCTCTGTCCCAGCAGGAGCGAGATGCGTGCAACACATACCACAACTCACCACACCACACCAAACTCCTGCACGGGCACGAATTCGTGTGTGTGTGGGCGTGTGTTTCCGGGGCAAGTTGGTTGCATACTTTCGGGCGCAACATGCAATTAAAATGCAAAAAAGGCAAATGGCAAAGGCCGCCTGCAGCCTACTGCCTGCACCATGCACCACGCACCACCCGAAAAACCAAAGACCAAAATCGATGCAATGCCAAGTTGAAACGGAAATGCCACAGTCTGTCTGTCGCTACGTCCGTCTGTGTCTGTCTGTCTGTGCAACGTCTGCGGTTAGCACAAGTTTGCCGGGCTCTCTCGGGCTCCCTACTTGCGGGAGGCTGCATGCCTGTGTGTGAGTGTGAGTGTGCGTGTGTCCCCTCTCTGTCTGTATGAGTGTTGATTTAGCGTTAAGCTTGTTGGATTTTTGCGTTTTGTCAACATTTCCCTCCGGAGTTGGCGCTGCATTCGCAGACTGTCTCTGCGTGTGTGTTTCTCGGGGTGTTTCGAAATAATTGTTGATAGACTTCGGGGCAAGTGCATATCCTGATTGATTCTGTGGGCGATTTTGAGTTGAGTGGGAATGTGAATGCGTATGTTCAGGGGCACATGGAAAGGGTGCAAACGAAACAAAGTGAGATTCATATATATAGAGAGAGAGAGAGGAGCTGGGTTCCTATCCTAAGTGGTGACTATACACGAGCGAGAGTTCAGGTGGCGTTCAGGTAAGGTTCTAGGTCATTCAATTAGTTCTAGAGGTAAGTTAAACTCCACTTAATCTAATGTATATATATATATCTGTATATTGCTTCGTTGGTCAGCCGATTACCGATTGCCGACTTCTTCGTTACTTTTCGTATCCTATCCCTAAGTTCTAAGCCTCTTCCTATGCTCCGATTCCTGCTTGCCTAACATGTGTATCACCTGATTGAAAGATTGATTGCAATGCCTGTTTGTCATGGGGGTATCTGGTATCTGGGTTAGAGTGTATTTCGATGATCTTAAGCAGCAGCGCTGCTTAGGGCCGTATCCTAGGGATGCTTCGTGTAGTTATTCAGCGGCATCTCATTGACGTGGGCATGGGCCAGGGCCACCTCCTTGTTCCGCTCATGCAGGGCAATGTCCATGGGTGCGCTGGCGGGCTTCTTTTGGGCTGCCTTTTGTGTCTTGAGCTGCCACAGAGGGAGAGAGAGAGAGAGTGATACATTAGTCAGTTATGGAATGTCAGAATGCCAGAGTGGGCTGGGGCAGGGTTCTCTCATATTTACTCTCTGAATGGTCTTCTCAAAGTCCTGGTGTGGCTCAGGTCGCTTCATGGTGCTGCAGGCCCTCAGTCGCTCGTTTGTCTGGAAGGCAAATGGTAGGATGGATGATACTCGTACCTCTGTCATACCAGCCGCCCATGATTACTTCATTAACTTGGAAAGGCACGGGTCGTCTGTGCCTTGGCATAAAACAAATCGACACCTCCAAACAGGAACGACCGCAGAACCCAGAACTTCAAAATGGAAATGTCAAATGAAAAGCGGCGAATAAGTATAATGAAAGGCCAACGCCAGAGCCAACGCCAACGACAGCCCCAACTGAATTTCCCCAAAGCAACATTTCCGCAGCAGACCGCATAATGAGAGCGTGGCCAGGGCCAACGCCAGCGCCAGCACCAGGCCCGGAACCGAGCTTGGAAAGCAGTTTAGACATACGCTCCGAGTGACCTTTGACTGTGGCTGGCACTGGCAGTGGCAGTGGCACCCGCTGCCCTCCTGCTGATCGCCCGCTGCTCACGCTGCTCTCCACCTCCAAGTGGCAGATGTTGCCGAGATGGCAAGGTAATGAATGCCACAGGACACAGCATAGCCAAACACAAAAGAAGTTGTCCCGAGAACAGAAGTACGGAGAGTCGGAGCACAATTGTCGCCAGTGCTTAGCCCAAGTCATTTTCAAAATTGACCGCAAAACTCGCCTGGAGACGGAAGGAAGGGGGGTCCAAGAAGAGTCGTGGCCCGGGTCCGGTCGTGGATGGCGGCAAATTGTGCTTAAATATTAAATGAACAGCGCCGGCAGCAGCAGCAGCTACCGAGAGGGAGGCAAAGAGTAAAGGACACAAAAGGAAAGCCGGACAACAACCGTAAAACACGAAAAGTTATAAACTCTCTCAGGAACCAACCAAAATAAAAGAAACGAAAATGAAAATGAAAACAGAAAAAGAAAAGAAGTGGGGGTGCCAGAGCCCCGCCCCCAAATGAAGAGCGAACATACCAAACAAAACACTTTGGCACGCCTGAAATAATAAAAACAAATGCGCACGAGCAAAAAAAGGACAATCGTGTGTAGGGAATCCAGTAACCTGTGGACCTCCTCTGCATCTCCTCCTCCTCTATCTTAATGCCCATTGGCAACCGCAAAAAAAAGGCGGAGCGCGCCGGAACGCGCAAAGGTGCAAATGACCCAAGCAAGCTCCCATGGAGTAGCCCCCAGAAACGTGCGGCAAACCCTTGACAATCCCAGTTACCAGTTCCCTCTTACCAGTCCAGTCCTGGTCGGCACTCCTCTGGCCTGCCCTCTGCTGTCCTGCTTTCTGCATTTGTATCTGTATCTGGCACTTGCACTTGCAGCTGCTGCTGCTGTCCACTCCCTGCCATTGCCAATGAGACTGTCACTGGTACTGCCACTGGAACTGCCACTTGCCCTGCCTCAGTCTCTCTACCCCCAGACTCCTCCCATCGACAGTTCATATCTGGGAGTCTGGCATTTGCATCCGGCACATGTCCTGTCCTCCTGTCCTCCCGCCTGTGCTCTTTGCTCTGGCAGTGTTGTCATTGTCTGGTTTCGGCCCGCTTGCCTTGGCCAAGTCAACGCAATTAACGGTAATTGCCTTTTATCGGCTTAGCCTTGATAAAGTTTTCCACTTCCTCTTCCCCCTAGAACCCCCCACCTCTCTCAGTCCATGGACCGCTTTTGGCAGGCGACTTTTCCCCCACTACCCTTCCCTTTCGTGGCTGCTGTCGTTGTTATTTGTAGGTTTACGCGGTTTTTCTATTTTAATTTAATTTTATAAGTAGCCCCCGTGGCCACCCCCATGTCCGCCCTCCACTCAAGCGATGGCCAAAGTTGTCCATAGCTGAAATTCGACATTAAACAGAAAGATGGACAGAAAATGGAATGGACCGATGCAGGCGGGGGACAATGCCAGGGAAAGTTTTTGTTTTGAATGTGGCAAGGAAATGCTTTGAAGTTGCCTCCAAATTATAGAACTTTTCATGGCATCCCAGGGATATGCCGATAAGGAGAGAGGAAGGAAAATGGAAGCAGTATTGTGGAGGCGGGTAATGTGAAAACTCTCGCCATTTTCATAATTCCTGAGGAGATTATGGAGCGGTGTATATTTCAACAACGAAAATGTTAGGCAATGTCAAGACGGAAGATCCTCAACTCTCTTCGACGGAAATGCAACGCCTTCTCCTAGCGAATCCAATTCGGTTAAGAACACTTACAGAACCGGAACCGGAAACTCTCAACCACGCAATGACTCCGGATTTTTCACTGCCTCAAGTTCAACCCATTTCCACTCACTCACCTTCAGCTGCATTCCCTCGGTGGCGTTCAGTTCGTCTCCGCTCTGCCGCAGGCCCTGCAGGAAACGGGCAAAGACCGTGCGCCGCTGCTTGTGCTTGTTGCGACCCTCTGGTGTGGTGTGGCAATCAACCCAACCGGATCCATGTGGAGCCGATCCAAATCCAAAAGCAGAGTTCCAGGAGAGAAGGCAAACAATCAAAACCGAGAATCAAACAAACAGGCAAACAGATAGACAGACATTCATTTGATTAACCAGACAGACAAAGTTTAAGCGCAAACCAATTTAATTGAATTAAAAGCCATAAAAACCAAACAGCCGCCAAAGTGTCTCTAACCTCTCTGGCTGCTACTGCTCCTCCTCCCTTACCTGTTGCCGAAAAGTCGTAAAAGAAATTGGTCCGCGCACCCGGATAGCTGTGCTGCATCCCATTCAGATTGAGGGCCGACTTGGAGTCGATGGCATTGCGGGCCATGCGATTGGCCAAATCGTTTTGCGTGTAGCTGTAGATCTCGTTCTCCTCGCGGTTCGACAGGCAGCTGGAGGGCTGCAAGCACACACACACATACACACATGCATAATGAACGAGATGAATTAGGGTCTGATTAGCGAGGAGTCCGGACAAGTCGTAAAAGCACTTGGGCCGTAAAAAGTCAGAGTTCGTTCCGCTTACCAAATACTTGCCGGGCACATACAGCGGCTGGCTGTGGCTGGTGGGCATGACGGATGAGCTAACCAGTCCGCCGCCGGAATTGCTGCTGCTGCTGCTGCTGCTGGCACCGGCCAGGCGGCGGGTGAGCGTGTGCCCCGTGGATATGCGCACATGCCGCTCCTTCCACTTGGAAAGGCGCACCTGCTCGATGGCATCCAGCACGTCGTCGTACGGCATGTTGATCTGCTTGCTGTAGTGGGCAGCCAGCCCCTCCAGATATCCACGTTTGCCCTCCTGCAAAACATACAGAGAGAGAGAGAGAGATGAGATGAGGTAACGGCTTACAGCCGCAATCCACTAAGGCCACGGTCAAAATCAGCTCCTTGAAGACAGACAGACATATAGAGAGACAGCCAGGAGCAGGAGCTACACAAGTGTTAATATCTTCCGGTAATTAGCGTGAGGCTGCCACTTAAATGTGTCCTGTTTGACATTCAAAGCGGTCACTGAAGCATCCCCGAGCTCCCTTTATGCCCCCAGGCAGCAAGTAAGTATCTGTAGATGTAGCTGTATCTGTATCTGCATCTGCCTGTGCGGTATCTGTGTGCATCTTTCTATTCCAGAGCATAGAGGGTTGGCTGTGAAAATTCATTTAGCGTCGCATTCATGTAATGCACATGCAAACATTTGTGCTCAAATGCAACTTGTCTGCAGCTGCCAGTCAGACAGCGATACATAGATGCAAAGCACACACACAGACACAAACACACACAGACGTCTGTCTCATCAGCGCAAAGTGCAATTAGTTGAAGTTGAAGCCCGCGCGTCAACATGGCTCAGACAGAGCAATGCAGAGCAGAGCAGAGCTCGTGGCAGAAGCCAAGAAGTCTCTCTGTCTAACAACTGGCACCGCTCCCACTCCAGGGATACCTGTAGTCTAGCCATCCATTTGGTATAATTTCATTTCGGTCTTAAAGTTCCATTTCAATTTGAGCCAACAATCGTAAATATTTAACCACATTTCGCCAGACAAACTATGTTAAGTACTCGGCGGCGACAAAAAGAAGCGCTAATTAAAATGCAAAGCAGCAGCAGAGGCTCCGAGGCAGGCACAAGCCTATGACAAAAGTTTTCACACATTCTGCAAGGAGAAGTCGACTCGGCAGACTGCAGACTCCAGTCCGCAGACTGCACACTTTTTGGCTCTTTGCGTGGAAGTGGCAGCGGAAGCCTTTCAAAGCGCGTGGCCTGCATATTAAGCAGCTGCAACATCATCGACATCGACATCGACAGCACAGCATCAGCATCACAGCATCTGACGAGTGTCGCGGGTCTGGCAACTGTCAACACTCTATGCGTGCTCAATAGGCAGTCTTGCCACACCCTTAAATGAAGCTCCTCCACATCTTGCTCCTCATCTTCTTATTCGGGCAGGGTTCAGGCACACACCTCTTGAAATAACTTTAAATGGAGGCTGCATCTACGCTACGCTTTGCATCTATTTACATTGCATTGCAAGCGATTTCTTTGGCGGAATGCAGGAATGTCCCTGAACCAGTGACATGTTTTCAGGCACCAACACACACTCACCAGCCATACAAAGACACAGATACACAAACACACACACATTCATGGAAAATAAACTATAGACTACGAAGGCAATCCGAAACGAGGCTCCCATGCCCTCACGAGTGCATTTCAATATGCATTTATGTGCCTTTAAAATGGTGTGTGGCATGAAAAAGAGTAGAAATTTCTCCTTGGATTCCTTATCCTGATTTTGCATTTTTCAGCCCACTGCACCATGGGAAATCTGACCACTTTTTGTGGCCATGCAGTGTCCCTGTGCTGTGTTCTGGGGCCATGTCCAATTTGCTGGCCTATCATTTAATTGTTCTGCTGCCACACAATAACCATTCTTACACTTCACCTCCTTCCCTCTGCAGACCAGGCAGCCACAATGCACCGTTTTATCAGTGAGCCAACAAACAGCAATGACCAAAAAATACGCGCGCCAAATAAACAAAATTAACGCAAATGCAAAAACATTTTGGGCTCCGGCCTGGGACCAAAATGCTGGCTCCTATAATAAAATAAACATTCTGCAGAAAGAGTGAGGCTACGGTGGTTGAGGTTATCGGGGGGAATGGTGGAGTGAGGGAGTCTAAACACAGCGGGGGTACGCTCAGTCGGTTGGCCACTCGGTTTAACTAAATTAAAATCGTGTTAATTTCACATTAGAGTGCACACAACGGCGCCGGCGACTGTCACATGTTGCAACTCTCTCTCTCTCTCTCTTTCTCTCTCGCTGTCTCTCTTTCCCTGTGGGGCAGAAGGCAAATCCAGCAAATTGCCAGCCCCAAACAAAATGGCCAAGATAAGAGCCAGAGCTACCGGATACTCGTTGGCTGGATGGTTGTTGCTTTTTGTTCGAGGACTCGCTCTGCTCTGGTGTGACCACTTACCGGTGTGGAATACGGGTGGGCGGTGAGGCGGATACCATCGGCCTCGAGGTGCCGCTTCATGACCGCCTCCAGCTCCTTCATGGTCACGGGCGTATCACAGTCGGAGGCCAGGATCTCGTTGCTGTTGCTGAGCGCCTTGGGGTCATTGATGAGCACATAGACAATGGCCGCCCCCTTCTCGCGCAGCATGCGAACGCTCTTCAAGAGCTTGCCGCGATGCGACAGATTGTCCACGCCGATGGCATCCAGATCGATCTCGCCGATCTGCTTGCAGATCTCCAGCTCGTCGTAGCCGTTCTCCAGGAAGCTCTCCCCGTACTGGGCCAGCCCAATGGTGCGCAGCCACTCGCACACGATGTTGTGGTGGGACATCGTGTTCGCGTATCACGTAGCCACCGTGGGCACGCCGATATCCAACGGTGCGAACGATACCTTGGCCAGCCGGTGCGGCTTCGAGGTGCTCGCCCCCCCAGTGCTGGGCGCCGACCCGGCCGCCGCTGCCAGGGACAGCTCCTGGGGATGGCTGCTGCTGCTGGCGGCGCTGCTGCTGCTGCTGGTGTTGGGCGGGGTGCTGCTGGACGTTGCCTTCATAGCAGCTGCAAAGGAAAAGTGCAACAAACAGTGTGAGAAACAGCATTCGTATGGGTGAGTGCGTATGCGTAACTCTGTTTTGGATACTTCCGGCCGATGCCAGGGTATTTTCAGGGTCAGGGTATTGCCATTAAAGACATTGCCCCTTAGCAGGGGCTGCCATATCAATTTGTGTTAATAGCAGTCATTGTTCGCCCACGCAGACAGATGGTCAGAGAGTTAGAGGAAGCCAGGGGTTTGGATCCTGCCTATAAGCACTTAATGATAATGCTCGGTCATGTACACGAGCCACTGAAACACTTGAATATGTTTAGACCCGGAAGCCACTTGCATATGAATAAGCCACTTAAAATGACAGATGGACCGGCCAACACACCCAAACACTCAGGGAGCACACACAGCCAGACATACACAGAGGGAAATCTCCAAGAGCCTCAGAGAGAGAGAGAGAGAGAGAGCCGACTGCGCCCTCGGGTCACAGACAAAAGACAAAGGGAAGTCATCCTCCAACTATTTGCAGGGCCCTCAACCCGCTTTTGTTATTTATACCGTTGCAAAGGGAATTCTGATTTTGAACTTAAGTTTGCGACGCGCAACAAGGAAATATGTCAATTGTTCTAAGCCAAGGCCTACTGATTGAATTTTTAGGAAGATCTGATCATAGCCAGCCATAATCCAGCACTCATCAAAAGTCCACAGGGTATGTACAGATGCGGACCTAGGCTTTAGCTTTCGAGTGTTATGCGTGTGTCTGGCTGTAAAAATATCTTTGCTTGTCGAAAAATGAAATGCAAATGTCTGCTGGCAACAACCAAACTTCCCCATATTCCCGTTCCAGGTGTTCTCCACAGCCAGAAGGAAATAAAAGTAAATGTCCAAGACATCTGACAAACAATGGCCTAATGAAAATAATGTGGCTACTGTTTTCTCTGACTGCCACACACGGCACAAACGGCACATACGGCTGGCTGCAGTTGTCATTGAGTGTGGTTGTGGTGCCATCAAGTGGTTGGGTTCTGTGGTGGTTTGTGGATTGATTTATATACTGCTCCTTCTTGCAGACAGCACAAATTAGAATTCGTCTTTGATTTGGATGTGTGTGTGGAAGTACCTTTCATATTGATAAATAAACGCCAGATGAAATTCCAGCAATGCTGGACAATGGGGCGGATGATGATTGCTTTTTAGCAAATGAAGTATGCAGCTCGGCTCTCAAGTATGCAAGTAACACAAGACACCAGACAATCTGTTGTGGAATGTGTCTGTGTGGAGAAGGAGCAATTGTGATGCAGAATTTGTGTAAAAGGTAGTCTCAAATATGAAAGTGCGAAAGGATCTCCCTCCATTCTCCAACCTCTAAGCAGCTGCCTGCCTCGGAAAACTTTCGGCACATTGTTAGCATAATAAACACGTAATAAAATGCAAAAGTGGAGGTGGGGAAAATCAGTTAAGTCAATTTTGGAAGATGTTTGCATACGAGCTGCAGCAGCTGCCGGTTCCTGACCAAAGTTTATTTACTGCAGTTGCAAGCTGCCTGAAAAGATTGCCACTGTAAACGTTTATTTACTACAGCTGCCGCAAAAGGTTGCCACTTTCAGTTAATAAATAATGTTAGTGGCAGCCAGATGTATATACAACTCCTGCAATAACGTCATCTACAATTTATATGAGAGTCTAATTACATGCATGTAAATGCTCAAATTTGCATATGCCGCAAGCTGACTCCGATAAGCGTCTTAAATTTTCAATTTTGTTGTTTATTAAGTGCTAAATAATTGTTTGTGCGAGTGAGAGTGAGAGAGAGAGAGAGAGAGAGAGAGAGAGTCAAAGGTGTTTTGGCCTGCACACGATTTCCGTTTGTAATTATTGTCGAAATTTTGTGCAATTTCCTCAGCTCTTCATCTCTCTCACTCCTTTGGAAATCAAATTAGATTTCCTGCACTTTGTTGGCCCTGCAATTATGAGGCATTTCGTGTTGTGTGTGTTTGAGGCCTTTGAGGCGTGTGAAATTTCCAAAATGTGCAACGCACTTTCCATAATTACCCCCGCAAATGGCCATTGCAATTCGCACTCTAATTATGAAACCTGAGAAATTCCACCCACTCGAACAGGCAGGGAATCGGGGCTGAGTCTTTGCTTCAATTTCGCCCAAAACAACAACATACCTAGGACAATCTCACACAATCAAATATACTCGTACATTGTACACTCATAGGTGTATAAACACACATGACAATGGCCCCATTGTTTATGGCTTTCCCAACATTTTTATATGCAAAATTCTGCCAGAGTAATTAATTTTAATATGAAAGCCAAACATGAGCGCGCTCTAACAATTGTCATATAATTTGCCGTCTAGACAGTGGAAATTTAGTATTTTCAATTAACTGCAATGGCAACTCGGCTGCATTCTCCCCAGGCACACTCGCCCGGGCAGCACCCTCAACAACAATGCACACAAAAAGGCGCACAATAATGATGGGGAGGGAGCACAGGACCTGGAGTCAGAGCTGCAGCTGGAGCTGGAGCTGGAGCTGGCTGGATGCCATGTTGACATAGCTAGCCGTGAATACCAAAAAAACAACCCAAAAACAATACAAAAATATAAAAATGAAGGCTTAATTCGGTGCACCGAAGTTGAAAATACCCTGGCAAAGTCATCAGAAAAACGTTTAACCCATAAAAAACGAATAATTAATGTAAAAATACAACGAATTGAATGTGAATTTAGTATTATTCCTACAAGATTAAATATTATACTATTTCCCAAGTCTTGGCTGTGTTAGGCACATCTTATATTAGTGGACCCAAAGGCAAGACTTTATGGGTTCAACTGTTCTGTTTCAACTGTTTAGCTTATAGATTTTGCTTTCCCTTGCCTTTGGGGCTTTGCATAATTTCCCAATTATAATGCTCTCTCTGGCTTTCGCTCCCTGGAATCGTTGGAATAAACAGCCTTGACTCTGGGCGAGCAGCAGCTCGGAAACGGGCTTAGTGACGCCCTCAAGGTTGGCAACAAAATTGCACGGCCAGTCACTTGAGCGGTGATGGGGAAAGCTGTGAGGTTGGGCTGGCTGAGTGGAGACAGGGTGAGTGGTGGCCAGCTTCATTCGTGTGCCAATGTCACTGCATCTGACGGGGCACTTGCCACTCGGCATTCACTTTGATTCGCGACTCGACTGGTTCCCCGTTCCCAGCCGCTGACTGCCTGGATGGCTACGCACTTGCAACTTGCTGTGGCTGCTGCTGCTGCTGCTGCTGTGTCTGCGGCTGTGACTGGGAAGCCCTCTAAGTGGAGTATGGAGTGGATGCACATGCATACGCAGTCGTTCCTGTCCCTTCCCTTGCTCATGTACCAACCCCAAGCCAGCTGGTTGGTGTGGCCATCAAAGCGTGTGATGTCGACGGCTTCGATTTCACTTTTTTCCTCCCCCCACCCACCTATTCGTGTATTGTTTGTCCCCCTTTGGATTTTTTAATTGAAATTTCATTTGCTGCGTTTGTTTGCACATAATTACGATGGGTGTGATATAGCTGGATCCGCCTGTTATGTAAATTTAAGGCGCATCGCCGGGCTGGATGCAGGAAGGATGAAGAGTTTAAGACGAACCAGAGCACAGATGACTGAATAGAGTCGGAGGTAGATTGCAGAATAAATGATGAGTATGTGCCTGAAGCTGCAACAGAGTTGAAGTGTCCTCATATTTTTCTTCTCTTTTTTTTTTTGTGGTTTTTGTGGTTTCATTGTGGTTTGGGAACGGCTCGAAACGGACTCCAAATCCAATGCGAAAGTTGAGATGAGTTGAGCTCAGCTGAAAAGGAGCTCTCGGCCTGCAGGCAGCTAAACTCGGAGCTCCATTCAGCTCCGAGTATGAAAACAAACGGGAAAAGAGCTAAAATCTATTCAAATAGTGAGCTGTATTAAAGGAGAGGAGGAGGTGTGATAGTGGGAGCAGAAAGTAGTTTGGCTCCGGCTTAAGGCCCAAATAAGTTGGCGAAAATGGCGGCACTTAGCATCCTGCTCTTTGCAGCACGAAATAAATGCTACAAATTAAGATTTATTTAAAAAAAATTACCAAGTATTTCGAAATGAAATGAATAAAATAATGTTTTAATAAAAGCTGTAGAAACATTTTTGATTCAGTGAATTCCACGATGAAAACAATTTGTTTTAAAGTTATAATCACTCATTCCCATGTAAAATAATTAACCCTAATCCGAGATTATGAAATACCCCAATATCAGCAGTATTATATCCTTGAAGCCATCGACTGCTGATTGAATAATCACTTAATGGAAACGGAAACAACAGGCTGCAACAGGCAGGCTGGCAGGAAACTCGATTAATTTACTTACATTGTGTATTAGGCAATCGATACGGGGGAGAGCTTGAAGTGTTGTTGTTGCTGCTGTTGCTGTGGCTGCCCCAATGCTCAAGACACACGGACAGAAACTAAGCGGCTTTTGGGTGCTTTTAGTAGTCGTTGCTTCTAATCAAATGCTCCGGCACTTCATTTGTTCGGGGATTTGTTGACTCTGGCGGGCCTATAAAGACATAATCCGCCAAACTCCCCCTCCAGGTGGACCACCTGTCCGCTTGTTGTGGTCCAGAGACTGGAGATTCGGTGGCACGCAGCGCTGTAGGATGCCGGATGAACGATGCAGGATGCCCGTTAGACGCTGGTCACACACGCACAATTATGCCATTTGATTTATGGCATTGGATCGAAGGACTCTAGCGCGTTCTCTCTCTCCTCTGTGCCTTGCGAAAAAAACAATACGGGAGCCCGGCAAAAAACTGGCGCCAAAAATGGCCAACGTCAGGCGCGGAAAATTTCGAGGCCGGAAACAAAAACACACACGCACGGCGACACGACGACAGGACGCGGAAAATGGCGAGCAAATTACGACTGACAGAAGGGAGGAGCCCCAAAAAAAGCCGCAGTTTGCTGCCTCGAATCCAACGATGATTACCAGCTGCAGGACAACAAAAGGATGCCAAAAACGCCAGCACAAACTGGGGAATCTCCGAACCTCGTAACTGGAAATCACTCACTCGCTCGCACGGAGAAATTGCGCGCTACCGTTTTGCAGCCGGTACGCGGCTCGGCTCGGATCGGGTCGGAACAGAGCGGAACGTGGCGGAGCAGCGCTGGAAAAAATGCAACCAAAGTATGCAAAGCACGCGAACGTACTGCGGACTCCTCCCTGGCTGGGCTGGCAGCAATGCAGCCGTGCCTCAGTTGCCTCAGTTGCCTCAGTTGCCTCCTCAGTCGAGACGAGGCACAGAACTCGGGGAACTTCTCGAGCCGTGCCGCGCCGTAAACATTAACGCTAACGTTAACGTTAACGCTAACGTCGCTGCTGCCAGCCCATATGTTGGTGTGGTGGCGGGGGGGAGAGGAGTTGAGAAGGAGCTTTTGCCCACGTTGCAAGTGTTTGTTGTAAACGATACCCAGGACTCTGGCCGCGAGGGAGCAGTGCAGTGCAGTGGCGACAGCGCAGCTGGGGAGGTTTTTTTCTCAATATTTTTTTCCGCTTTTTTGCTGCTTTATTTTTGTTGTTGCTGCTGGCAGCTTCAGCCACCCCGCTGAAGCACAAGCTGAGGCAGTGGCAGAGACTGAAGCCGGCAAATGCCTAAGTGCAGAAAGTAGGTGAGGCAAGGCAGCAGCAGGCTGCCACATGAGGCGAAGCGAGACAGCGTGGCAGACGAGAAGAGGCAGGCAGAGCAAAGCAGAGCAGAGCAGAGAGTGTTTACCTCAGCTTAGGGCTCTGTCAGCCAGTCTGGGCTCTCTTCTATACAGCCTATGCCGTGCCACAAAACATGAATGAGTTGTGAAGCAAATGAAGTGCCACACAGCTCGGAACTCATGCAACGTGCACCGTACTCATTGCACAACCCGCAGCGTATTTAAATATAGCAGAGCAGCAGCATAACAGAGGAGCAGCAGTGGCAGTGGCAAGTGCAACGCATGCAGTAGTCGGCGAGCGTGGAAAGCGTCTGCCACATCAGCAGCAGCGACGCCAGCAGCGAGGCCGGCGCAGACCAACGCGCAGACAGGACAGGACGGGCGGCAGACAGCAGCGTTCACAGGCTATCATGTCACCGCCGCCGTCCTCATTTGTCTGTTTGCTGTGTCTCTGTATACACTTTGTGGAAGGGCACGCTGACTACGATCAGAAGCTGACAACTCGCAGAAGGGTTAAAGATGAAGATGCCATAGCTAAGCGATGGGAACCTTCGGAATAGGGCTACTTATAGTGAGATCGTAGCTAAAATAGTTACTTATACAAGATCAATCTCAAGATAATGTTGATTTCGAATGAAACCCTGCAAGAGTGTATTCCCAGATCCGACCTTTGGAGCTGTTTCATTTGCTGTGCTTTATTTTAATTTCTTTTTTTGAGTGAGACAGACAGGGAGACAGGGACTGTCCGACAGACAGACAGAGAGACTGGCTGGCTGGCAAGTTGGATGGCTGGCTGGATGGCTGGCAGTTTAGTTTCGACTGAGCCTGGGCATATTTTGTGCCTCATCATCTCCGCCGCTGAGGATGACACATGCGAATGACTGCAAACAAAAATCTGTGGGGAGCAGGAGTTGATTTTCGTGCCTGTGCCAGCCGCTACTGATGCTCGGCTGTTGTTGCCACTGATGATATTGTTGCTGTCATCAGCAACATTTTGCCGTGCAGCAGCGGAGGAACTTTCTAGTGGTGTATACTCCCTTCGTGGGGGTGAGAGGAGGTGCATACAGAGAGACAGCAAATGCTGATGCAGCTGAATAAAGGGTTGCTGACAGAGCCGACCTTGGGTCGGGAGGGGGTGTTGGTCCCAGCGACGCCCAGCAGGCTCAATCAACAAATTACCAGATCGTTGGGTGTTAATAATGCCAAGGAAATTACTTGATTTGGATTTGCAGATAGCAACATTTAAATTCCTTCCCCATAATTGTTTTATTTACTAAAATTATAGCGTTCATGTGATGAACATTTTCTGTGTTAGTCATAGCCATGCATCACTGTTGTGTTTATGCCCAAAAAAAGAGATGTTAGCAGAGAATAGGAAAACTTTAATCAAAAGAAAATTACACAACAAAGGCAGCCCCTACACTTTGAAACGGAAAGGGAGTAGAGTAAGTCTGAGACGGGAACTGAGGCTGAGACCGAGACAGAGGCTGAGGCTGAGGCTGAATTAGGGGCTGTGTGGGAGAGTTTGGTCTGCTTATAGGCTGGCCGGGGCACGTACTTGCGGTGGCATGCACATAATGAGAGCTGGCTTCGGCATAAACGTGCCATAAACAGTGGCATATACCCACACCCAGAAAGTCTCTGTCGCTTGCCCACACCTCCCCATAAATATTCCATGTGGCATGCGTTGACAAAGCTTCGGCTTTGGCTTCGTCAGCGGCATCTGGAGCATGAGAGAGCATATCATATAGGTAAAGTTTTCCATGTGGGAAATACTCGGACGAGTAGATATATATATTTCCATGCTGCACTGACGAACCGAGTGGAGAGGCTTCAACTTTTATCGGTCCTGTTGTGATAGTTGACTCGCTGCTAAGCCTATTAAGGCGCTTGAGTCGCCCAACAAGCCAACGACTTTTGCACCGACCAGGTTTCGCTGCCACATGCCACATGCCGAAGCCGCAGCCCCTGCTCCTCCTGCTGATTTTGGGTGGCAGGCACTGCTTTTTGCATTTTGCTTTTCGTTGCAACAAATGATAGGCCCCACAGGGGAGCTAAGCTCTCGTTGGCTGCGTCTGTTCCTATGGCTCCTGCTGGTGCTCCTGCTGTTAATTATGGGCAGGTTGAGGCGGACACGGACACGGCACTGAGACAGAGGACGTTGCTCGTTAGTGAAGCTCCACATCTCTGTCTGTCTCTCTTTCACTCTCCCCCTCTCTCTCTCTCTCTCTCTTTCTCTCCATATCTATGTCTCTGTCTCACTGGCTCTTTCTGTATCCGCTCTGGCTGCAATTTTCTCAAGAAGCCGCACTTAAATGGCTTCCCCATGCGGGTGCAAACCAAAGCTGCCACACACATGTCTACATTTCTCTTCACTCCTCTGTATCCTCTTTCCCTGCCTCTCTCCTTCTCGCTCTCCATTTCTTTGCGACAGTTAAAAAAAGAAAATATGGCTAAAATCGCTGCTGCAAGACGGCTGAAGTGGTGGTTGAATTTGTTTTTTGTTTTTTGTTTTTTTTTTCTGTTTTTGTGTCTTGCGACGTGCAAATGGAAAAGGAGTTGCAAATTTGTACTGCCTGCCTATGTCGCCGCTGCTGCTGTCGTTGCCTTTGCCGTTTCTGCCACTGTTCTGCGCAACACATGCGCCATTATGCAATTGATTTTTCTTCGTTTTTTGTGGCAGTTTCTGTTGCAGGTTTTATTTGTGTTGCATTGTTTGCTGGCTAACGCCCTGCCTATCCTGGCCGGCCAAGTACTTGGCTTAAAGCTAAGCTGTGTTCACCTACGGCTGCTGGCACAAAGGTCATTCAACCTGAGTAAGACTAATTTGCTGGTGCCCTGGCAGGTGTGCCTAATTAAGCAGATCCCTTTCACCAGAAGCCCGCAAACTAAAGCCAAAAAGTATGCAAAAAACCAGCTGCAGGCATTGAAAGGCCAGCCCCAGCTTACACACACAGAAAGGTGTCTAAACTGACGCTTTATATGCGCTGAAACAAGTGGAAAGAATAAACTGAAGGCATACAAACAGCGAGGCACACACACTGCATACTGCATACCGCATATTGCACACAGCACACAGCAGAGTGCACCGTGCATCTGCACTTGCATCTGCAATGCACGTGCTCTATCTCATTGGAGGTTGCAAGCAATGCAAAGCGCAGCTCATAACCCTGAATGCCATGCCCTGAGACAGCAATGAATGCAAACGGTCTGGCGGGGGGCCAGAGCATAAAGACAGACAGCGCACAGACGTACCCACACTCCGTCGCACACTCTGCACCAGATTGCGTACACGCAGCGTTGGCCACTTTCAAACTTCCCATCTCTCTCTCTCTCTCTCTCTACCTTTCTCCCTCTGTGTGTGTGTGTGTGACATGCTGTGATAAGCCACCGCATCTCCAACTGCATCTGTATTTGCATCTTCATCTTTTACAGTGGAATTGGAGGCCAGGCCGCGTTTAATGCGTGTGCCCCGGCACAGCTCTGCTTCCTGCTTTCTCATGCTGCTGCTGCTGCCCCTCATTGTGAATGTCAAGTGTTGGCAGTTGGCTTGGCAAGATGTTTTGTGCGACGCCGGGGCAACATCAGACACAGCGACAACGACAACGACAACAACAACGGGAATGACTACGCCAGCAACATTTGCTGTGTCAAGTGGCAGTCAAGTGCATTTAACATGGCGCGTCTTTGATTGACGTTAGCCCGCGTGGCTCTACCAGGATCAAATGTGCATAGGAGATGTCAACCAGCAGGCAATTGCCAGGAATCGTCCCTGAGACAGAGTGCACATCTCAAAGCAAACCAGAACAATGACAGCGACAGCAAATGAAAAGTAAAGCTTAACTTCCTCCCCCCTCAAAAATGATCCACTGATATTGTGCGTGGAGTTTGTTGGTTCGCTAATTCATCGTCATGGCTGCTGGGCTGTTTTGGGTCAATCAATCACTGTGTTCATTGGCTGTTCATGAATACATTTGCATGTGCTTAGCGACGATTGTGTGTGAAATTATGGGCTATAATGCTGCCATGATTGTCACTTTCAAATGGAGTTGCAACACAAGACAAAATACAGTCGCGTCTTTCTGTTGAATAAATCAAAAGATAAAGTAATTAAACTCGCATTTTATGGGATAAACAAATCACGTAATATCATATCATGCCACAAATGAACATTCATGCATCGACAATGGGTTCACCAAACAATCAAGACCTCACCCGCTATCCCAAAGCCAAAGAAACACCGAGGAAATCGGTAAAAATTCATGCGAATTTAATGTCTGGCGATACGAGACCGTGTGGCAAGTCATTTGCCAAACACGTGTACATACGACGCGAGCATTTTTGTATCTTATACTTTTACTTTTCCCCGGTCCACTCGCTACACAGAAAGCCACAAAATCATGCAAAGCAAATTTAATTAAATTAAACGCAGCCGAACCGAACCGACTCCGACAGAGCTCCACTGAAGTGGGTAAGAGCGGAAAGGAAAGGTTTTCATGGCCCTATAAGAAACGATAAACAAAACGAAACACAGCTCTAAAATAAAGCGAAGAAAGAGTTGTGGCACTTTAATTATGGCACAAATTTTGCGTGAGTGATAGTCAAATGATGCCCCAAGCAAACGCACGCTGGAGAGGCACTAGAAAACATATAAACAAACAGGAAATAAAGACCAGAATCACGAATCGAAGACATACATACCCTAACTTTTAAAGGGTATACACAAAGACTGGTTTTATGATCAATCATCAATCCAACGGCATATCTATGAAATATATTTGGTATGTGGCAAGTTGTATTTTTTACCCCATTAATCTTGTGTTCCCTTAACCACAAACATTTGAATGAAACCAAAATACCCCTTGCTCTGCCCTTCTAATGAGCGAATGGAGATGCAGAGACAAATCGTTTACCAAAAGGGAAAAAGAAATTATGAAATGTTCAAACTGTTGCAACGAATCAAAGCCAGTTGGAGAAACAAGTTTTCGAGTGATCTTCTTCGCGGGTCCAGCGGCGTCCAACTGCTTGTTGGCTGCTGCCTGCCCTGCCACAACTCATTTAGCTGCGAGTCGGCGAACCGCAAACAACACGACAAACTGCTCCAAAAAGTGCCATTCCAAGATGTCTAACAATCTGTGGCTGTTACTGTCGCTGGTGAGCAAAATTAACTGTGAATATAATCGCTTAATGTGCCTCACTAATACAATATTTTTCGTACCATAGTTGGCACTGGCCGGAACGGTGAGATCGCAGGACTATCACTACCAGCGTCCCCAAGTACCCTTCAGCGAGGTGTCAGCGCGTCGTCAGCAGCCTGTAAAATATGTAGTCCAAACTCTGGGGCCCAACAGTCGCACCTATGACCTGGAATCCCAACTGGCGCCGGCCATCTATGAGAACCACCAGACTGTGCATGTGAGAGGACAGAGGGGACAGCAGAGTAAGCTCGGATATGGATACCAGAGCGCACAGCAGCAGTTGCTTGTACAGCCGCAACAATTGCACGTGCAGCAGCAGCAGCAATTTGTGGCACCGCAGCAGCATATGCAGTATCTGGCACCGCAGCGGGTGCAGCAGCCACAGCTGCAGTATTCGACCAACGCAAATCCATTGCTGGGCAGCGGTAGCTATCAGCAATACTCCTCAGCCGTGGCAGGTCCTCTCAACACGCTGGCACTGGGTCCCCCCGCACCACCACTCAGCTACTACCATCCTCAGACTCAAACTCAGACTCAGGTTCAAGCTCAGCCTCAGACGCAAGTTCAAGCTCAGCCACAGACTCAAGTTCAAGCCCAGTACGGAGTGCCACAGCAGCAGAACCTGGCGCCACAGCGACTCTACTTTGCCAACCCACATCCCTATGCAATGGTCAGGCTCCCCTCGGGGCAGCAGGTGTTGGATGCTGGTCATGGCTCCGGCGTGCCGCCCACAGGGGTGCTGAACACGCTCCTCACCAGCACGGGTCTTACCGAACCAGAACCGAGAAAGGGAAACCAGGTGGCCCAGTCGGAGAGCGCATCGCTCGATGGCTACGACTACAAGCAGACGATTCCCGGTGACACCAGGGAGTACCAGCGTTACGTGACCAACTGCCAGCCGAATGGACAGTGCCAACAGCAGATCCTCAGTCCGGGCCAAGTGGATCCGGGACACAAGCAGCTGCTGCAGGATATACGCGCCGTGGCCCATGCTCATATCGAGGGCTGCACCAAGAGTCCCGTGGTCTATGTCCCCCCAGGTGCCTTGATGAATGCTCAAGGGCAGCTTAGGCCTAGGAATAGGCGCACCTATGAACGCCGGGAGGAGCTGATCGACAGGCATCCCTTCAACTAAAGGGGCTAGTCCACACTCGAATTTAGTTTTATTAAGTGTTATTGTTTGTCGGAGATTTTCAATGTAAATATAAAAGATTCCACGATTTGTTTAAACAGCCCAAAGGTAGACAATGCTCTGGGGGGATCGCCAGCTGATTGAGAAATGTTATTGATCAACCGGTTCGGTTCGCTGTTGCCTGATATCTGTCTCTTTTGCTTTTTTATATTTGATTGCGAATGGATGTCTGTCGTATGTTAATCACCCATAAATATATGAACAGTGGCTCAATGCACTGTCGGAAATTGTTGCAGATCGTTTGGCCACTAAATATGTTAACGGGCAAGAGAAAAACTTACTGTAGAAAAACAGCGACACGATTTATGATCATTAAATAAACAAAAATTGGCAATAATATATTTGGTTTCATTAGCCTCGTTTAACTTAAGACTTTTTAAATAATATTACCAATAAAACCCATCAACATTTTGTTTTTAATTTGAAAATATAATTAAATATTTAAATCTGATAAATGAGGTTCGAGCTAATGATTTTCCAGGCATCAGACCAGCATCAAAAGGTTCTGGATCAGTGAACATGAAAATTAATAGTACATTAAAACAAAAAGTAATTTATTTTTCGTTATATATGGATATAGAGATCGACGTCAGTTGGGGCTGGATCATTCCGGAATCACAATGCGGGTTAATTCTGGTGTTTGGATGCTGCCATTTATTCTTGCTGATTGTGTAAAGCAGGTAACCTCTTTAGTATCGAAACATTTGGCTGTAATTGTAGTATTTTGCATCGCCAGATCTATTCCGGGTTCGAGTTTACCAACATCAAGTGCAACTCCAATGACAAAAAGTTCTTCGAGTTTGAATACTGCTACATCAAGGCTGTGAATCGGAGCTACAAGTACATGTCGCTGAAGGCCGTCATGCATGAGAAACCCTTTACCGATGCATCGGTAAGTTACTCGATGTATCCTAACTGCCCATGGATTATAGTGCCCATATCACACATCCGTTCTTAGGCAAATCTGCAAGTTTTAAGGCGCTTCAAGGGCTACATACCGATCCCCATGAATGTCACCTTCAATGTGTGCAATTTTATGGAGAAGAAAAATAATCGGAATCCTATGGTGAAATTTTTTGATATGGTGATAAAGAGCTACTCAAATGTCTATCACAAGTGTCCGTACAATGTGAGTTCTCTGATCTACTTATACTAACTCTGAGAAGATATTTTATGAGACATTCCTTGCAGCATGACATTTTGGTGGAAAAGGTTCCCACACAGTTTGTGAACTCACACTTTACGGACGTTATACCTCTTCCCAGGGGCGACTATGCCTTCTACAGCACTTGGTTTACCAGTGGCATCAAGCGGGGAACTCTTTGGGTTTACGGAACTCTGTCCTAAGTTCTGAGCATCACGATATTCCATACACTCACCCTGAATAAAGTTAGCAGCACTGAGAAAAGCCCAACATATATTTTGATAATTATAATGGAGCATGAATAAATTTGCAATGTTTTTGACATTGATTTCTCTGTTTATTAAGCATTTTTCAGTCCAAGTATGCTAATCAAATCGGTAAAGCAAGACGAGAAACACAGACAAACAGGTTTCTCTCAGTGTTTCTCTCTGGACTGTGGCATAATACGAGTAATATCCAAGATTTCATAATCGGTTCTAAGGGTTCAAGCCATCATTAGTCAGCAGAGAACAGAATCTTAAGTTAGTCAGTCCGTGGACCCCGAAGCGAGACAAACACTATCCAGCGATGAAGACGAGTTTGCTATCAACTCTACTGGTAATACGGAATACCGAACACAGAACTCGTTTCCCTCAATGGCAATGACGTCAAATGCTAAACCATTCTCGTGTCCCATAGATGGTGGTGCTAGGTGTGATGTTGGCCCACGCTGCCATCAACCCACAATCTGGCTATCCGGACGAGAGACCTGGTGAGGAGCTCCAGCAGCTGACAGAGGAGCCGCATCCCAGGGAGCAACGTCTCAAGGAACGTGCGGGTGGAGTGGTGGTGAAGCCTGCCCAGCGGCGACAGCTGTCCTCACGCCGCAAATGCAACAACAAAGACGGGAACCCGAAGGCAGAGGCTGCTGCTCTGGCCAGATACCATGCGGCGCGTCCCCCGCTGCGTCGCCTGTCGAGGCACAAGGAAGTCCAGGTGGACAGTGAGTTCTTTGAGCCCTCGCCGGAACGAGTCGAGGAGCTGAAGCGCATTCTGCTGGACCAGCAATAAAATGAAATGCTCCAGGAAATTCCTCGTGTTTGATTTGTAGTTCCTCGGGTCGGATTTGGTCATTAAGCGGATTGCTAATGGCAGGGGCAATTAGATGCTTTCGAAATCCCAAAAACCAATGACTTGTGCACCACCGAAGCGTTAAATACTCTATAAATATCGCAGCAGTTATGTAGTTCTATTGGATCTACTTTAATGTGATTGAGATCTTCTGTGTTCCAAGTGTTGCAACCTCTTCGTACTACCCGCTTTAAGGAGATAACAAAACTTGCTCTGACCGCATTCCTCTTTCGAGACGCAGCCAAAATTGGCAAAAAACCAAATGCAGTTTACAATAAATAAATAATTTATTTTGGCGCTTAACAAACAGAAAAACAAAATAACACAACAACAAACTCATAAACACTCGAGCCATAAAAGTGGCCCTCGATTACGATTCTGATTCAGATTCCAATTCCAATTCCGATGCAGAGCCTTCAACCTAGGCATCGTTTTTGTACTTCTTGTTCTCGCCGGGATTGAGGCTGTAGAGATCGTAGTCGAACTGATCCCACTCCTGGTAGTCGCCTCCACGGGGCTGGGTGCTGCCCTTCTTCAGCTTGAGCAGACTCTTTTTCTCGCGTCCAATGTCCACCGATGGCACATGCTGGCGGATGCGAATCTCATCCGCCGAAAGAGGCTGAGGTGGCCTGACGGGTGTGCTGGCCAAAAACTGGGACTCATCCATGCCCAAGTCGGCGCCGGGGCTTACCTGGGCCTCGTAGAAGTTGGCAAAGTTCTGCAGCTGCATCGAGGCTGCCGGATTTTGATCATAGTAGTCGGGCATGATGAGGTTATAGTTTCCTGTCAGTGTCATGGGCTCCTGTGGTCTGGGGGCATAGGCGAAGCTGGAGATACTCGCCGCGGGTCGGAGATCTCCGCGTCGACTGTAACGGGGCAGGGCTTCGGTGAGGGTCAGAAGCAGGGCCAGGCAGCAGCTGCCAAGCATTATCTGAGGGAATAGATACGTCAGATTCTGTCTGGAGATGGAAATGGACATGTCTGTGTATGCTTACCATTTGCGTTGGATTTGTGATGTTCATTGTTGGCTAATTGTTACTTGAGTGGTTGTAGAAATTATATAATTTTAGCAATCTCTTAATATTTGTTATTAAAATGGCTTTGCACTTCTGTTTGTTGTGCTGCTTGTTTTATGTCCAGTCAATGTTCCTGCTGGGCTGTGCTTAATTCGAGCTCTTAAACCTGTCTAATGTTCTGAGCTCGGAGATTTTTTATTTAAAGCAAATTTCAGGCGAAAGCCGAAAGCCGAAAAAATTTCATTTCGTTTGATTTGTTTTGTTTGGATTGTGATACGTGCGACACCCATATCCCCAGAATCCGGTTTCGAACTTTTGATTTCCAGAAGAGCGTCAAGCGAATCCGCTGCCCCCGACTGGGAGATTCTGTCACTTGGAGTGAGTGACACACGCTGCGACGTCAGTGCAGGTCAGGCACATTTCTCCCTGGCTGGAGACAAGAGCAGCAGCAGCAGCAGCACAGGTCAGGCACATCTCCAGCGAGAATGGGGTGGAGAAGCTTCAGCTGTAGGAGACGTAACGCGGGTGTACAAGTCCAGTGATTGCGTCAACAAAAGAAATGCAAATTCCAAAACAGACAGACGTTTTCGCTTCTGGATTCCATTTCATCGACTGGACTGCACTATGGGACGGGAGCCCTTGTTTTGACACACATTTGATTGGGGCTGATTCATGGGCATCCGCTGGAGTGTGTGGGGCAATTAATCCACATTAAACGCTAATAAAAATATTAATTGCCCTGCCATTGTACCAGTGAACTCTGGTTGTCCGTTTTGGGCCTGCGTCGTGTGTAATTAAGCAGCCGATTTGGGTATGGACATGTTAATCGGCATATTACAAATTTGCACATCAATCATCCCGCTTTATTGGCTTCCAATGATCTGACATTTCAATTTCTGTCATTCGATTGTCAAACTGATATTCCTGTGCAGGTTCAATAACTTGCCTTCCTTCCCCCTTCAGGGAAATTACAAGCCTTACCTCAGCTGATCACACTCGGAGATGATATTAGATCGTCCCCAGTCAGATTGAGATCCAAACTGGTAGCTGGGGATAAGCCCGAAACCCAAATTGGAACACACATTAAAGTTGGGACTTTTAATTGGGGCCTTTTAACGATCACTCAAGTTACGACTGGGGGAAATCTAAGTCAGTCCAGTAGCTGGAGAACTCTCTCAAATGAAACCCATCCAAGTGCAAGTGGTTCAGTTTCAAAGCTTCTGATATTTATGTGTTAATTTTCAGTGCAGACATTTCTTTGAATTTCGACTTCTGCTGCTAATAAGGTTTTTCCCATTTAAAGTCACTACCCACTTGGTATTTCGGAACATTTTAAATGCTAAAACCTCTCATAAATCAAACACAAATTCCACAATGTATCAAATGTTCTCGCATACTTCTATCTAAACTTATTTTTGTGCAGCCAAATGGCCGAATCTTTTGCTCATTTGAAATTGTTTGACTGGTCAAGAATTTGATCATGATTATTGGACCCATAAATCAAGTCTCTCTACGAGAAAGATGAATGCCAGAAGAGACAAATTTGAGTTAATATTTAAGGCTTACCTTGCACTGTCGCTGGGGTTTATCCAGACCTTATTTACAGCTTAAAATCTGAAGTTTTATTTCCCGCTGTTCAGATATAAATTACGAGTTTAATGAAATGTCGATGGGAGGTACGAAAGAGCAGGCTGCCACCCCCTCAGTAAATATGAAGCCATAAATAATATTAGTGTCCCGGGAAAACCCACTGTCATCGCTCCCTGCCCACCGCATACCGTTCTCCAGATACTTTTGGAATTTCTCGCATATTTTTTTGGCATTTGGGAAAAGTTTCCCAAAGTCAGAACTCATTAAGCATTGTTTGAAGCACTTATTCGAACATTTCGTTTCGTTTAATTTGTTTGGGATTTGTATTTTGCATATGGATATTTACAACTTTTATTGCTTTATTTTTTGTACACATTTTTCTGCTGCTTTATTTTTATATATTTCGTGTATACTTTTTCGTGTTTTCCCTTTTGTGTGTAAATTGGCCCGTTTTTAATTTTTGGTTGTTTTGGGGATTTTTTTCACATGTTTTTCGAGATCAAAGACATGTTTTGGAGCAGGCAGAGAAAATAAATGTTTTGTATTTGCTGGGAATTTACGTCGGAATACAATCCAAAAGAGATACATGTAAGGGGAAAGAGGGAGAGGGAGAGCGTGAGCGTGAGCGACGGCGAGAGAGAGACTGAGCTTCAACAATTTATACTTTTGCTTAAGCCTGGCATAAAATTTCAATTATTTCGTGGGCCAGTTTCGGGTTTGCCCCCCCACTGGACTGTTTGAGCTCAACTATTTGCCAAAGCCCAGCCAGGCAGGCAGGCCGCAGCGGCAACGAAGAGGATGATCGAGTCGAAAGCCTCAAAGCAACGTGCCCCAAAATACAACCGCAAAATTACTTACCCGCCAGACGTGCAGGCCCCCGGCCACGTTGCCCTGCGGTTGCCTAGACAAATGTTGCATGCCTCTATGAGTGGGTGCAACCCCAACCAGGGGCAAATCAACGCAGTGCAAACGGGCCAAAACTAGGGAAGTGTCGCCTCATTATCGATGTAGGAGCCGGCCTCATGCCAAGCAAATGCAAATCGCATTAAATCTAATATGCATCTCGACCGCAACAAACTCCGCTCCACACACAGCCCCCTCCCTTCGCTGGTTAGTGGCAAGCACTGGTCATTGTGTGAACAGGAAACCTCATGACTCTGTCTCGCCCAGACACGAGCTTCAAGTTCATGAGACGCGTACGTGTAGTTCTGTTATTTCAATCCAGCTGTGATATGCAAACTCAGTCATAGTTGATTCCATGAAGCACATATTGTTTATTTTAGCTTAACACTTAATAACCTAGAATGTTTAGATGTTTCTTCAATTTAAAAATATGAATTCATTAAATATGAATGAAGAACTAACTAATGCAGAACGTAGACTAGCTCAGGTATTTGTATTGTTTGCCTGGTGGCGATGCTCTGGATGCTTGTCAACAGAAATTCCCCAAAGGCGATGAGGAGATCTCCGTACATGCGCCAAGCTGCCAGTGGGGGCTGCTGGAATCTAGCGAGGGTGTTCTGCATGACCAGTCCATTCCCAGCAAAGTTGGCGATCAGCAATGCGACATATAGAACCACCACGAACGACACGAAGGAGCGAGAGGCCGTGGGATGAAGTGTTGCCTCGTTCCACTTCGCGAGTGCGATAACCGTCAGGACGGTGATGGGCAAAGCTGCCACCACCATGAATAAATCGAACCTAAATGTCACACCCAAAAGGACAACGACCTTGGCACTGAAGAAGTACGAGTCAACGCTTATACTTATGTTCATCTGTGGCCGCATGAAGGATGTCAGCATCAGTATATAGAGCAGCAGAAACACCAGCAAATGGTATGGTTTTGGATCCATCTGCGGAATGAATTTAAGGAGAGAATAAGATAAACCGAATTAGAGGGAAGATCACAGATCACTAGAGGCAATAAAACATGAACCCAAGCTACCTTTTTCATCACCTTAACAAGTTTAACTCGAGGTAAGCAGCCACAACTAGTGTTAACCTCTTACCTAACATAACACAAACCCAGCCAATCTACTAAACTTACCCAAAAGGTATGATGGGTATGCCATCAATCCTATTTCAGATGTTGGGAAGCAACCATCTTGCGACTGATCTACTGCAAAACCCTAATTAAGATGCACTTTCATAGACAAGGCGTTCGCATTGCTTGTGCCAGCCCACTAGACCATCCATCCATCAATCCAAATAGACTTCAATTAACTGCAGCCTCACTCGAATATTCCATAACACATATGTATGCCTTTGTCGCTGCAGTTGCCGACTCATCGAAGCCTTTTACAATTACTTAACATATACGAAATGTCATCAGAAATGCAGTTGCAATCGCACTCTCACTCACTCACAAACAGTCGGAGGCAGTCAGATGATGTGAGTACTCCTCGTACAGTAATAACCTCATAATATGGGTCATTAGCACAGGCGGGACAAGTGTTGGGGCAACTACAGTGGCCGCGCCCACTCTGCCAGCCTTTAATTACTTGCATTTCCATCGATGCCTCTTAATCTTCACACTTGCCAAAGACCGAACAAAAACACAAACGCAACGACGAACGTACAATCAAGCAAAAAAGAAAATGGAAAACAGCAAACAGAAACAGTGGATATTGAAGAGACCGTAAAAGCAACAGCAACACCACACAGCAGCAATAAAGCATAATTAATTGAAATAACGTCCAGAAAAAGCTTGGAATACCTTGATGTCAGTTGTGGAAATGGAAAAAATGGGAAAATGGGCAAAAGCGAACACTATGTTAAAATCTTGGCGACAGCAAACCAGTCGAAATAAATCAATGCAAAACCTCCCTGACAATGCCAGCTAATTGCGAAATGATTAAGCGAAAGTGGCCAAATTCAAAATTCATTTCCATGGAATATGCATGAATGTGTGTGTGAGTTTGTGGTGTGTGTGGGGGTGGTGGGTGGGGGCAGGAAAGTAAATGTGATTGAGTGTGTGAGTCTCGGACCGCCCGTTGACAGCAATAAATCAGCAGGTGTAATGAGTCAAAGTTATCGCTGTGCACGGATCATTAATCACACGCATAACAAATTAAGAGTACATTATTCCAGTGCCATAAATACACACACGCACACACGCTGACAAAATGTGCACGTGCATGTTTGTGCATCCGTGGGCACATGCTCTGCATACTTTCAGGCGAATGGCTCATGGGTATTATGGTAATTGGCCAAAAAATGCTCCAACTTTCGTTGGCAACAGAATGACCCCCAATCGGAGGACTGCAGAAAATTGCTGTCTTCATTTCTTTGGATAAAAACAAATCATACTAAAAGTGCTGATAAAAATCGTAGAATATATAAAAATCACACTCCCAATGTATAACTTTCCAAGGAACTACGACCCAAGTGTATATTTCCAAATGAAGCTTCCAACGTGGCCCGAAATTCTGAACTTGCAATCTTGTTAGATGAACATTGGAGTCGATACACCAGGCGATGCGCTCTCCGACTATGTTTACCCGCTCGCTAATTGTAAATGCCAATCAGGGTGGTGCCCGGGACCAGCTGACAAGACAAAGCCAACTGTCGACTCGAGCCTGAGCTGAACTGAACTCAGCCGAATGAAGTGCGGCTGAGTGCTGGGGGATTGGCTGTCTGAAGCTGCGATGGGATGCGATGCGATGCGATGCGATGGCAGGAAAGGAGAATAGAGAATGGAATGGAATGGACTGGAGTGCAGGAGCTAGCTGATTGCTCCAATTGCCAGGCGCCCGGGCACGCACGACTGCCTCATACAAACTTGCAACTAAACAAGAGCAGCGGCAACAACAATTGGGCCAACAACAGCAGCGGCAACAGGAACAGCAGCAGCAGAATCAGCCACTGTCAACGCACAAAGACAGCAGTCGGAGCTGACGTAACGAAACGGTTAATTTAGACTACGACAGGGACAACAACAAACGAAGGCAGTTCAAAAGCCGTCAGCGCGAGATGAGATGAGCTTGCGATGGCTACAAAGAGAAGACCCAGAAGAAGGACCAGTAGCAGCAGGAGAAGCAGCAGAAGCCGTAGCAGCTTTGTCCCATTTGCATAGGGGCGTGTATGGAGTCCAGGATCTGCAATTACAGCACCCTCGGATGGGTATGAGTCTCACCCTAGATATTGGAGACAAAATGGGGTTCAGCTGGTGGTTCAAAAGGGGATACGGAATGGGGTTGGATTTGTTGCCATATAAAACATTTTTTAGTGTTTCCAGCACTAAGATGCTGGCAAATGTTTAGAATTTAATTAGCGACGCTCCCTGATTAGGCGTGCATGAAATGAGAGACCCATAAAATGTATTCTAAAGTGGCAATGTCAACAAGAACAAGGACCGGAACCAAGACTGGAACAGAGTCGCTTAAGAGGGCCACGTCAACAAGGAAATGCGAACCAGGACAAGGACTTGGAGATGCCAGAGGTACTTACCAAAGCGAATCGGAATCCAAATGCTGGAACGCCTTTCAGTTTAACTGCAATTGTAATTTCGAAAAAGCCTTACAAGCCATTTGAGAGTATTGTTTTACTAAATTGAAGTAAAATTTGTGGCTGCTGTGTGAAATCAATAATTTTATTTTAACTTTTCCTAAACCTTACATAAAAACCACCTGCTAAACCCCCGAGATACCCCTTGCCACTGCACTACCATACTCTAACTCGCACCTACACCATCGACTGCTGACTATCCGTGTCGTCAACTTGTGGCAATCATCGCGTGGTGGCCCTCGTCGGGCCAATGCCTGCCGCCCGCCTGCCTCGGCGTTGACACAAAACAATGGGCAACACTTCAGCACTTTCATTTTCCTGCTCGAACACTTGCCGCGGCACTCAGCCGCAGACTCAACGCATTGCCACATACATTTTGTGGATTTTTATTTATTATTTTTCTTGTTTTTGCTGCTGCTGTTGTTGTTTCTGTGGTGGCAACTCACTCGCCATCGCACGGGCAGTACAATTTCCGAGTTGCACTCAGCATGAAGTGTTCTGTGGCGGTTTTTGTGCTTTATGTTTTATATATATTTTTAGAAATTGTTTTTAGTTGCATGTTTTACTTTTATGCTGACGCTCTGTGTGACAGCTTGGACAGGCGGGGCTGCAATGCGATTAGAATCTGGGTGGAGTAGGTTCACTGTACACCAGAGACACGACGCCAGATAAGACTCACATATTGTTCACGAAGTTTTTGTTTGTAGAAACAGGCTCAGTCACAAAAAAGAACAACTCAATTGCTGCGAATATTTTTTTCCCAAATATATTAAGAGTTTTTACGTTCTAAAATTGCTTGCCACTGAAATAAGTTTTTGAAATACTTTTTGCCCTCTTCTAAGGAAGTTCTCTCAACGTTCAACGAGCGAAAATTATTATCAACAGCGTACCCTCCCCACATGGCGACACCACTGGTGTTCCTCTTAGCCTGCCACAGATGCAGTTGTCATTTTGATGAAAATTGCATGGGCACACATGCATGCTCATATATGTACATTCTTACGCTCATATGCACTCATACAGGCACAGCACTCTGGCAGGGGCACGTGCAATCGGGCAGCCCGGAAGTGTGCAACACTTTCTTTACTGTCTATGCGCATCTTTATTAATTATGCCAGCGATTTAATTAAAAACTTAACCAGCTGTCGCCTTGAGCACAGCGGCACTCAACAGCGGGGTCGTCACATAGCTGGGGCAGGGCATGCTCATGCCACTGGGTGCGGAGTCGGGGGCGGGGACTACTGCCGATGGATGGCTGCAACTTGCTGGCGCTGCTATTGCCGGGAATGGGGATGAGCTAATTAAAATGCATTGTTTAATGCAAATAATGGATTATAGTTGGTAGTTTTCAGTGTTCCGTGTTCAGTGTTTACTTACAACGGCTGAGTGCCAGCAGGCCTCGAGTTTGGCAGGCTGGAATCGTGTGATGACGGTCCGGGCGGGAGGCTGTGAAAGGATGTGGCAATGTAGGCGGACGTAGGCGCCTGTACGGCAGCCACAAGCGGCGCCTTAACGATTTTTGGCTCGGTTTCTGGATATAGTTGTTGCTGTTGTTGCGCCTGAATTGGCTTTGGCGCTCTGAATGGCTGTTGGCCCTGTTGTTGCGATGCAGGATGCACATTGACGCCATTGAACCCTGGCAATATTTGAGGTTGTTGACTCGTTTGCCCCGCGGACTGAGAGTTTTCATAAACAAAAAAGTGTTGCTGTGGCTGCTGCTGTTTCTGTGGTTGTTGTTGCAGTTGCTGCGGTCGCTGTTGCTGTGGTTGCTGTTCCTTTTGCTGCGGTTGATTGGTGGCTGCCATGCTTGGCTGTTGGCCCTGCCAATTTGGCCCACTTTGGCCCAGTAATTCCAGCAACAATGGCGCCAACGCTTCGCTGCCCGTGATTTCCTGGAGATGCTGATGCAGCCTGCCCGGCGCTATCATCTGAGAGGGTAGGCGCTGAATGGTCACACCCTGAGGGCTCCCATCCGTGGAACTTCCCACGCGGTTAGAGTAAATCAAACTGCAAGTAAATGCATACTTTGCTCAATAGATTGACTCGCAACAGAGAGAGAGAGACACCGAGAGAGAGACTTGACGACGACCTACTTTGTCAACTGCTGTTCAAACATTTGCCCCCCGGCCAGGCAGAACCAAAGACAGCCCAGGGCCAAGTGGGGCAGAACGAGCAAATTTGGATACATATTTAAAGGCTTATTAGTGCCCGACCTGGTACCTTCCACTTCAAACTCCAACTAGGAACTAAAAGCCTCAACTCAGGCATTAACTCAAACACACATCGCAAATTCTCTGGAGCCATTGATTCTCATTAAGACTGACAGAGAGATGGAAATAGCGATAGAGAGATAGAGTGGAGCGTGGACCGGGGAGCGTGGCTATGCGACAGAGAGGGAGACGAGGCCAATTTGGCTGTTTATATTTTGGCATTTCATTAGGTTTCCTGTTTTCTGGCATTAATTATTGGGGTTAATTATACATGCCCATTAAAATGCAAATATTATGGAGTGTGAACATTTCGATGTGCAACATACGATTGCCGAATTACCATACAGAGTTCCCAATCGAATCCAGAGTGTGCTCAAACCTAAGCCGCCGAAGAAACATCTTTGAGAAGTTGACCCTGAGGTACAGAAAACCTAAATACGAGTATTTAGTATTTGCTTTGTATTGTGTACACAAGAGTAGCGTTTTAAATATTGAAGGCAAACATAAACACTTTTTGATTATTTCTATTTACCCTTCTTAATGACACATAGTTATTTTTAAATAAGAAATAAGTCTAAGAGTTGTTAAGACCTCCGTGTTTAGCCTTCAAACTGTCACATGTGTGTCTCGCTGGCTTTAATAAATCCCAGCTGAAAGCGTAGCTACGCTATGGTCCCAATGACCACTTTTCGTGTCCTTAATTAATAACTCGCGAAAGAATGAAGATTTTTGGATTTAGTGTCTTGATATTAGTTAAGAATAGCAAGGGGCCGGTTTTTTGAGAAACCGCCTTTTTTTAAGGAAAGATCGGTTTTTATTTTTTGTTCTCAAAATGTTAGAAACAAAATAAGGATGGGAATATGTTAAGCAGGGCAAGATTCTATAAAAAAAGTCGTAGCGCGAATTAAAACAGCTTTAAAATACAATATAGTCGAATTTTTTGTCCCACGAAGCATTCTCCATAGGAGTTTTCATTATAAAACAATATTACAATGGATATCAAACTCTAGCCCTCCAAAATAGCTAGTGACTAATACTGTGGCTTAAATGCAATGCAATATGGCACCCTACTTCACAATTTTCTTCTTCATTGTGTTCCAAACGGCAAAAAAAACATTGAAATTTCTCATTTGAGGTTATGATCTATAAACGCAAATTGTAAGAGTTGTGGTCAAATGTGGGATTTCTGACTATATACATTTTAACAATCATTTATTGCTCTACGACACACAATAGGTTTCAAGGTGGGACTAGGTGGCACTCTATTAAAAAAACCTTTTTAAAAACTTAGTTTTTACTACGAACTGATACATATTGAAGGCCTCAACTTAGCATACAATTACGAAGACATCGCCAACTACTAGAAACCGTTCACATTACAAAACACGTAGTAAAAACCCTACTGAATAAAATGCAACCAAAAAACTAGATCAGTTAATCGTATTTTTCAATTTATGAGATATTTAAAACAGCAATAAAATTTACATTTTTTCACTACACATTCTGCGCAATAATGACCGCTGGGTTTCACAGCTGATTTTGCGAAGGTGGCGCCATCTATGCAAATTTCTGGAACGCAACTTTGATGGTCACTCTTTTTCTAATACAGAGCGCCAAAAACCACGTCTTGGTTTTAACTTTTAAAAATTACCTTTTGCCCAAAAAAAGTGGTCATTGGGACCATAGAGCTCTGGCAGGGGCACGTGCAATCGGGAAGCCCGGAAGTATGCAACACTTTCTTTACTGCCTATGCGCATTTTGTCTGGACGTTGATATGCAATGACTGCACCATCAAGTGGCCCATGCGACACCAAGCCCAAAGCCTGTTACGCGCGGAACCCAGCAGAACGCAGCCCTCCTCCCGCCCAACCGACCGAGGGGAGCTGCCACATGACGCGCGGCGCGATTAACCGAACTGGTCGCGAGCATGCAGGAAAGATAGATGTTAGGCTAATATTCGAGGACAATTAGAGCTAAACACAACTAGACTAGAGCTACTATAGCTAAGCAAGCAAAAATTACCAAAATCAGAAACAAGACAAAACTAAAATGAAACTAACTACGGGAGAGGTAGGCTAGTATAAGAGATTTAAGAAGGGTTCGATCTACATAGTGGAAGGAACAAAGGAATAAAGTTTCTAGTGGGTCTAATGGGAATCGTAAAGTTTATGCGGCTCAGCAAGTCAGGGCTGTCTACAGCCCCCACATCAAGTTGTGCATACAAATTACACCAAGCATTTTTCTACGACTAACTAAGGATGGAAGATTTATTAAAAGAAGTCTACTACGGTAGGATGGCAGTCTCACAGTTGTATCCCACTTGAGGCCCCGTAGGGCAAATAATAAAAAGTTTTTCTGTACTGATTCAATACGGTCCTGATGTATGTAGTACTGAGGGCACCATGCACATGAGCCGTATTCCAAAATCGGACGAACAAGCGAGATATAGAGAGTCTTCGTTATATAGGGGTCATCAAATTCCTTTGACCACCTCTTTATAAACCCAAGCAAGGTGGAAATGTGTTCAGAAAACTTTAACTTGGAGTCTTGTTTAACGCCTAGATCATCAACCAATGTAATTCTCTCAAGAGAACTACCGCAGAGGGTGTAAGGAGCCAGGAAGGGGCTGGAGCGACAAAAAGTCATAACATTGCACTTCGAGGCATTAAGTTGTAACATATTTGCACAGCACCTTGACTGAAAGCTATTGAGATCAGATTGCAAGCGAGAGTGAAATGAAGTGCCCTTATACTGTACACAGAGTTTAACATCTTCCGCATACATAAGTACTCGATCATTTGTAAATACAGAAGGCAGGTCATTAATAAAGAGTGTGAAAAGTAAGGGGCCTAAATGGCTACCCTGTGAGGGTACCTTTGAAAGGAGGACCCTTTGAGACCTAGAACACAGGTAGCTAGAAATCCATCTCAACAGATTGGGCGGAAACCCTAGAGGGTCGAGCTTTTGTGCAAGAAGAGAATGGTTTACAGAATCGAATGCCCTACTGAAGTCAGTGTAAATAATATCCGGCTGCAAGTTACCTTGGAATCCTTTAATGACAAAGGAGGTGAACTCTAGAAGATTATTGGTTGTTGATCGCCACCGTATAAATCCGTTCTGAGCTGGAGAAAGAAGTGATTTGAAGAGATGCTGCAAGTACGGAGTTAAAAGTTTCTCGAACATTTTAGGAATAGCGGATAACTTAGATATACCTCTATAGTTTTTAACGTCAGACTTTCTACCTTTCTTATGGAGAGGAATTATAAAGGATTCCTTCCAGATGGGGGGAAAGCTAGAAGAATGGATGGATAGAGTGAATAGAGTACACAGCCGGGAACTCCGTCAGGGCCCGGTGAAAATACCGGCTTAACCAATTGAAGTTCATGAAGTAAGGAGCCTTCATTAAACAAAGGGCAGAAAATGCCATTCGACCTTGGTAAACTATATGGATACATATGACCTGGGTAGCTTTCCTGGGAATAGGTGGTTTGAAAAAATTGTGCAAAAAGATCGGCGATTGCCTGATCATTGTTTGCCGACATATTCAAAAATGATAGCGAGGATGGATGTGCGGTCGTTCTACGCTTACTGTTTACAAAGCTGTGAAACTGTTTAGGGTCCTGTGAAAAAACGTATTCTGCATCGAAGGAGGTAGTTTATATAGCATTGAGCATTAAGAACAGTGAAATTTGACCGAGCTATTAAGTAATTAGAAAGAGAAGATGGAGAACCAACTTCTTGAGATTTTTTAAATAGTCTTGACTTTAGGTTCTTCAGACTGGATAACTCTTTGGTGAACCAAGGAGGTTTCGAAAGTAGGATGATAGCAGTCTTCAGGTATAGTGAGCGGGAGTGCTCGTGTTAACAACGCTACGGTCGGATCCGAGACAAAGCACAGATCAAGCAATCGACCCAAGGAGTTTTTTACATGGTTGACTTGAGACAGGGACAGTTCTAATAAGCCATCAATAAACTCATGTCGTGACATGGGCACAAGGTTGTTTGACTCGTCAACCGAAGACCAGACAGTACCTGGCAGGTTGAAATCCCCAAGAACTATTAAATAGTCTTTATCAGATAGCGAGGAAGAAACAGTTTTTAAGGCAAACAAATGCTGCTCGTATATTAGTACATCCGAAGTCGGTGGAATATACGAGCAAGTGACATAAATAGACTGACCGGGAAGAATCAGCCTAACACAGAGGAGTTCCAGGCCTTGTGAGACCTGGACTATGAAAAGTTTCGACGTAAAGTAAGAGTTTACTGCAATCAGAACCCCTCCTCCACGTCGCGACGAACGATCATTCCTATAAATGGTGTACCGATCTGCCAAAACTTCGGAACTAAGAATGTCCGGCTTTAACCAGGTTTCGGTAAACACAATAACATGGGATGAAAATGTGAAACTATCCATAAAAAGAGTGCTCAGCTTACTACGTAAGCCGCAAGCATTTTGATAGGCTATTATTTTATTAACGTTTATTAACTGGTGGGATCGAAATAGACGCTACAGTACTAACCCCCTGCACGTTCTCCGAGATGATCGATTCGGTAGCCGAAACTTGATCACCAGCAGTTGTCGTTGCCCTTGGAGTAGCGAACGAAATTAGCTGCTGCACTATCGGAGTGGACGGAGACAGTTGATCAGCAGCGAGCGGTCGAGGGACAGGCACTTGCAGATCACGAGGAGTGAGTTTTTTGCGCCTAGGAGACTCATTCAGCACTTTAAAACTGTTGAATTGAGACTCCATGGCTAGAAGCCGATCGTACTGCTTTTTAAGGCCCACGGTCAGCTCCTTAAAGCCCTTTCGCGTCTGCCTCATAAACGTGACCATGTCATTCTCGACAGACCGACATGCCTCGAAACTGTAATGCAGACCATTACGCTTTGAAATTGCGTCACCCACGAGTCCTGAAAACCCAATACATTTTGCGTTCACTACGTTATCGCAGAGCCAGCAAGGGATGATCGGCTGGTCGTGGGTGATCTGCTTTTTGCAAGTCTTAGCGCATCTTTATTAATTATGCCAGCGATTTAATTAAAAACTTAACCGACTGTAGACTTGAGCACACCCTCACTCAGCGGGGGCCCTTGAAAGGATGCGGGAACTGCATAAATTGGCTTTCGCGCATAGAATGGCGCTGGCAATGATTGAATTTGATGACGCCTTTGCCCCCCGGCCAGGCAGAACCAAAGACAGCCCAGGGCCAAGTAGTGCAGAACGAGATTTGGATACATATTTAAAGGCTTATTAGTTCCCGACCTGGTATCTTCCACTTCAAACTCCAACTAGGAACTAAAAGCCTCAACTCATATACGAGTATATATACCTCCCAAACAGACAGAGACTGAACCATACAGAGGAGCAAGGGTGAGAAGATGATGGGCAAAAAAAATATACAAATAAGTACCTCGACTAGTCGGTGTTTATATACCCTTTACAGGGATATCTACTTATTGCTGGCGATTCATTTTCAATCAGATAAGACGCTATTTTAATATATTATTCCAACAGTTGGAAGGTATTAAATGATATATGATTGAGTCCTTTATGTACACTTTCTACAGTCTAATTGCCTTTACAACTAACAAATTGAATCAAAATTCGAATAGACTCTCTTAGGGTAATAAAAAAGGGAAAACATTAGACACCGCATATTATAGACGGGACTTGCACCGAATCTGGCATCCGTGACCAAAGCAAACGAGAGCAAACAAAACGCCTCGGTTTTGGCGCGTGGCTCGGTCTGCATTGGGACCGGAAAATTGCAGTTTTGCGGCTTTAATCGGTTGCCAGACGAATGCGGATTGTGAATGTTAAATGAAGGGCAACGGCAACAACCTACTTTGTCAACTGCTGTTCAAACATTTGCCCCCCGGCCAGGCAGAACAAAATTTGGACACATATTTAAAGGCCTATTAGTGCCCGACCTGGTACCTTCCACTTCAAACTCCAACTAGGAACTAAAAGCCTCAACTCAGGCATTAACTCAGACACACATCGCAAATTCTCTGGAGCCATTGATTCTTATTAAGACTGACAGAGAGATGGCAATAGCGATAGAGAGATGGAGTGGAGCGTGGACCGGGTAGCCTGGCAATACGACAGAGAGAGAGACGGGACCAATTTGGCTGTTTATATTTTTACATTTCATTAGGTTTCCTGTTTTCTGGCATTAATTATTGGGGTTAATTATACATGCCCATTAATATGCAAATATTATGGAGTGTGAATATTTTGATGTGCATCATACGATTGCCAACTTACCAACTTGCTCAAACTTAAGCCGACGAAGAAAATTCTTTGAGAAGTTGACCCTGAGGTATAGAAAACATAAATACGGGTATTTAGTATTTGCTTTGCTTTTGTGTAAGTGTGTAAACACTTTTTGATTATTTTTATTTACCCTTTTTAATGGCACATAGTTATTCTTAAAGTTCTAAGAGTTGTTAAGCCCCCCATGTTTTGCCTTCAAACTGTCACATGTGTGTCCCGCTGGCTTAAATAAATCCCAGCTGAAAGCGTAGCCAAGCCATGGCAATGGCTGTCAAACTGTAAAGTGACACTCAGCCATGGGGATATGTAGGGGCATTTCCCCCTCATCACCACGCTTTATGTGGGGCAAAATGTTTTTCCATTAAATTACAAGCTGGATGTCTCTGCTCCGACCCTCCCCCTGTCGCCATCAGCATCACTAGCCCCTTCGTCGGAGTGTTGGCCCGACGACCAGCAGAGTCATGAAATTTAGTGTTGTCGGCATAATTAGACCATCAATTGCGGAAAACTCATGACAGACATGAATGGGCGTTTCCCTGTGTTTGTGGCTGTGTATGGGATAGTGCCTTTGTGTGTGTGTGGTGGGTGGGGAGGGGGGGGGGGGGGGGGGG
>NW_022995747.1:7565340-7806762 GCF_900245975.1 Drosophila guanche | reverse complement strand
ACTGTGGGGGGGGCGTGTGCGTGTTGTGTGGGGAGTGTGGGGGATGGGGGGGGTGGGGGGGGGGGGGGGGGGGGGGGGGGGGGGGCTTTACCACAGGACAGTGGCTAGGGAGGTTCTGGAATAAAGTAATATGGCCCCCAAGCATAAACTCATCAGCGCCGGAAATGCTGACAGCGATGAGGACGAGCCGAGCCACAAAGGCAACAGAGAGCCACCAAAGACGGTCAGGCCAGAATGCCAGAATGTGTTGACGATGCCCGAGACTGTTGCTCCAGAACTACTAGCGAAAAGACCAACCACAATGGCTTAAATAAAGTGAAAATGTAAGGGACAAGTGCTGCTGCTGCCTTCGTCGCTCATAAATATTCACTTGAATATATATTTCTGGTCTACACATACACACACACACACACATACGTATGGCATGGCTGGACGCTTCAGCTTTCATTTTCAGCTGCTTTCGCTGTTAGGGGCGCCAAAGTGTAAAACTGTTTGAGAGTGCATATTTTTATGACGATTTTTCGGCGACTTTGCTGTGCTGTGCTGTGTTGACCAGCCGAGTGTGAAAGTTAAGCACATAAATTACATGTGAGCCATCGCCGGGTCCTGCGAGAGGAATTAGGAGCGACAAAACCCAGAAAACACTTAGAATATGGCAACAAACGGTCGCTGCGGGGCGAATGCTCCTGGAACCGGACCCCACACTCCCCCGGCTCCCATCAAGTGAGGCTCGGTGGCGCTTTTTAGTAAAATTACACGCTCTAATCCACAACTTTTGAGTGGGCACCACCCATCCCCTAACATCATTCTAACATCACCCACACAACCACCGAAAAAAAAGACGCTGAGAGCAACTTCTCGACGAGTGTGTGTGAGGGGCGAGATGAAAGGCGACAGCCGTGGGCATCAAGAGCTACAAGAATGCGCCAGACAGCGGCAAAGACCTAAACGCAAAACAAGCAAATCACATATACATACAGACATACATACACACTTGCATACACACATACACTCATATGTATGTAGCGACTGAGAGTAGTATGCAAAACATAATTCATGCTGATGAAATTGTATGCATGAATATATGAGAGCAGTTCTGCTGCTCCCCTCCCTCTCCCATGCTCTATGTTCACGCTCTCATCTCCTACCAGACCGACCAGGGCTGGCTAAAAATCATATGCATCACGTGATTAAACGCGTCATGCATGAAAATGTAAAATATTGTGCAACCATATACGAGTACACATACCCCCCAGACAGACAGAGACTGAACCATACAGAGGAGCAAGGGTGAGAAGATGATGGGCAAAAAAAATATACAAATAAGTACCTCGACTAGTCGGTGTTTATATACCCTTTACAGGGATATCTACTTATTGCTGGCGATTCATTTTCAATCAGATAAGAAGCTATTGTAATATATTATCTCAACAGTTGGAAGGTATTCAATGATAAATGATTGAATCTTTTATGTACACTTTCTACAGTCTAATTGCCTTTACAACTAACAAATTGAATCGAAATTCGAATAGACTCTCTTAGGGTAATAAAAAAGGGAAAAAATTAGACCCCGCATATCATGTTTACTTGACTTGACTGGCAAGCAAAGTCAGTAGACGGGACTTGCACCGAGTCTGGCATCCGTGACCAAAGCAAACGAGAGCAAACAAAACGCCTCGGTTACAAATTTTTTACAATTTTTCTCCTCTCCATTTAAATGGAGAGAAATGGCTAGCGAACGGAGCAGAGCAAAGCTGAGCTGCTGATGCTTCCTCCGACTGTGAATCCTGCCGTTGACGGAGATGAATCTGGGCAGCACGTGCTGGAGACGCCGCCAGACATTGGCTTGAACTTGGCCAAAACAGGGCTGGAGCCAAACACCCTACACACTCACACACACGCACCACTTTGGCGCGTGGCTCGGTCTGCATTGGGACCGGAAAATTGCAGTTTTGCGGCTTTAATCGGTTGCCAGGCGAATGCGAATTGTGAATGTTAAATGAAGGTCAACGGCAACAGGCAAAAGTGAAATGAATAGTCCATTTGTATAGTCAAATACTCACATTATTCATATACAATTTTATTCATTTGTGCATCAAATGGTGGTTTGACTTTGTATCGCACAAAATGGATAACATTTTTGAAAGTAAATAAATTGAAATTGTAATAGATTTTTGCGAAATTATTCCTGGATGATTTGAGGCTAATAAATTCATATGAACAGGAATTAAATTTGTCGATTCCACTCGCATACAGAATTTAGTACGCCTGTCAGGAGTAAATATTAAATAAACAACAAAATTATCATATAACTTGCTGTATTTTCTAAACCTAAAGAACATTGCCGACTAAATCACTTTATAAATTCCAACTTGTCTCACACAATGCAACTTTAATAGGCATCCACACTACCCACTTCTTTTAACATATGGGAACACTTTTTTGGTGGCAAATAGACAAACTCCAGCATACTTTGTGGCGTGTCTGGGGGAGAATTTATTACTAGAACTTGGAAATATCATTCAGAGCTGGCGCCGCGCTCACTTTTCGAGAATTATGTCAGGCTGGAGCAGCTAAAAGTTGGAGTTTAACTACTTTTCTACGACTTTTTCGCATTGCTGGGACCAGGGAAAAAGAAGTCTAGTAAAATGCCGGAAAGAGCGCGAACTTTCTTCATTTGGTGCGGCACACTTTGTCGCAGTTGTGGCACTTGCCCCTCGCTTGCTATTTTAGTCGCTCCTTTAGTGCGGATGCTCCTGCTGCGCTGCTGCAGCCTACAAACTGTGACAAATTCCCTCGGCTTTCTCCCGCCACGCCTGACATATATTCCCATGGTTTTTAGCATACTTCGGGCGCAGCGCAGTGCGGCCAGATTATTGCGGACACGTCGCAGCCACTCGCAGATAAAAGACACAAGGAGAGACAAAAGCAAAAACCACTGGGAACACTTTAGTGGAGCAGTCCGACTTGAAAGTCTCCTTTTCTACGATTTAAAAAGAGTTGAAAGTGGGGCATTGACAATGCCCTTTGGGTTGCTAGAGAACCAGAATGAATCACAAATCATCGCTATGTTGGAAAGTGCTTAAAATCCAACAACTACTCTATACATATATCAGATATTAAGCCTTGACTTGTGCATTCTCTCAGAGATAACTCTTTTCAGATCTTCCTGCCTGTTCATCTACTGAATGACAAAAACATGCAAAGTAGTGGGTACAGCGCCTCCCACAACCGAGTCCGAGCAGCAGATGACATGTTTGGGCAACCCACTTGCGTATTAGGAGCAGCAATGGGCAGCTGCCTCTTCATTAGGGACTCCATTGAAATTTAGCATACCAAAGCAATGCGATGCATACTTTAAGGCCATCTCGGACTGCACCCCCCCTGGTATTCCCTGCGGAGAGATGCTGGAGAAAAAGAAAACTTTGCTTTGCAGCAAATCAGCGAAAGCGCCAACAAACTATTAAAAACTTTTGCAACAAGAAAAACTTGCAGGACCAAGACTTTCGCCTCCCACTGCTGCATCCTCAGCCTCAGCCTCAGCCTCACTCTTAACCTCAGCCTTGTTGCTGGTGATGGCATCCATATCTGACGAGTGCCAAAAAGCAAAAGTTTCTTGCTGCTGCTCTTGGTCCTGCTGCATACAATGTTTGTGCTGATTGCAGCTCGGCAAATGGCTTTTGATTTCACAAATCAAAACTTTCTTGTGAGAACTGCGCACGTGATTTATGCCTGCGGCAGTGGCAGTGGCAGCAGCAGCAGTGGAAGCTGGCGAGGATCGCCGGCGACATGCACGAGCGCCCCGCTGTAAAAACTTAGACGGGTCCGTCCGGCTTAGCCAGCCAACAGTAGAAAAGGAGACTAGGGAATCCAAGACGCACACAAAGTTGCTCATTCTGTTTTGCAGCTTAATGCACATTTAGATTTCGCTCAGTGCGAGGCGGGTGCATCCTAATGGCAGTTCATCAGGCAGCCAAAAAATGGAAGAAACTCTTCTGCTCTAATGAAAGCGGCATCGGCGTCCTTAACACTTTCCTCTAATTGCCGCAACGCCAGCCAGGGAAACTTTCCCAGTGAAATGAAAATAACATTGCATATCTTATGTGGTTGCAGGTGAACCACATCTCCAAGTGGGTGAGTGCGTGCTTGTGTGCTTTGGCCAATTCATGTCTTAACGTCTGCAACTCATAAATAACATCAAATAATAGCCCCGTCTGCCGAGGAGGGAATGCCGAGGCCCCTCCCTAATAAAGTGCCAAGAACAAGAAACAGCAGCAGAGCGACTAATACCAGAACAACAACTGGCAACAACTGGCAACACCAGCGCCACACTTGCAACACTTGGCAGTGGCAGTGGCAGCAGCATCAGAGTTGCATTTGCAGTTTGCCAGTTGCCAGTTGCCAGTTTCCAGCTGCCCCACCCGCAGCCCCGAAAAACTTTTGTGGTCGTGCATTCGCTTAGCGCTAAATGCAGCAGAGTTAACTCTTTATGTGAGCAGAGCACAGCCGCCACACCCTGGAACTCAACCCGAATGTATGTACCCTGTAATGTTAAGATCTCTGCTTTGGTTGATTTCCTTTCGAATTGCAGAAGTATGTGCCATAACCTAGGAACTTCTCATCAACATTTCAGCTACAAACATCTCCTATCCTCCCAGTTTTCAGCATACAGCAGCCTACCCTGCATTAGTTTCGTTTTCTGCCCACTTATCAGGTGGCTGCGGAGCCGGCTAACAAATTTGGGCTAATTAGTTGGACTTAAACGCGGCTTATGTGCCGCCTAATGGCAGCTACGCTTGCAACCCCAAGCTCAAACCCAACCCCAATCCCAACCCTATCCAGCTCAACCCTTTCGGGCTGAAATGCTGCCACAAATGGTTACCATGCTTCTGGGCGGACGAGCATTTAATATATGTAATTGCAGTTTCTGGGCTTCGGAGGAAGCACAAAAGCAACCAAAGCAGCAAAAAAAAAACATACTTTATAATGTTGCCAACAATTTTTGGGGAACCAACTCAAAAATTGTGCTACTGGATGGGGGCTGGGCTGCTGCTGCCGTGCCGCCTGCCTCTGACCCCGTTGGGGAGAAGGACACAAATTGTCAGTAGACCACAAAACACGCAAACATTAAGGCCACACTGGAGCATCAGCCACACACCGGAATGGATATATTTGTATCGCTCCGCCCCACTCAGGCCCCTCTGGCTCATCTGTTTTGTCATGTCATTGAAGCGTAAATGAAACATTTACGACGCTTGTTTAATTAAAATAAATTTTAATTTAATCAAAATTTGTCTCGATGTGCGATGTGCCTGCGTGTGGCTATAACAGAAACGATAGGAGCAACAGCCATGGCAACCAGCAGCATTATGCCCGACACCGTTTTGGCATTTTACATTAAAATTGTTCGCATAGTTTTTTGGGTTACAAAATGGTTTTTCTGCACCGTCGTTTTCATTGTCCTCGCACCTAGCAGCTGTCGCTTTACAGGCTTTAAAATTCCAACAAAGTTTTGTAGTTGTTTTGTGGAAGTCGTCTTACGCACGCCCATTGCCCTCTTTCTGTGGCAATGTTCGTGTCTCTGTCCCAGTGCTTGTACTCTCTCCGTTACGCTCTTAAGTGTCATGTTGTACAGGTGTCAATTGTGGGCGTGGCACTTAATTAAATCATTCTGTCGTCCCTTGATTAATTGTCACATAACAAACATTCTGTGGATTGCGTGTGAGCTGGGACAATGGATAAACGAGGTTATGCCAAGGGGGGAAGGGATATGTGACTGATTAAGTGAAAACGTTGCATACTTTTTGCTAGGAGAGTGAGTCTCTTTGTTGAATCGTGAACAGTTTACGAGACTTCGAAAATAACTTATCTATTTTATAGTAATTTAAGATAAATCTTAGTTAAACAGTTCATCATGCAGATCTTACAACTTTTATTGTATACTTCACAACATCCTTGGGTGGAGGAGGTGCTTCAAGCACTGAGCAATTCAATTAAATGCTCCGGCTTCAAGGAAAAAGTTGTTCTAATTTAATTGGATGTTTTGTTTGCACATGCCGCGAGTATTTTTCTGTGGCCATTGTTTCCCCGTACTTTGCCCAGAGCTTCGTTTTATTCGATTTAGAAAGAGCCAAAGTGCAAGCCCCGAGCCCATGACGTATGAGTGATATAAATATAATAAACGCGGTACCGAACAGCGGCGCTAATTGCCAGAAGTACTCGTAAATGCAATATAAGTTCGGTCTCGACAAATGTTATTACAATTATAATGGAAAGCAACACCAGCGAAAAGGCTGCGATGTGCCATGAAAAATGCATATTTGGGCTTAACCGAAAAATAAACAAGGCCAACACAGCCAACGGCGAGGTGGCATGAGGCTGCGGGGTGCTGCCTGCACCGTCATGTGTGCAACAAAAATTCTTTCGCGCTTCGTTTCGTTTGGTTTGCATGCCACAGCGAGCGCTGAGCCGAAAAGTATGCAACAATAAATTCCACCATGACGCCAGCTTTTCATTTATTTCAAACCCCACTCCCTTCACACCCTAGAGTCCATCCCTACCCACTTCCCACACGGAAAATGGTAGAAAATAAATAAAATCAAGCACTTTCTGTCCGCCAATTTTCTATCAATTTTCATGGAAACTTCCCATAGCCCCCCAAGCCACCTAAAATATTTACAATTGTACATTTTTGTGGTCAGCTTGGTAGTTGCCAGTTTGATGACCACCAAGACAGAGGAAGGGGCTCTTGATCTTTTCTATGTGTGCTATCTCCAGTTCTGGCCACTTTACTTTATAGCCCCATAAATTCTGTTGCCCCCTCCCTGTATGTGAGCATTTTGTTTGATGGCTTTTCTCCAATTGATTTTCAAGCCTCTGCCTGTTGGATCGCTGTTAGTTAACAGCTTGCACAACTGTACCACATGAATGCTAGGAAATTTATGGCCGACCAATCGAAACAATTGCTTGACTTGTGCCCGATTGCATCTGTGGATGCACAAAAGACTTCTTGTGACAGCATTCACGACTATCAGCTTCTCCTGGCCCCATCCTGACTAAGCTGCACCTGCATTTTACGACTGTCAACTGCAACGTTGTTCTGTCCCGTTTATGTGCATTTTTTGAGCAGCTCCTCCCAGTCTCCTCCTTGTGGTTTTCAGTATTTGCCGCTTGAATATCTTCGGCTTGGGCTTGCTGGCATGCAAATACTTTCCTCGAGTCTAGATAAAGTTGACTTTTGATTTGCAAGCAGACTCACTGAGGCATGCGGCGACATGAAGCCATCCAAGTTCCATCCAACCGCTCTGAAACCGAGTCTCTTGTTTAGTAATTACAAAAATACGATAAGACTCGGAGCAGCCAGTCAGGTGGAAAACGAATACTCGAATGCCAATACAAATATTCATGGCCTGTTGTTGAAGGAACAATCAAAGTATAATGGAATATGTTATGCCAGATTATCAATAATGCTCATGTCTGCACGTAGGCAAAAATGTGTCAAGCACTTGATGAGAAAAACTGAGCAAGGATTGCATTTTGTACGAAGGAATTTCAAGTGTGACGAAACCCAAATGAAATGTAAGCTATAGCTTAAATTTAAGATAACATTTGATTTGAATAGTTTAATTCTCAGAATGAAAGATGCTTATCTTATCATTTTATTTATACTTAAATTAAAGTATTCCGCATCTACAAGAACATTTATTCAAATTTAATGGGAATTTAAGAGTATTAAAAACATATCTAAGTGAAGAAACATTGCGTATAAATTGTGTAGATAATTAGGAGTGAAATGCATGTTTTATCTGCGTGGTAATATGTGTCCATCGTTGTACTGGGAACATTAATTAACCTTTCGCATCTGCTGCAGGATTATGTCCTCGACCTGAACTCCATCGGGCGTATCGAGTGCATACAGAACGGCTTTGGCCACGTCCAGGGGCTGCAGTTTGGGCAGCTCGGCCACCGCGTGCGAGTAAACACTGAGAAAATCCGTGTCCACCATGCCAGGACAGATGCTCTGGTGGGGGATAAAGACGAGTACTGCTTGGTTACCAGACGCGTTCGTCATGTTTGATGGCCATGCAAATTTTCGTGAATGGATTGGGTTGGTGATTGCCGATGGGGGTAAATGGGGGGTGGTCTTATCGATGGGGTGTGGAGTGGAGTGGAGTGCCATGTATGCACTGCATTTAACTTACCGTTAATTTAATATTTAATTTGAGAAAATGTATTTCCTGGCGCACCGTTTGGCAGAGTGCCGTAATTGCATGCTTCGTGGCCGGATAAACGCTGAATAAGGGTACCGGCACTTCCGGTATGCGATGGCCGAGGACGCTGTCAAACGCGTCAGCAGTGTAGGTACATAAGGAGGCAGAGCAGACAAAGTGTGTGTGCGTGAGTGTGGGTAAATAAAGTCAACATAACGGATTTAAGCACTTAAAACAGCAACAAAAAACAATGCCAGCGACAGAGACAGAGAGAGCTCGGAGCAGCAGCAGCAACACTTACGGAAAATGGCGGTCAGCAGCTGACACGTTCCCGACACGCAACCCCACTGCCTGCAATCCACACTTTGCATGCTTCAAAGAATGTGTCCGGGTACCGGTGTCTGTGTCCGTGTCCCTGTCCGTGTCCGTGTTCGAGTCTGAGTCCTGTCTCGCCCCATCTGCCTGCATGTCGCCGTGCATTTTGTGCAAACATTGCGTAAACTTCTTTTAATTTACCGTCCAGGTGACCGTAGCCATACGTTTTCGGGAACGATGGCATTTAAAGCAAACAGCTGCATACTCAGCGTCAGCTTCAGCCACGCCATCGTCCAGCCAACATCCACCCCAGTGCACTTTTTTAAATTAATTAAGTCTTAATATTATTTCATTGACATTAAGCGAAATGCATATTGACGACCACTGCCCCACCCCACAGCGTCACACGCTCATTAGCAACGCCTCAGTGGACAGTTTCGGCTTCGACTCCGCTCGGCCCGGCGGGCGGCCGTGCATTGTCTTTGACTCCCAATGCACCGCCCACCAAATAAATACATTTTCTCATTAATTAACGTTTGCGAATTTCGAAGTTGCCTTTTCCACTGCTCAATTGTATTCGGTTTTGACAATATGCCCATGTCCGTTGCTCATTATGGCGGAAAAATGCGTTCTGCCTTTATGGATTGAGTGTCTTTAAAGGCAGTTCAAAAATAAGGGGAATAACTGAGTCAAATTCCACTCGCAATTTCCATGCGTTTGCCCTATAATCAATAAGATTAATGTTGACTTTATAGAACTCGGCATACAAATTGTATTCCATGAATTTGGCATGGAAAAACATGCTCGCCCACAGTGCGTCTACGCAATTATTCAATTTATCCATTTGCTCATGGGCGAACGGCAATAATTGCTATCTGCTAGTGGGCTCCATGTGGTAAGTATGTACATATGTATGCATGAATGGTATGTATGTACTCGCACTCTCGTTTGTGCACTCAAGTAAATTTCATTAAAATTAAATCAATGCAATTTGAAATTAAAGCCATAGCGCAAATCAAACATTCGGCTTAATGCGCAACATTTTTGATTTTAAATGCGTCGCGTATTGGAATTCATGAAATAATAAAAATCATCGACGAGCGGCTGGTCAGTTGGGTGGATGGGTGGATGGGTGGCTGGGCATACTGCGGGGGGCTGAATGGAAAATGCAAATGCAATACGCATTCAGCTTAATGCAAAATACTTAATTATGTTGAATAATTGAGTTGTTGTTGTTTCTGGTTCTGGGGTTCTGGGGTTCTGGTGTTCTGGTGTTGCTGCGGCTGTTGCTGCTGGATTCTGGAGTTGTTTGTGCAAACACATTGGGCATGCAAAGCTTTTAATGCACACCCACACCGCAAAAGCACAACAACAGCAACAACAACAGGAATGGAGTGCAGCTGCAAGGCCGCAGCTTTAGATACCCTCCCAAAAAGAAGATACCATCAAATATTGAATTGATGATATTGCCCAAACTCTACTACTCTACTCTACTACTACGGCAGAAGGATGTTGTAAAGTCATGACACCCTCTCCAAGGGTATCGCAAAAGCAACAGCAGCGAGAGAAATTGACATGATTGAACAGGAAGAGCTTGGCTTGTGCTTGGTCACCCTAACAGGTCCTATCTGTCCCCCTACCTCTCCCTCTCTCTTGCTAGCTGGCTCCCACCCTTTCTGTCACTCTCTTTGCTTTCAGCATTTAAATATCAATAAATGTTTGTGCTGTTGTGCTGTTTGTTTGCCGCATGGCTTTTAATTTAATTTAAATAACGCACCAGCCCCACTCACTATTCTGCACCAACCCCAACCATCACATCAGCAACAGGGAGCGAGGAGGAGTCGAGTCCTTTTTGCGCGATTCATGCAATATGCATGCATTGATCAACATTGGGCATGGCAGCCTGGCTTCCCCCTGTTTGCACTTTCATTACGCCCCGATCAGACACACTCACTCACGCAGTCCCCCACGAATATTTTGGCACTCAAGGCAGAAGCTTTGGTCAGCCCGTGTTTCCCATTATAAGCAAAACTATAATACATATAGGTGCGAATGTGCTTACTGATTTACCTTCTCTTCCGCTATGCACACACACACACATTCATATGAATATGGACGTATTCATGTGTGGCTGTGTGGGTGCACGCATTCATTTCAGTTTGAGCCTAATTTTCGTATTTTAGCAGGGTAAACAGCATTCAGTAAACCATAAATCAATTGGCAAAGACTAGCATTTGTATGTCCATTCACAATTGGTAATAAATGAATGTTTTGTGGTTCGTTTTGAATTCACTTTTAGTATCCAAGGATTTAACTGTGACCCAGAAATCAAGAGATAAAGTTCACAGAAGAGAGACTGAAAGGAACCTAGCTTGAAATAACATTATTACTAACCCAAAATACTTTTCCAACTGGTTAATGTGAAAGTAATGACTTCTAAGAATATTAATTGACCCTTTGGCTAGCACAAATATCCTGAAAAGATACTCACCTATTCATAACCACAATATGTCCACGAACATTAGCTGCAGCCATCAGCTTCAGACCCTCCCGAAGGCAGCAGGCTGTGGCCACCACATTCGTATCGAAAAGCTCCTTAATGTCCTTGGTCGTTGACTCTAAAAGTAGGAGTGTGATGGAGGAAAGGTCATTGTTTCTTCAAGATTAAACATATGTAAAACGACACTAACCACTGAGAAAGTTTGCCTTCAGGATGCCAGCGTTGCAGACAAGGACATGAATGCATTGGAATTTCTCGCGTAGCCAGGCAAAGGCGCTGGTCAACTGCTGCTCATCGTTTAGGTCGCACTCATGGGCCAATATCTTTCCCTCGCCTTTCACTTGATCGTTGAGAACCTACGCAACATCGCCGATAGCTTCAAGTATGTACATACGTTTGTTGAATATTCACTTCTCACCTCAATGAGCTGCACTCGTCGTGCTAGTCCAACGACAGTCATTCCGGCATTGGCCAAGAGCACAGCCGTACTGGCTCCAATGCCTACTGAGGCGCCTGTTACCACAGCCACCTTGTTTCGCCAGTAAGAATTATCCATGTCTTAGAAGCAAGAGACTGACAATTTGTAGGGAGCTGTAACAGTGGAGACAACCTAGCAGCTTCGTGTGCCGGTAGCAACTGCCTGTGGATGCTGCCAGCGATCGAGGATCCAGCTTAAGCAGCCATAGCACAGCACCGTGGGCGAAGCGTGAAGAGAATGTGCTCTAAAAGTTACCTTAATTAGGTTAATCTTTTCAAGATAATGCTCTAGTCTACTACATTTTTGCGACTTCGATTTATACCAAATTGTAGCACAAGTATTTTATTTTCCAACCATTTTTGACAATTTGTTGGCTGTTATGACCCCACTGTACTTTCGAGTCGTCGATCGGCTGAAAGTCGGTTTCTTTAGGGTTTTGCGGTTCAGGGGCCAGGGACGATGTTCCCTTTGATTGCATCGGCAGCTGGACCAGTCGCATTTAATTGATTGCAATTTGCTTTCTGTCATATTGTATGGCTGCACTCTGTGCTTTGCACTTGCCCCACTCCAAGACCTTCCCCCCGGCACTTTTCACGGAGCATTGCACTCGTTTGCGTTTCACTTGGGTTTTCCACTATGTTTTTTTTTATTTTCGCATTTTCTTTTGTTTGCGTGGGTATTTCCAAGCTTGGTTTTGCGGATATCTGATACCAAATGAAAAATCCCATTTCGCTTTGCGGCTTTGGTTTGTTGTCACTAATCTCTCGGGCTGACACTTGGGGATTATTTTCATACTTCTATTCAAAAAACTAAAGCCACTGCGCGTGAAAAGAGACTTGGTAATAGAGAATGAGAGATACACAAAGAGGAACACGAAGCTGCCACAACTATGGATAGAGTTAAAATCTAACAAAAACAGTTTTTCACTCGTAATTATTTAAAGCCAAAAAGAAAGGTTTGATAATACCATTATTTAAGTTATTGGCACAGCCAAAATATCGTGACAATATATCTCGGTGACATAGGACCAGATGGCCGAAGGAACTACTAGATAGTATCTTAAAGTTACACACCCCAAAGGTACTTTTTGGGCTGATTACAAGATCAGGGATACCTCCTGGAAGCCGACGCTAAGAGCTAAGATCAGAGAGACCTCTGATATGACATACTAACCACATTTGTGAGCGACATCTGTTGACGACATGCAACCTCGATAATAATAGACATTAATCTCTGGCAAAGTCACATTGCCATACAACTCTGCTGATGAAGAATGTTGCTAATTTCGTAATGCTGCAATATTTCTACTCTCCGTTTGGGGGCGCTAGTGCTTAGCAGCGTTGTCTTAACAGCCGCGGGTAGCGCATGTGTGACATTCACTAAATGAAAGGATACATTTCAGCTACGACCAGCATTTGTCAGAATGTCAATTGAAAAACAACTTAGCGCCCTCATTGTGTCAGCGGGAGTTCTGTGAACTTTTTTTCGTATAATGTAATGTTCACTAAATGAAAGGATACATTTAAGCTTCGACCAGCATTTGTCAGAATGTCAATTGAAAAACAAATGTGGCGCCCTCATTGTGTCAGCGGGAGTTCTCTGAACTTTTTTTCATATAATGTAATGTATTAAATGTCATGTAACGTAAGTAATGTCATGTAGTCATTCTGTAGATAGAGCATAGTTCAAAAAACGGACGCACATATTGGCACCACTGAGGCACTAACTCCACTGAAATTGTAACACAAGGTTAACGTTGCATAAGTTCATTTAACTGTAAACTAGAAATCAAGATATTAATTTCATAGAAGAGAGACTGGAAGGAACCTTGCCTGTAATACCATTATTAATAATCCAAAAGACTTAACCAACTGATTAATTTGAAAGTAATAATTTCTAAGAATATCAATTTACCCCTTGGTTAGGGAAAAGATACTAACCTACTCATTCCCACAATATGTCCACAAACATTAGCTACACCCATAAACTATAGACCCTCCTGAGGCAGCTTGTGTCAGTACATAGAACTAAAACATACCAACTAACTTTTTAACTGAGTTCTGTAGAAGTCCTTCAAGTCCCAAAGGAAGATGAACCCAACCTTGTACCATCAAAGTCATAATGTGAAATGGAAACGTATCCTTCATCCCGTATTGGGTCTCCTGCTGGGCTCTTTACGAGTATCTAAACAGGATTTTGCGCATTAGACACTCCTTTGAATGGATAAGTGTAACGCAGTCCCGCATGAGCAGAAGCAGCACCAGCGTCTTCGCCAAGGACAGCGACTTTGGTGGTGGTCAGCCAATCATTAATATCCTTGACCAGTAAGCCTTGGACAGCCTTGGACAGCGCAATCTGGTGGTGTAAAGACAATAAAATGTTATTGTAAATCGTTTATCTTCATTACGCGGCCAGCGTCAAAACTCGGCAAATAACCGCAATAAACCGGTTGCCATTTCATAGTCATAACTGACCAGGTTCTCGGGTTCAAGTGTCCACCCCATCGCAACCCCGTCCAGAAGAAGACCACCCATTCCAATATATTCCTAGGCTAATGCAACCCCTGCAACTGCAACCTTTTGCCTAAGCCCGGGGGTCGTAATTATATTTCTTTTGTGTTCCATTTTAGTTTGTCTTTTCATTGCCTTGTTCTTAAGATTAAGCTTTTGTTTTTCCATTTAACGCTTAATTTCAACATTTTGATGCCCTAACGCGATTCGCTGACCCCTCGTTATCCTGCCACTGGTAACCATAGGAGCTGAATCGAGATCGGTTACACAATATACCCGATCCACGAACCCCGCTCGATCCTTAAGGCAAACGCAACTGACCGCAACTAAGCAAACACTTGGCCGCGCCAACGGGTTATTACGCTTCGATTCGCATTTGACTTATGCAGATGTGGATGAAAAAAAGACTTTAATTGCATTAGAAAACCCTGCAACGGGTTCTCCACCACTGACCGCTGGCCATTGTATGTCACCCTGGTTCTGTTTGTTTTACTGACTGGACCTGGCCCCGTTTAACCTTTTCAATATTCTAGCTATTGTCCCACGGCCAGCGGTCAACTTTTAATGCACTTTCCGGTCATGGCTGAGTACACTTGAGACTGTCCAAAACTTCTTGTTTGTACTATATTGTTAAGCGGATCAGTTTCAGTTTCTTATTCAGATTGAGATTCCCCCATCCACTGGCTTTCTTTGCGGTTGAATTTTGTTTTTGATTTGCATTTGTCCGTTCTCATCGCACGGTTTGTTGGCTCATTTTTCGGCAATTTTCGTCAGCACACTCCCTCAAAACGTTCATCCAAACTCAATCTGCCGGTGAATATAATTTTGTGGGTACGTGCGCTGCACGCTTTGGTGGCCTTTGCCAAGAACACAAAAACTTATTTCAATTGCAAGAACTGCAATACGAGCTCTCCAAGTTGAGACTGTGAATACCCTGACGATATTAACCAAAACCTTTTGAACCTTTTGCAAGATCACTGGAAAAGATATTTTGAAGAATGATTCCAAAACCGATCTTCCCAAACAAATCCAATAACCAATTTTACCGCTTTTTTCTGCAATTACCAAGGGCAAACGAACACATAAATTATGCTGAAATGCAACCCAACGAGAGCCCGATTTGACTTGATCCTGCCATCCTGCCTCCACACAATATTGCGTGACTTTACGTGGGCACAGAATTGACTTTGAGCTGGCACTCATTAGTACTCGCATTGCACTCATCGTTCCCCGTATGCCAATTTGTATATTGTCTGCCGCCCAAAATTGCTCAATAATGTCTTTGGGATTGCCGACGAAGAAGGAGTTGGCGTGTTGCCAGGCGTGTTGCAAAGGCAGAAACGGAACTAGGAGTGCCGCCAAGATCTGGGAGTGGGCGATGCAGATTGAATTTGACGCTGCATGTGGGCATTGTTCTCCGACCGAAAGAACTTGAGGCAGACATGTACAGGAAATGTGGTTCCGAGTGGATAAGATTTTGAACTTTTGTTAGTTCCACACCTGTTTTTGTCTTTGAGCAAATCAAACTACCCTTCCATTGAATACTTCACTGCTAAATGGCCAAAAACAGCTCAAGAACACACACACGAAATTCCCAAAAATCGCGCGCTTTTTATTGTCGGTTTTCCTTCCTGTTAGGGGCAGGGGAAAGCTGTCCCAGAGTACTACACTCCTACTTACTGACCCTCCCCAAGACAGGCAGTTGCATTGCATTGCGTTGTGGTGTGGAATTCTACGGTTCGACGACTCGTAACGCTGGTAGTTCCCCTTTGAACCCGGCCCCAGGGACAGCGATAGGGAAGAGAAAGAAAGCCAGAGTGCATAAAAAGAAACACCTGATCAAAATTTGAAATTATTACAACGAAATACGCTAAACATAAGGACAAAACTGGGCATAGCTCGTGCTCGCATACAGATGTCTATGCACCCTCTACTATAAGCCATGAAAATGCTTTGGTCTAATGAACACCGCTCTCGAGTCCTCCTCGTTGTCGTCGTTGTCTTTTTCGTTGTCGCTGTTTTGACCTGGCCCATAAAGAAAAACTTCAACTGTAATTATGCGCTAGACTGAGAAAGCGAGAGATGGAGAGAGAGAGAGAGAGAGAGCCCAAGTCGGGGAGGCACAGAGAGAGAAACTAAGAAAATTCGTGGCTAAATGGGGTTGGGGTCGCGGTCGCTGTCGGGGTCATTCAGTATGTAACATGCATGCACCTGACACAGCCGACTCATTACATTTTGGGTGCCTTGACTCAAAAGGAAGTTGAGGAAATGGATGTAGATGTGAATGTGGAAGTGGAAGTGGCTGCTAGCGCGTGCTCAAAGGTTGAGGGCCAGCCCCGAAGCAGAAGTCGAAGTTGAAGCCAAAGACAGAGTCGAGGAGTCAGCCAAGCGCTGCTGCCACAACTTGAGCATAATTTGGTTGCGCTCCGCTGCCTGGTGGTGGTGGCGTGGCGGTGGCGACAGTGGCAGAACTAACAGTTTTCCTTCAGCGACAGTGCAACCCCCGAGCGAGGAGTTTTCCTGCAGCGGGAGTCCGGTGCTATTGGGAATTGGGCGCCAAAACAACAGAAGCAGCAGCAGCAGCAGCGGCGGCAACCGCGTTGGCAGTCAATGACATTCGACTGGGTTCTGAAAACGCTGTTGCCAGGACGAGGACGCACCTCCGCTCTGCTCTGCCAACATATGCTCGGGCTGGCGATGGCTCGTGCCAACATCAGCATAACAATTAAAATGAAAATATTCCTAGGATAACAACTTCGGGGTTCGGTTAATGTGGGCGCGTCGATTGCCGCTTGCTTCTTTATCTGTCGGTTAACATTTTAAACTGGGACACACGGGGTGGAGTGCCAGCACTGCACTAGATAGACTCTCTAGAGGGTGGCTGGCGTGTTAGAGCCGGCTGCGTTTAAGGGTTAGACGCAACTGACGCACGCCCTGCACCCGCGCCTCTCTGCTATTCCCGATCCTTGCCACCAAATAGCATATAGCACTCGGCTGAGTCATCCAAATGGGAATGTTCGAATGGTCGAATGGCCGGCGTCCTGTTTGTAACGGTCACGCACGCAAGGATCAGTCACTGAACAGCGTCTCATATGGCTCACACATGGGTGAAACATCAGCAACAGCAACGGCAGCAGCAGCATACCCTGTCGGTTGTTTGTCTTTCGTCCTCCCATGCTGTTTGTCCAAGTCAAAGTCGAAACTGTGAGCTTCATGCCGTGTCGGGCCGTGCTGTACCTCCCCCGTCCTGTTAATGCACTCATAAAATGTGACCAACTGACTCCTCGAATCGAGGCCTAAATGTGCCGGGCATGTGTGACCCTTAACCTTAACGGGCACAAGCATTACCAATCCCATTCTCTTGGTTTCACTTAGCGCGAAATTTTGCAATTATTAATTTGAGAAACAGGCGCTTGTCTCATGGCCAGGGCATGGGCGGTGTGGTTTATGGAAAAATTGTACTGATACTTCTTCGACCAGGACACCATATGGCGACCACTTCAAGTGGAACCAACTCTGTGGGAAGTTCCACCCGCTGTACAATGGCTGGAAAGTTTCACTCTTAGGGTGGTCCCAGCAGATCACCAACTGGGCAAGCTTGTGTTTGTCATGATCTATATCCTCGAACCTTAAATGCACATGCACTAAAAGTCTTACAAGTGGAATGAACGATCAAAAAGTATATACTCTTACGAACCAGATGTTGTCTCTCTAATAAATAAATAGTCCTAAGATTTTGCAAGAATTTAATGCACACGAGTACTTGCATACCCAGATTATTATCGACTGTTGTGTCATCGTTTCTGATAGTAATTCAAAAATAAATTTTAATAATAAAAAGTCGAACGGAACGTGTTCTTTTATGCCAAATCTTTTTCCGCCTGGACAAGTAATTTAATTGATGGCCAAAAATATTATTTCCTAAAAATTGGTTTCATTCCATTTCTTAAGATGTCTGTGTTTGTATAATTTGTTTAATTAAAATTTATGTTACCCCATATAAATCAAGATCTCCAATCTATTTATATCAGGAGAGCTTGGACATTTTGGTCGAATAGAAATACTTTTCAAAGCTGTAGTTTGAACAAAAAGATAATATGTTTTGGATGGTATTATCTGCAAGCAGCAATATCAGCTAGAAAAGCATTGTAGATCGTTTATCTAAAAACTCACACGATGAATTGCAACTATTAAATGAATTGATTTATAATTGATTATAAAACCAAAAATTGTCATCAATTAGTAGTACATTTCATTCATCGTAATTATCCTGAGGTCACTTTGCTAGATGCACACCAATTTGATTGATACACATTTCAAGTAATGGTTCCACTTAATGTTCCTTCATAGATCATCCCATCTCATCCACCGATAGTGTTAATGAATCCCGAATTTCAAGAGTTGAGAACAACAGGATTTCCTAATTGCTTTGTTGACATTTTCTCGTCATAGATTCACTGGAACTTGTTTAAATTTGATACACTTTGCTTTGTATGCGTCTCCAAGGAGGGGAACAGCCTGGATGATCATAATTCTCGTGTTCCTTTACAATATTCCCACATTAAAAGTGCATTTTGTAGGGGCGGGCGCAGCAGGAAGCTCACATCAATGAACACTTGAAAGGATTCCAGCTTTAATGGCACGTAGCAACATGTGCACAAGAAATGTTGCCAAAAAGCTATCGAATTACATCAGCGATGTGATCACTGCTTCGTTCCATCGATCGCATTGTAAGTAAGAGTAACCATATAAGTAGGTCGTTGGCCGTTGGCTGTTGGCTGTTGGCTGTTGGCAGGGGGGCTTCGAGGAGGCCTAGAACCTCGCTGTGGTCCCTGTGTGGCTTCTTACGTTCCATTGTAATAAACCAGAGACGAGGCGCAAAAATATTAAACTGCAATAAAATGGAATCGGAGGCAGAACAAGTGTACATAAAAATCAAATTAATAGTCCATGTCAGGCCCGAGTCGTCCTGGCACTTTGTTTTGGTGCGATCAGTGGGAAACCTCCGACGAGCACAAAGAACCATCTTCTCGACAAATGCAATAAATTTCTGTGCACAAAGGAGGAACAGCAGACAGAGAAGAGTACGGCAAAAATCACTTGGTCCTATCAGCCAAATGCAATCTCTCACCTTTCATTTGTCAATTAGTTCAAGTGCAAAGGATCGACAACAGAAACGCATGGGATCAGCATCAGGTCACGGTCAACTCCCTCACTTCAGGTAGGTGGATAGAGAGAGAGAAAAACATAGATTCGGGATCGATATCCATTGGGTTTGTCAGTTTCTTGTTTTCTTTTTTATAGGCTGGAAATCAATAAAATATTTATTGTCTATTACTTGGGTGGAGGCGTACCCACAGGAGCACTTTGTCCAGCACATGTTTAGGCCAGGATTTGGCATAGTTTTGGCCACCATTGAAAGGGGGGCGTTGAGAAACAGTTAGCCGATCTGCTCACACCATGTGTTGGAGAAGATGTCGACGTTCCTATCCTGTGGACCAGCAATTAAGCAGCGGGTAGAGGGTCGAGATAGGTGAGGAGAAGAGAAAGGCGAACGGTCAGCGTTTTGCGATTAGATTTCCTCTCCAAAGGAGTGAAAAATGTGAACAACTCAGCGAGTGTCGCAGTGCCGCAATGACGTCCTGCAAGCAGAAAACTCGTTGCGCGTGCGCTCTCCAGAGATACAAAACAATGCAGTTAATTGCAAAGCCACCAAACGGAGAGGACGCCACGGGATAGGCGCCAGCCAAGACAGGGCTTAATGAGCTAAATGTCTGGGCCCGACTGGATCGACTTTTCGACTCGGCAAGAGATCTGCACGGAGGCCCCGGGCCCCGTGGACACGAGCGCCGCGTGGGATAGGCGCAGGTATTCTTCGTGACCGTGCGAAATTGTCGCAGGGACCGGGAATGGTATCGGCCAGTGTCCTGCTGTCAATTTGACACGTTACTCTGCATATCCCAATAGAACGCGCGATACGGGGCATGTCCTCGACTTGTGTGGTGGCAAATCATAATCGGTTTCCAAACTCCTTCACACCGCTCTTAACTGCCTCTCTCCCTATACCTTACCACGACTCTCCTCGCCTTCCCTCGTTCAAATCAAATATCTTCAAGGCAAACAAATGCATTAGGCAAATAAATAAATATTACTGGAAAAATATTAACTGCGACCAAGCAAGTGGCGGGAACTCCGTCTGACTTCTTCTCTGTGTTCGCATTTTTTCCATTATTTCTTATGTTATTTCTCATAATATTTTCGCTCAGACCCCGCCGCCAACTCGTTTTGTATTTGCTGACTTCCAAGAAATCCTTTGGCTCTTGGCTCCGGCCTTTTTGGTCCAAGGCGACCACCAACACATCCCCACAAAATCATAAAAAGGCGGCAAAACCTCAAAAAAAAAACTGTAAGAAGAAATACACTGGGCACAACCTGTGTGCATTTATGATATATTTTGGTTACTGAGGTCGCCGAATGACGCAGTGCATTTGATTCTAAGACACCGACACCAGGCAACGACAGTCCTGGGTCAGTGTTTGTGTCCCTATAAATTTGTTGCCTCGGTCATCATCCTTTGTCTTTCGCACACCACTCGAGCCCGCAATTGTCCGCAATTGAACATTTTGATTTCCCGGGAGGTCCCAGTCTCATCCATCCATCGATCGGACATATACAATATGGTAGATGTACCCAACCCAACCCGGCGCTCTCTGTTGCAATTTCATGGCTGTCTGGGGGCGGCACTTGCTTTATTTTCGCGTGTCACGAATTTTTACGATCTTATTCCTGTTAATGATCTTTTCAAGTGCAATGCCAAACAAACTCAAACAATGCTGGGTGGCCAGATGCGACTATTAGATAATGTTTGTGCTCATAAATTGAACAGTTCGCAGAAATTTCGGCTAGGGGAAAGAATTTTGCTTGAATATGGATTTGCCATGCCATAGTTATAGGATCGAATTCTGTATTGAAAGTTATGCACTTCAGAAACTCATTTCTGGGAAGGAACTTGCAGCAAAGAAACAGCTGCTATACGAACTACTCATAAGCTTGAAGCTGTCCTGTCTGTTTTCTGGGAAGAACTAAGAGTTAAAAAAAGAACCGTGCCATGAATTCAATCCTTTGATGAGCCCAAAAAAAAAGGGATCCCACCTCCAAACAACCTTGATATCCAATTAAGAAAAGCAAACGCCAGATGTCCTTATGGTTTTCTGGTCAAATAGGTTTCAATCGAATGATCCATTAATTAGAATGCACTTGGGCAAATCGCCCATGAAATTGGAGCAACCACGTTGACAGCTTCCAAATCAATGCACACAGATACTCGGTACTACTCCTGCACATGGCTACCAGGCTACAGGCCCAAATTGCTCAATCAACACCACATGCAAAGAAGTTTCAGAACCAACAAAATATATTTAAAGCAACATCTATACATGAACATATTTCACCAACGACATCGACGACATATGGCTGGGTCTGAGGGGTTGACCACTTCAAGGATTCCGCATGCCGCTCTCCTCGAAGGCGACTCGGGTTTCACGACATGCTCGTAATTCTTTCGCTTTTTTGTCGAGGGCTGCCCAGTGACCGGGGCCTAATAAACACATAGCCGTAAACAAAACAGGCGGCAGCGCCAAAAAGGATCTAATGAAAACCGATCGCAGCTACCGTTATCCTGCCCGCCCCAGTACTCTGCTCGGCACTGTCTCTGCTGTGTCTTCTGTCTCTTCTTGTTTTGATAAAATCTCAAGTAACGTCGACTTGCTGCTCATTAGCAGCTCCCAGTGATTCTAAGGCAGAGGCTGTGGGTCAAGTCGCGACATGAAAGGATCAGCATCGATTTATAGAGTCCTAAAACTCGGTGATTGTTTATGCCGCCGTCGTTATTGCTGTCCTGCAACATTGTCCACATGTGTTTGAAACTTTGGCTTATACAAACACATTCACCCGACCCCGGGGCTCATCTAAATTCTGTTGTTTACGTCTGGGTCCAGGGTCCAAGTGTCCAGGGGTCCAAAAATCAAAGACTCCAACGTAGGCTGGTGGTGGCGGGGCATATTGGTTTTCCCAGGCCAAGAAAAGGAGCCACATCACACATTTGCTGCAAGCCATTGTTTGGTCATTTACATTGGAACGCCTGCGCAGTCCCGAAGAATGGAAAATAATTTGGTAATCTGTGAAAAGGCCAAACCCCCATAAAAACCACAAGAGAGAGACGAGACCGAGACCGAGACCGAGACCCTCTCAACTTGTTTTCATTTTCTCAGTCTCCCCCATGGCTCCCATTATCTACGAGAGCTATGAATACAAAACTCGTTACAGGGCCTTTGACGTTTGGAAGTGCGCATAGAGATGAAAAGGGCAACATCATGGTGAATCCTTTCCTTCGCGGCCCAGCAGCAGCAGCAGCAGCAGCGGCAACTCGGTCTCCATCCCATCCATTTATCCGTCGATCCACGTGCAGGCCTCGCTTCAGTCGCAGTTCCAGCTTCAGGCTACTGCGCGATATATCTGGAACTAAATCTGAATCTGACTGTGGCTGTGGCTGTGGCTGCCCCCGCCCCTGCCCGCCTCTAACTCCTGTCCCTCGTGGTGGTGGCCCTCATGCTACCTGTCCTCAACCTGTTTGCATGGCATTTATCATTTTTCCTTTGCCTATCCTTCTTCTTGGTTTGTTTTTCCCATTTCTTTTTGGCAGGAAATCTCAGCGAGTTCCAGTTGGACTTTCCCCCTCTCTCTGTCTCACACACTCTGACAAACAGGTTCTATTGTTTAGGATCAACCTCTACTACCCCGCCTCTGTCTATATACCTTACCTGTACGGGGTATGTATTGGATTTTCCTCTATGTCCCGAGATTCTCACTCTTCTCTCGTTCTCCATCTCACTCCTTATGTGTGTGTTTACCTGTTGGTTTGATTCTCTCTGTTTTCTCTCAGTTCTCCTTCCCAGACCTCACTCAAGGGGGGAAAATTATATGTTGTGATTCCGTAACGGAAAAACTGCTGAGCCAGGCACTGGATGGATTGCTGGATGGATACGTGGAAACACTTCTTCGCCGAGGAGATCAAATACAAATAGTCAGATTTTAATGACACACTAAAATGCAATCATCTAATTCTTTAATGTATAACCTCTTCAGAACTCTTTCCATCATGGACTGGCAATCCGACCGATTCTCACGATCCCGTCTGGGGTCATTCAACCAGCGGTGAAGGATCCCCAACCATCACCATCATCCAACGCCTCCCTCTCTCGTTCTCTCTGATTGCCCTCACTTAATTGCCTTTTCATAACCAAGCGATTTATGCATCAGGTATTAGATACTCGTATACCCAAAAGAAATAAAATATAATTTCACGGCTTGTTAGTTGTGGTCGTAGGAGAAAGGCAGTGGCGTGGGCGTGTGCTTAGCGTTTGATTTGAATCTACAGATTGGCTGTATCTATCTTGTGTGGCTGGTGGCAAATCGATTTGTTACCGTTATGGGCAAAATCCTTTGATGATATGATCATTACCATGCTGGCATAGTCGGTGTGTTTCAAGTCCCATCTTTGGCTACTTTCCGAAAGGTTTATTAATGATCTCTGGCTCTCTAGCTGGCTTCTGTCCTGGCAGATCGTCGGTCGGAATCGCTTGGCCTCCTCAAAGCATTGTGACAGGCATCTCTCCTGTGGCTCGAGCGGCATTATGCATTATGCCTATGAAGGATTTGTTGGCACAAAGTTCTTTTTGCTCATTTACAACTCATTTCTTTCAGACTCTAACCAAAGGCAATTAGCATGCCCCAATGAGACTGCAAAATTGCAAAGATACTTTTGCTAAGTTTCGGTTGGATCTTTGAAGTACGAATTTGTGGTTTCAAACACAATGAAGTCAAATGAACCGACACTCTGTTTGTTTGCCAAAAGAATAGACTTACATTCTGTAGTGGCATAAAGTTTAATTCGACAGTCCTAAGTTTTGACAAAATGTAAAAAAATATACATAAATACATATTTGTTTCCTCAGTATTTCCATTGCCAAATCTCACTCAAACCATATATCCATCCAGTCCAACTGCAATGCTGTTGAATTTCCTCTAAATACCACCTCCAAAATCTCCAGAAAGTATCCTTAAAGACAATAGCAATTCTGAGTTCCCAACACTCCGTGTAAACAATTGGAAATGTAATTTACATTCGAGTCAAAAACATCTAATATCTATGAAACTGTATATGTTCGACCTTTGGATTTTAGCGGCAGAGTGTGAAAACCCATTATCCATTCGTATCCTAGCACCGACATATCTTTGCCGCTTCACTCTGAGCTTAGGCTCTTTCGTAACAATAAAACTGGGAATCATAAACACAAGTATAAAATAAAATAAAATCTTCGCCTGGGAAACAAAACGTTACGCAAGTCAGCTACTGTTCAAAGTGAAGTTCTCGGGAAAAAAACATAAAAACTTCCGGCAGAATGGTAACACTTGTGCAAAAAACAAAACTACGAGTACGTATGGATATTGGTTGAGTGAATACTTCCAGGAAATTGAACAATTTGAGCATAATTTGCATATGGATGGATATGTACTGAACCTGTCCGGGGGATGAGCACGAGGGACTTAGGGCGGCAACTGTTTGACGACATATTGCTCAATGGCCGGGGATCAATGTGATTTAGTTATGTGAATAGGAAACTAGTCTGCAGATGCCAACTGACAGGCTCTACTCTTTCGTCCAGTTGAGATTTTTGCACAACAAAAACGAGATCATCTCATATGGTAACAAAGGTATTTCACACATTTAGGTTCACGATTGAATGCACAGCCGAGGAGAACTATTGGTCTATTGGTCTATTGGCACATGTGTGGCCGGCTGGACCAGCATGCAGGTCAGGTCGTACCCAGAAGATCTATTTTAGATATGCAGAACAGCTCTCTAACTGGAACTGAACAGCTACAACTTGCATTGTGGATAGTTAATCAATTTACAATAGCCAAAGCAGAGAGGGAGATAGAGAGAGATGGTCAGAGACAGAGAGGATCTTGGACCGGGATAAGCCTACTTTAACTTGAAAATATTGCTGGTTTGCATAGTCTATTGAGCGAGAGAGAGAATAACTAACTTGGATATTGTTTTGTTTGGTTTTGTTTAGCATTTCTTAATGAATATGCACATCTCCCTCTATGTGGGTGCGGCAGAATATTGTTTCAGCCTACACATGCAAATTCTGAAAATGGGAAATGAAAAATGGAAGTAGAAGTAGAAGCAGAAATCTTAAGCCGGCCTAACTCACGATGTGAGTCCAAAGATATGAGCTACGAAATGCGCACACACTGTTAAGAGTTATTGGCTTTGGTGCTGAGGCCGAGCAAAGTGAACAGCAGTGAGCGGCAGGGCAGGCAAATCCTTTCCTCAAAGGTCCACACCAGAAATCCTTTCACAGTAAAATTATTTCAGAGCTCCGGCCAACCCAAAAAAAAAGAGCGCCAAAAATAGTTTCCTTGTATTTGCCTTTGTCCTTTACCGTTTGCCGTTTGCCCTTACCCTAGATAACAGGACCGAACTAAAAATCCATGCAACAAGGAGAACAGAGGCGAGCATAGGAGCTGCGGATAGATATTATCTTGGGTTCGGCTGGACCTCAAGTGGGTCTGGATAGACGTCAGCTGATTGAAACGAGCCAAGGAACAAAATAAATAAATAAAACCAAATAAAATCCTTTCTGCAGTTTTTCGTTCCTTTTTTTGTTGACAGTCCCGTTCATTGATGCGTTCGTTTATCATCTCCGAGAGATGCGAGACCCCAGATATCGGCTGGACAGAGGTGAGGTCCCGCTGTGGGTGCCATTGATAACTACTCCGAGAGGAGATCTTTGCTGCCATTTATCCGCAACTAATCTGCGTTTGCCATAATTATTTTCTCAAAGAGAAAGAGAGATCCCACTGGACCTGGCTCTGAACCTGCTCTCGATAAGGCTGACGATGATGCGCAAAATGTTACCCTCTTGTCGTGATATATCTTCATTTTTCTTCTGGCCTCTTCTTCGGTATTTATTTGTAATGTATATGGATTTGTGTGCTGATTCCTGGGCCACCATCGTCGCAGTCTAGATTAAAATCAATTAGCCATAAAATGCAACATCTCAATCAGGCATCAAGTGCAGGGGCGAGACACTCGAGTTTCGGAATGGGCGTGTCTGTGGTTTGCTAAATGGCTAAGGAGAAACCCAAGAAAACAGCTGAAAAAACTATTCTGTAGTGGAAAATCATACAGCTAATGATCCTAATATATTTTCTTGTGGTATTTCCTTTTACTAACGTTTGAATAATCGAAAAACAATTTGTCTGTCGCCCTAAACCCTTTTATTACAACAATTTTCCTGTATTTAAAATTAAAATGCATGATGGCACGGAATTCACGGTATGAATTCATTCCGAGGGAGGTCTTTTCCACAGACTTCCCATCGGATTCCCTGTTTAATATTTTCCACGCATCATCATTTGGTCAACTTCCTTCCGCCTTGGGCAGTAAAGCGGCTTATAAAAAATTATTTCTTTTAGAGTTCCATTCCCCACCACACAACCTTTGCGAGAACTGAAAGTCTCGTCCAACGAAAGCAAGAGCAAACAAGGCTGGTGGCGAGGTAAATAAACTTGACTCCTAGCCCAGCCGGAGCACAGAGCGCGGGGGCTTGATCGGCATTCAGATAGAGCAGAAAGGAAAACAACAACATTCTAAGAAATAAAGAGGGGGAAAAAAAGGAAAAAGTGGAGAGATACTCGTACTAGACAAACCTGTTGGACGTGAGGCAACGAAAACATGGGGCGCCCGATGGAGAAAAATCAGGAAAAACGCCCAAGCCAAGGAGAGAATCGAGGACTGTACCTATGTACCTACAGTGAATGCGATGGAACGGATGCCAGTACCAGTTTGGAGCCCACGACCAGCCTATCCAGCCTTTACAGGCTTCACAGACTTTACAGCCTTTCCAGCCGACAAACAAACAAATAAGCGTGCGCAGCCATAGAGCGGGACTGAACCGATCGGATAGGAGCTGGGATCTGGTGGGATGGCTGTGGGATGGGATGGGAAGGCTGTTGTGGCTGTGGATGGGGGCACGGAATGAACTGGACTTGAGCGTGATTGCATACAGTGGAATCGAAACGTAGAGGAAGACGGTGAACATGCCTGGCATAATAAAGGGGTAGAGAGCCCACAACAACGATTGCGACTACGACTCCAGCAGAACAAAGAAGAAGACAAGGAAGAGCAATGTAAATGTTTATGTATCTATGGGATACCTTACATATGTACATATGTATGTACCCCCCCCCATGCATGCATCTCCACACAAACATATGGGTACGAGTACGAGTGCCAGTCTATGTATTAACGAGTGTGTAGGCCTAGCCCCTGGTGGATCCAATCCACCAAAAGGTGACTGATCTTTACAATTCGACACTTTGACTGTACAAACGAGGGAGATGGAGTATCGGCAATCGGGAATGAGAATGGAAATGCATAGGTATGGGATGGCATGGGTTTTACGAGGTATGAGGTACGGGGGAACCTGGACAGCGACAGCGACAGCGACAGCGGACAGCGTAATCAAAACAAAATTCATCGAACATTGGCCCGAGTCGAAGAAAAAACAAAGTTGTAGAAAATGTGATACCTGGTGGCGAGGTGAAACCAGAGGGCAAGAGGCCGAGTCCGAGGCCCAAAGAAGACATAAAACAAGTATCCAATACATAAAAAAGGATTCACGATCTGAGCATCTGTGTGTTCGAGACTCTGTGTGTGTGTGTTCGCTGTGTGAGTGGAGACAGGGTCAAGGCAAACAGAGATTTAAGTATTTCATCTTTTTTTTTCTTCATTTCAGTTTTAAGGAATGGCTTACGATGGATTTGCCTGGCTGAGCATGCTAATGGATTTTCTCTCCATCTGACAGACGAGGAGTTTGGTTGTTGTTTTTTTGTAGTTTTGGAAGGCAACATCAAAGCTGCTTTTTGGTTTTTAGGAAAATGCGATAAATGTAAATGGATATGATGGGGTTAAGCAGAGTAAACCAGTTCTAAATGAAAATGTATATACGAGCACACACACAGCATGCAGTTTTTCTGGAAACTTGTTGAGCTGGCAGCTGGCCCGAGGATTCTTAGCTTTGATTTGGTCCGGTCCGCTTTCGACCGCTCAAAAGCTAAACCAACCCTGAATATATAAGAGCTAGAACCACAGATAGAACAGAGATCCGAGTGTTCTGCTGTTCTCTGCTGTGCTGTGCAGACACAACTCAAATCCATTTGCTGAGTATGCGTAATTTTTATGACGGAATTATTACATCATTCATCTTCATCAAGAGCGACAATGACACAGATTTTGAAATGCCGAAACGTGCTTATCAACTGCATAAATTGTTTTCGGCTGCAACTTCCAACTGACCATCCAAGCAACCAACCAACCAGTGTGGAAGTGTGTGACTAGAGGGATGCGGGCTTTGGGGTTGCTGGGAAAAGTTGTCAATGCAAATGTCGTGTCCGTCTCCGTCTCCGTCTCCTTCTCTGATTTGTAATCAAATTAAATTCTGTTTGTCTAAACAATGAGAAAGGTGAGCGACAACAACAACAACATCTCTGATAATGTTCCGTCCGGTATTCATTGGAAACGCCAAAGTCAAGGAGGAAAATGCAGCGAGTTTTCCCACAGTTACCGCACAGCTCCACTGTCTTTCCAGGGAAATTTCCCCCCTTCCTTTAACCGACAAAACCTCATAAATTCTCACTTCTCATTTTTTGGCAGGCCGCCGCACACAGCGTAGGATATATGAAGCGGAAGGAGGAGCAGCGCCAGCGCTGAATAGAGATTCCCAAAATTCCTGAGATAATCAACAGCATTATCTGCTGATTATGTCTTTGAGAAATTCTATGAAAATTGCACCTTAAAGGAACCGTCCCGAACCATCCCGTACAGAACATCACAGGACCGCACTGAACTTGGCAAAAAAATATTGAACTATATCCGGGATGATCAGCGGATGATGAGGATGCGAACACCCACCCCTGCGCCTCTGACTGTGTGGAGTGGTCGAGTATCCGTTTTCGGTTGGGCTCTTTTTTGCAAATTCTCTGATCATCAACCTCATCAAACCCTCGGTCACTTGAGGTTTAAGCCAACATTAAAAAAAAGAGCCGAAAGAGGCAAAAAATAAAATAAAAACACCCAAAGAAGGTACCAAAATTGAGTGAAATAAACGTGAGAACATTGAATGTCCTTTGAGGATAAAAAAAGGAAATTTGCTTGGGACGCGGCTCCTTATTGTTCCTGAAGTGCTTGTAGAGATTTGCTAGTTGTGTCCTTATTATGCTGCTGTCGAGTGTATTGTTGAGGGAGAGCATGAATGAGCCAGGAATTGCATGAATGAAGTGCACGAACGAACGTATGGGGACGGTGAACATGTACAATAAATACATACATATATCTGAAAGATTGCCGCGTTTTTAGCTGGAAAAAATGAAGGAACCTAAGCAGGATTCAGCATGCAGTCGAGGCGTGAGAAGGAAGGAATTTTTGCGGCCTTGCCAACAAGTCTATTAAGGTTCGGGACAAGTGTCTTTGGGTTTATGTAACCTGGGTGGTACACAAATTCCTCAGCCACTGACACAGGCAAACACACGTGACATGCTGAAAGGCAGGATGTTCGGTAATAACATCCAGCCCATTGATTTTTGCGCGCCAAATCGCGTTGGGTAAACATTGTGTGAACATATATTTCATGGCACAGCATTTTTCACATCCTGCTCGCCTTGACCCTTCCGCCGTATGCAGATTGCCCGGCAAATCGCACATTAGAGCCCACATGTAACTCTCAGAAGCAGCAGTCAAACATTATGCAAGCAGAACAGGGTCCAAGTCCGAGCCAAAAAGCGAACCAAAGCGAAGGTCACCGCTGCCATTGATGGACATTGATGAAGGGAGGGGAAACCCATTTGGGACACGTTTTTATGGAGGTGCGAAATGGCACATTCTTTTGGTCTGGTCCACGGAACCTGCCGCGTCATTGACTGAGCTGAATCCTGCACTGCGGACTGTGGCAACCTGCCCTGCGGACTGCGTCCGTGTCTGTGTCTGTGCTGCAACACAAGCGTTTGCAATTTGTCACCTGAGGCGACATTCAACCAGAGGCAAAACGCATTCCAGCTGAGTTTTTGCTTTGAGCCCTGTCACCTTTTGGGTCTTTTCATTTGCCCACGATCTGGTGGCAACAATTTTTATGAATCGAATTCCGTTACTACGGTAACTCTTCGTATTTTTTGCCCTTCAACCGTTACACAAATTTTCATTCATAGCCTCACACTCGGGGGACCGACCTTGACGGGGTTTTCTTTTTCACATTTGATTTCATGAATTTATCAAATATTTATTAAATTTCCAATGAAAATATTTGTACTCAAATTTTTGGCCAAATCATTTCCTTTTGCAAAATGAAAAAGTGGGAAAAAACCGATTTTCCCAGGCTGGGAAAATTGCAATTTATGCAATGAAAAAAAGGTTTGAGATCTCTGACTCTTAACGAATCAGACGAATCCCCCAAAGGATTTATCAATAATTCCAAGAAGAGTCAAACCCGAAAATACCGAGAGGAGAGAATAAAGAAATCATTGAAAAAGTTAATTCCAATTTCAGATCACATTTTAGACCCTAATCTATGGCGGGCGGATGGGGGCACTTCAATTGCTTGGAACCTGTCAACATAATTAATCCCAGGAAATTCTCGATTCTGGATACTGGATACTGGAATCTGGAATCCCCCCGCAACAGATCAGCTGATGATGGCAGCGACGGCGGCATTGGCCTTTTGAATGAGGCACAAAATATGAACAATTCATAAGAAGAGAGAAAAAAATATTGTAGGCCTTGATTTCTTTGGCCTCTGTTTTGCTCGACATTCCCAAGGATGTGCCTCCAATTCTGCTGCTGCCGCTGTGTGTTAATTGTCCAGCATTGTGATTATGGATGTTGATGTGGATGTGGATGTGGCTGTGGACGTGAACAGGTCTGGTGCCATTAACAACAATCCAGAGAGCCACATCCACATCATCCAGAGCGATCCCACGGCTTGTCGCCTTGTTTTTCGAGCCGTTTTTTTATGCCATTTACACAGAAATCTTGCAACAAATCACGAGCTCCTTTCTACCACGAAGTGCGTGAGGGTATCTGAGCGCCTGTGTGTGCGTGCATGACCTTTATTCGTTTGATGTTAAAAAATTGTTCTACCTTTTTGCCCCCCTCGAGTGTAATGTCGGTTTGATTCGGCAATCTCCCCCAGCTCTCCCTCATTCTCTGTCGCTCTGTGAACCTGTGACGACGCAATTCTTTGCCATTATCAGCTGTAACAGCCCCTCAATACTCCGATTCCCGATTCACGATGCCCGATCTTTGGTCCTTGAATTGTGGACCTGTCCTCTAGCTGCACTAGTTCCTGATTCAATTTGCTTTTTATTAGGATGCCAGGGCCGAACCGAGATCCTAATTGCGGTAGAAATACTATCTTCAGCGGCATTGAAGTTAATCATTTTGTACCTGCGGCTTAGACAGTCAACCCAACAGTCAGTCAGTCAGTCAGCTCGGAGGAGGAGTGGTCCCCGCGTAGGAGTAGAAGCCGGGAATCTGGAATGGTCCTGCAAATGGATCAGCCTCGATTTTCACAAGCCAAATTACTTTGCGGCTTTGTTACCTTTTTTCTCATTCTGATGGATACATTTGTTGCTGTATTTTTGGATCGTTATCTGGTTCTCTTTGTGCTTTCAAGGTTTATTAGGGGCAGCGGTCGTAAAGGTTTCCAACGTTTTAACGAATTTCCTGTGAGAAAATCTCTATGCTCTCTGATGACCCCCCGAAGAACAAGTAATAGCTGAAAGACTTCTCTCGCTCTTACCATCAATCCATGTTGGGGGGGAACTTCGTACTTGCGTGCGTCTATGTAGTAGGTAGTTCTGGTCTAGAAAATCTGCATAATGACAGGCCATCCAAGGAAACGAAACGAAGGAAACTAGTTCAGATTGCAAATTACGAACCGGTATGGGTATATCCGAGGTGGCAACTGCAATTCCCATACAGGACAGGACATCGACGAGGAACACGACGGGATACGCCGGGACGCGTTGGGGTTCAGCAAAGGTCATGTCAGGGGCTTGCCGTGCAGCAACAACTTTGCATAAAATATTTGAAAATGTTTTCATTATGGTAAATAGACACAAAAGCCCAACAACCGACAGCGATCGTCATCAACCTCAGTGGAGGTATCCTAGAGACGGCACAAGCGAGCATTCCCACCACGCCAAGGCGACAAGGGGTGGCCTTTCCTATCCTATCCTTTCCTATTCCATGCCATCCATCCTTTGGGATGTTGGCATATATTGGTGATAAATTAGTTTAATGGTTGAAACACCAATCCTAACCAGCAAAAAGCAAAAAAAAAAAGAGGCAATCGACCGCAGCTGAGGCGGCAAAGCTTCTCAGTAGAATCCTATGCCCTGGAGGCAACACTTTTTGGCGGCAAACACACAGTAAGGTCTTGTACGTGTCCTGAAACTGATGGTCATGCACCAGTATGAACACACCCGGGGCAAATCCAGGCCACTAATGAACTGGCCAAACAATGCACCACTACAGACTGTTCAACGATAAAAAGAATACGGAAAAAACTACATAAAAATCACGTCTTGAGACATTTTCACATCGCTGATTCCAAATAGACTGGACAGTGGGTAGTGGACAGAGGACAGTGCAATTGCAGCGGCAGCACAGAAAGGAGATCAGTACATGACACAATTGCATGTTGCCGGACAATTGTTCGGCTCACGCACGTGCAATGTCTCTCTGGCAGTCAGAGTCGAGTGCGTATTGCCACGCCCTATGTCACATGGGAATTTTAAAATATATCAACTAATACTCCGAATGCGACACTCCTGAATGAACCCAGTCGATCCGAAACAGAATTACGAGGTATTTTGAATAGCGCGGCGGCGGCATTCAGCCCTCAGTGGCAAGTGCCTTGACAATGTCCTTTGTATTTTATTTCTTGGTGTCCTTTGTAGTCTTCGTTATTGTTGGAGGTGGGTGTGTGGTGTTGTTGCAATTTTAGTGTAATTTTATTGTTATTAATTGAATGAAATAGGTTTTTAAATGGCTTTTGTTTGACTTTAAATGAATGGCCGGAGATTGCACAATCGAAAGGTCAGAAAAAAACTCTCTTTTAGCCATGAAATATCGAACAAATTTTGTTAAAAAAGAAACATTAAATTACTAATTGTATAAACATTGACATTGGATAGTCCTTGTAGATGGAAGTACATACATACATAGGTCAGATATGGAACAAATCTATGATATAAAAGACATCTTAGAATTCCTCAGATAAAAAGGGAACGCAACTACTCTCCAGATGATCATAGTTAAACCTTTTGAAATCGTTACACACCAAAGAATACTCAAGTGGAAAGCAACTGAAATCACTGTCTAGAGGATCAAAGTTGAAGAATCTTAAGAAACAGCACAACATGAAAGGTAGACGACTAACCACGAGAGACTCCTGTAAGAAATAAACTATGTATGATTCTTGTAAATTAAACAGTAGGCACTTCCCATAAAGTATTATGTTCCCTTTGAATCACACCCCCCTTGAATGCTATTCACTTCAGTTATGGTTTGCCATTTTCAACCAATTTCCGCACAGCTTCAGGTCGGGCTGCTGTTTGTTTAACACCTAGTTCAAGGATTGGCGCGAACCAGAAAGATGATTTTTTACAGCAGACACTTAAAAAACACAGCGGAGGGACGACAAAGTCAGTGACAGGCAAACCTGTTACAATGGCTTGCATAACCGGAGCAACACCACATCGGAGAAGAGCTGCATGGAAAACCCCTTGCAGAGCGCGGCAGGTGACTCTTTCTCAACTCTTCAGGGAGCTGTGCTGGGCTCGCTTGGAGAGGCTTGTAATTCATATTTTCTAAACAATTTCTCTACGCAATTTTAACACTTTTGTTCGAGCCGTGCTCCGCATAATTTCCAGCATCCAGGCCATTGTCACCGACGCTGCTCGTATAATAAAATCTCTCTCGAGTGCTTGAAAGCCAGGCGGGAGGGAGACTCGAACAGTTTGAAGTGGCCGCGAGTCCACCGTCGCCGACTGTGTCACCTAAATGCGTTCCAGGAACGAGAGTGCCTCTCAAGACCATTCAATAAATGATTCTGGTCAATGGCTGGGAGTGGCCACAAATGAAATCCCATTGAGAGATGACCCGACAATGATAAAACCTGACTATGCCCGGAATGTGGTTGTGCCCTCAGCTATTTATGAAGTCATTTCTAAGAATTTTTCATAAGTATTTCTCCGTTTTTATCATATAACTGTTTTGATACGATACGCTGCCGTATATTGGCATAAAAACGCAGCTGGGTGAGATATGAGGTCTAGCTTTTGGTGAGCCAACATCGGGGATACTCTACCTTTGAAGATCAACGAATTGTCAGGTTTATAATATAATAATCTCATTGAAAGCTGTTTTAAATTCAATTTAGATCAACGAATTGTCAGGTTTATAATATAATAATCTCATTGAAAGCTGTTTTAAATTCAATTTAGTTTCAAGTAGCTAAAAAGGAGCTGCGGATTGGAATCCTTACAGAGGGTAAGGGTATTAAAATATGCAAACTGAGCAGAATATATTTATGTACATATGTATGTCCATACATATGTATGTATGTCAATGCATGTTAGCTAAGAGAGTCAGCTGTGATAAGATATGCTCGATACCCTGAAAAGTGGGAAGAGGGTTCCCCTAAGGCCACAAGCCAAAATGTATTTCATCTAGGAAACTTTGAGTCTTCACTAGAGCTTTGAAAATGTAAAGTTATAAAATAAGCTAATGATTATAATTATATGTCATTCAGTACATAGAATGTAGCTATTAATTTTGATTCTACATACCTTTTCCTGCCTTCCCCAAACCTTTTGAAAGGCCTGTTCAAATGTAGGGTATATATCATGGCATGATCTCAATGGTTGAATTGGAGCACTCTTTCTCAACTATAAATATAACTTGCTTCATTCAGAACCCAAAGCACACGCCAGCTATGGTAAATATTGAAAGGAAAAAGAACAAGAAAGCCAAATAAATCAAATAAAATAAAATATATACAAATAATATGCATGTACATATGTATGAAGGTGGCAGACTCATACTCATATTTGCAGTCGTATATGTATATGCGCTTAGATGATATGTGTCTGTATGAATTGCTGACTGAAATTGTAGCGAATCGGTTGGCCAAAGTCACGGGGAGTAGGAGCAGAGGGGTACGGGTACGTTTTTGCACAATTCCACATTGAGCACGTAGCCGACATTTCCGTAGTAAGATATAATATGATTCTCTCTCGCTCCCCGAACTTCCACCAAAATGCAAACACACACACAAACACACTCGGACACCCTTGAGATACGCTGGCTGAGATACATTCGCACAAATGACATGTGTACATATGTTTTGCCTCCACATTATTTGCACTCCAGAGTATCGTATACAGTATGTGACTGTCTTATGTGTTCTTTTTTATATCTCGGGGAAGAGGCGGCATTCAAGGTCAGGATCGCTTCAAAAGAACTTTGTGCAGCGTGCCGCCGCCAACCATCCGAAAGTAACACTCAGAATGCAGGCGAAATGTTGGGGCTCCACGTTCCATTGATAAGCGCGCAACAATAACGAAGGATCGGAGACGAAAGCAATCAAAAATCAGTTTCATTCATTCATAAAAACTTTGTTTATCAGTGGCGTGGAGCATATGTTTGTGCATATGAATATGCGGGTCGGTATTCCAGAGGGGAGTGTGTGATGCCAAGGGGAAGAGAGAATGTGTAAGTATGTATGTATGAGATATCTGCCATGACGTCACTCCAAGTGCAGCTGGCGCTAATTCTTTATTATTTTTTATAGACGGTTTCCGTTTTGCACAACCCGCAGAGGCAGTTTCGCTACCCACACTGCCTCTGCCTCTGCCTGTGCCCCTGCCCCTGCCACACACTCCTCCCCCGCAGACCCATTGACTGCTTATTGACTTGCCACAAACAGATAAGTGACATTTATCGACTTTTTACGCGCTTTTAACTAAGTTCAAATATGTTTGCACACTTCTGGTTCGTATCTTTGCAACCAAATGTGGCCATATCTGTATCTGTGGCTGCATCTGTGACGATATCTCAGTATCTGCATATTTGCTTATCAAACAAACACCGCTTGGCAGTTGAACAGAGTCTTTATCGAGACCTCACAACCGAAAGACCCAGAGAGAGAGAAATCATTTCTTGCAATGGCAAACACCAGACACAACGAATTTCTCTCAATTCTGTTGCTGCCTCCGACTTTATCTGTGCAACAGGCCATCATGCGAGATGCCCTATCGACCCGGCTCTCTGGGACGGAACCAGAGACCAGAGTTGAGAGCTCCTCCTCCACGACATGCGTTATCGAAACGAAACAGCATTTATCTCTGTACAAATAGCAGAGGCAACAAACTTTCAAATGTTTGCACAGACTTACTTGGCAACATTGTTGCATATCCATGTTCAAATTGAAATTCTTTACTTTCATTTCGTTTCATTTCTTTCATTGCCTCGACGGTTCGGTTCATTCATGCAATCTCTACCGCCGTATCTGTATCTGTCGTTGGATTTTGTACCTTTTTGCTAAGTCTATATAAGATATTTGATTGGGATTTCATTGATTTACGATATTTGGTGAACTCACCCGCTCTGCCTCTCCCTCTTTCGGTCAGTCAGTATCGTTTGGCGTTCCTGACCGGAAGAGTCGGTGTAAATGGTCATAAATGTCACCTAGGCATCATAAATTAGACTCAAATCTCGCGCTATCCAACAGGTTGACGTGTAAAGTATTAATTGAGTACTTTTTCGGAATAGCATGTGCATGGAAAGAACATTATATATTTATGTAGATATGCCCAAAAAGGAAGAAGTACAAAAATTGGCTTTATGGAAATACTATTGAAAACAATGAATCCAAAAGTATTTGCAAAATCAAACAATATATCTAAAAATTACACAATCATTGCAGATACTATATCTTTCTTCTGATTTGAATACAATGGAAATTCTGGATGAGAATCGACTTCTCTCTTCCTGCTCCTTTCTCCAAAAAAATGACACCTTACTCTTACCCGTGAGAACCTGCGTTTAATGTTCAAATTGTTGTCCCTTGCGTCATCATCATGCCCACATTGGCCCTAACAGAAATTGACTCCCACGCACGCCAAATGCATCTGCCTCTGGGCAGGACATAGGCAGGACATGGACATGGAGAGGACCACAACTGGGCCCGACTACTCTTTCACTTTTGTCTATAGATAGATGCCCGCACCGTCTCCTTTCTTTCTCTGGCTCAAGTGGCCCGCGCACAAATTAGACTGTCTCTGATTGTCTTTTCCCAGCGCTGACCACTTGAGGATCTCCGCTGCCTCTGATGCAGGGATGGACGCATGGTAAACGCGTACTACTACATGCACTTTCTTTGTGGCCAGTGGGAAGATAATGGGAAAACAGCAACAACGATAGTTTGAAACATTTGTCTAAGAAAACACGAAGAGAAACGGGCAACAACAAGTACATTGGCGACACTTGAACCGTTCGACAAAGCCCACAGACAATTTTCCTCTCATTTTTTTGTCACAATGGCCATTCCCACGATACTCTCCTTCGGCTGGCCCCTGGCACTGACTCTGTCTGGGTCCGGGATGGGGTAGGGGACTGGAACTGCGACTGGGCTATCTATCGGTCGCACAATGCCTGCAATTTCAGATGGCATGGCAGTGCAAGTGCAGAAACTGGAGATCTTTCGCATGAGTCTGGGTCTCTCCACAGTCGAACATAACTCATGCTCTTCACTATCCGATCCAATCCGAGTCGTGTCGAGTCGTGTCGGAGTCGGAGTCGGAGACGGGCCGTGTACACTTGATATCCTGGCGTGTTTACTTTTACAATACTCTTTCTTCGTCTGTCGTAGTTTGCTGTCTACTTTATTATTATTATTACTTGGGCACCGTTTCTTTCCAAAGGTGACTTTGGGAAACTACGTTTCTTGGCACACACTCACACACACTTGCCAGTGTTGGTCTTTGGTTACGGCCAAGTGACAGCATCGTTTATGGGCAGGGACGGCAGGTCATTTATCTTATTTTCTACGACTGCGCAATTTGCTCTCGTATTGCCAGTGGAATAAATGTTTCTTAACGTTTTCCAATCCTCAATTTGCACGTGCATTGATCTCGATTTGAAGAGAGAGGGAGATTTATGGCCATGCCTAAAATGCGAATGCCATGAAATCGTTCTGGGAAAAATTAATTGATCTTGAATCTATAATTAGCTTCAAGGAAGATGATTAAAAATCAATTGGTATGTTTTTGTTTATCACAAAACAAATTTTTGGAACATTTCAAGATATTTTCACACGTAAAATTTAACTTTCATATGAGCCAGATTTGTGAGATTTTAAGTTGTACTCGAAATCTGTTGCATACCTCCAAGGGTCATAAAAAAGTTAATTTCGTTGAAATTTTAGAATTTTTTTCTCATCTCTCTCAATTTTGACCACCAAACTCTACACTTCTCAGCTCTATTCCTATTCAGTTGCGCCCGCGAAGTCTACATCCTCCTAAATCTCCGTTCCATCCCCAAAACATCCTCCTCAACTCCCTATACCCCAAAACTCTTTCTTCGACCAAAAAAAAAAACACTATTCTCCTGTATACAATTGCGCTGTTCCACGAATTTCAACTACAACAACTCGAACTTCCTCTGGAAATGGTACACAACACACAGTCCTCCGCCTCCTCCCACATCCCGCTCAGCCAGATACGACTCCAAACCTAATTCCAATGCTTGTGATCGTCGCCGTATGTTGTGAGCATGCCCCAAAACGATGATCGGTGCCCAACTCCTCGCCGTACCGTACCCGTTCGTTCTACCCCGTTCCACCACACACCAACTCTTTTTGGCAGAACATAAACGATACGAAGACTTCCTCATTTCCGTTCTGGTTCTGCTTGTGTCGTGCTGGTTGAAATTTGGTTGTGGGGTTAAAAATATATTTTCAATTTTGCCAGAACATTAATCATAAGTGTCTTGCGTTCGTCGTCAACGCGCCCCCCAAATTGATGCTGGCTCCAGGAACAGAGACGAAGCCAGACTTCAATGACAGAGAGAGAGGGAGTCCCTCCTGCTTTTTGAAAGACAGGCCGGCATCTAATATTGGAGATAAATTGTGGTCCCCACTCTATAGCTCTTTTCTCTATGTCTTTCCCTTTCTCTCTGTATCTCTATTTATTTCGCCCTGTGTCTGTTTTTCAATTACTTGGTTTTTATTGCCTTGACTTCAAGTCTGAAAAGTTGACACTCTACCGTGCCTCCCTCCCTCTCCCTTTGCATCACCCTCTCGCCTTATGTGAGTTAGTGGGGGATCTCCTCTCCAAATCTCACAGTCTCTGCTTTTCTGTCCCCTGACTGTGTTGGTGCTACACCGACAGCAAAAATACGTTATGCTCATTTATGTTGCGCCTCAAAGGGGTCGGAGTAGCGGACACACTCACACGTCCATACATATCCGTCGTCGTGTGCAGAGAGTGGCGCGCCTGCTCAATGTTGCTTGCGCGCGTTCTCCCTTTCTCTGGCTCGCTCACACACAGCCTAACTCTCTCTTTCTCTTTCTCCCTCTCTGTGTGCAAGACTTATTCTAGATGGTTCTCCCGCTCTTTGAGACTTCTGCCCGCTTCGCTCGCTCAACAGCCTCAAAGTTGTCGAGGCAGGGCAGGCTGGCAGGCAGGTCGCGAGGGGAGTTTCACTGAGAATGTGCCCATATCGCATTTTATCAAACATAAACACACACTCACAAACACTCGCCTCGCCTCGCTCACTCTCTCTTCCTGTTTTTCTCTATATACTCTATGTACTTCTCGCTCCCGCTCTCACTCTCACTCTGTCTATCTATCTGCTCGGCAGATTTTCGTAACGGACAAATACATTTTTTTTTTATGCACTTCGCTGTCGAACCCGCCCGCCCCTTGGCCCATGCCCCTGCCCCTGCCCGTGCCCGTGCTCGTGCCCGAGCGCCTGCCCTAACCGCCTCAACAGCTAAAAACAGAAAAAAGAATTAAGAATTTGTTGAGCCACACTCTCCTCGGGCCCCTTTTGCATAATGTTTCGCTCATTGAGCGGGAGTTTTTTTTAAGTTTTATGGTTCATGGCGTGGGTTAACTGCCGGGGACCGATCCAATGTCCAATGTGGAAGGGCTGAATGGTCCTACAAAGTCCGGGGTGGAGTGCAATCGTAACACCCCCAAATACAGTTGGAAAGATATTTTGGATAGATATACAGATGGAATGGACTCTCCCCATTTCGCACAAGCATAATCCAACGTCAAACATCCGACATCAACCTGGTGGTCCTACGAATCCTGGGTGGAGCCGTTTCCCAGGACAATAATTCTGCAATTGTAACACCTCGAAAGGGGGAACGGGGACTTGCCAGCAATTGACACAATGGCAATAGAAACAGCGTTATTAGGGTCCATTTGTGAGGATGATGGGAAGGAGGACAGAACCCCATTGCCGCATAGCCAGGCCCAGCACTTTGTCATTGTTGGGCGAGCGTGAGATCAGCACACGGCAGGAGCAGGTACGATCGGTCCCAGGATCACATCGCCCACTTGCCACGCTCGTGCAGCTGGAAAAATGATGGTGCAATCCGACTTCGATTCCCATAGCCATCATTATCATCCAACCATACGCAGCATCAGCAGCAGCACTTGATGATTTGCCGAGCCCTTTGTTGGCTTCGAAAATCAGGACAAAGGCCAACAACTCACCGGCAATACCAGCAACAAGTTAGGGTATTAGACTGGTCCACCAAAAACACACACAGCTAAAAAACCAAACGGATAGAGAAGAGACGAGAGGAGAAGCCAAGACAGTGGTGGTACGAATAACAACAAAAGTCAAACAGGTTTAGCTACACTTCAGCCAAGTCAAGACGGGAGGATGGTAGGACGGTGGACAGGTCCCGGGTACGTCCCCTACTGCCAACCAAAGCCACATAGTAACGTCCCATTTTCCCATAACGATGTCGCCAACAACAATTTCCATTGGAATCAGCATCGGTTTCGGTTCTGGGATTGGGACTGGGACTGGGATTGTGTTTATGTGTTTGTAACAGCTGATTGAACAGAAATTTTCCCAGCACTTCTCTACCGAACAACTCTCAGCTGATGTCCCCCCAAGATGTCTCAAGATCCTGTTCAACCCAGAAAAGCAACGGCTTTTGAGGTTCACTTGTTGTTTGCCTAACAGGACAGAATGGAACGGCAGGAGAAGACGATGGGAAGACACAACACAGCACCACAGGACGGCGACGGCGGCGACAGGAACACAAAAATGTCAAACTGTCTGTCCAACAAGGGATATCTCTAACTAGCCGTAAAAAAAAACCTATCTTTTTGCCGTTGTTGCACTTTATTTGGAGTGTCAACGGCTAAGTAAACTGCACAACAGGATATTTGTATGCTGTCCAAAGATCCTCTTGCACTTGCACTCCAACTCCGTCTGGGCTCTGCACTTGGGTCTGTGAGTATCTCTCAGTCCATTAATTGACCAACGCATTGGCAATGATGAGAAAATTGTGCGACTCAAGTGTCCGGCATTCAAGTGCCGCGCTTAGATTTGTCTACCGATAGCCGCATCCTTAAACCAGGATCACTTTCCCCTACTCAATGGGTATCGAATGTCGGCAGTCCAACTACTATCTCTTCCTCCCTACATCTATCCATATAACTGTCACCGGAGGTCCACCGAACCTCTCAATGCACACGGCGCTTAGGCTGAGGACTTTTTGCGGTGGTCGGTGGGTTTATTTTTCCGCGAAACCAAATCCAGGATTGCGCAAGGATGCGCAGCGGCTACTCCCAGTCCTAGTCCTCAGAACGGTTAGTCACAGGTGCCACACCCCTCTGAAATCCTGAGAATTTCCCGCTAAACCAAACACTTGAGGGGCCAAATACACGAACAGATATGAAAATCGCAACGTGAACATAACAGTCCCTTGTTCCGCCCTCCCTCAGACTCTACCGCTGTCGATGCCGATCCTTAACGCGACACAACTTGAAATGACAGCCAAGTGGACGTGTATATCGATTATGTAAGGCAAGCCTTGACCAAACCATTTCGCAGCCTCTTCAGGCGTATTGGATTACACGCAACCAAATGTCACTTCGGTTCTACTTATGGGTTTCTGCGGTCAATCGCCCTGACAAGCGAACTTTGCTTAACGGCCTCAATGATGATCTCTGCGTCTTGGGCGACCCCGCCTCCGACTGCCTGAGAAACCTCAGGATGTGGTTACGTGTGGCATTTATTTACTTAGGACCAATCGAGTTGTAAAGATTCAAGAAGTTTGGCAAAAGTTTACTTAGCCAAGGAAATAACCAGAACTTCCTTCCGGTGAAAGTGAGAACAGGAATCGCACTGAAGGAAACGGAAGCAGCCACAGGTATGGGAACTTCAAAAGGATCTCCTTCTCCCCCTCCGAATCATCCAACATCATCATCAATCAAATCACATCCCATCGCGAGTCATCAAGCCTGCCCCAAAAGCAGCCCCAAAACAGACGCCAACTTTTCGCGCCAAAAATTGCGTCACACGTCCAAAAAGCGATTGGATTGCCTGCACTTTGGCGGTCTTCCACACAGACACACACGTACACTCAGATACACGGAGCGAGGGAACCAAACCACACACATAACGAACGTGGCAAACGGCGATAACAAACTTGTACGTCTGTATGTACGCGTATGTTGTGCCTTCAATACGCGTGCACCAGAAAGATGTCGCGATTGTGGGTGAGACGAGGTCTGGAGGTGGCATATGCCACACAGCCACAAATCGAAATCTGCCGCACACAAAGAAATTCAAACCGAAACCAAAACCAATACCATAGCCAAACACAGCAACAGAGCAGAGCCAAGCCAAGGCGAAATGCTTAATTTGGTTCTCTAATCACGCAGAGTCTCGCATTGGCAAATTCTTGGAGCTCTTCGCTTTGTGGGCCTTGCAGTCCACAGGAAAAAGCAAATCAGAGAAAGAAGTTCATGGTCGCGTACTGAGACTGTAAGATACCCACTAAAAGATATTTCCACCCAAGAAGGAGAGGAAAATATATCCATACTGATAAAGCCATGGCTGGAAACTATGAGGATAGATGAAGATGTAGCCTGCCCATCCCCAAGAAATTCGGAATTTTAAAGTGTTAAAATTATAGATGAGCCATAAATTGTTACCCGAATTGGAGTAGGAATGACTTAAGATTGGCTTTTGTTTCTCTTGCATCTTCTCCAGCTGAATCAATCAATGGATTATTCCCTTTTTCCATGCAACTACCAAGGGTATCAAAAGTTCTTATCTTTCGCATGTCCGGACTCGAGCCAAGCCTTGATCCTTCTTTGGCCCTGCACTTTTGGCTGTTAAAAACATTTCGCCGAAATGTGTCTGGCACGTTAAATGGTTTGGTCAGGTAAGTTTGCAGTTCTAACCAGACGGTGCAACAGAAATACCCGTTCATAAATATATTTACATATATATGTGCGTATGTACATACACACAAACAACAACAAATACCATTGATCAATGGCTGTTTAGGTCTTTGATACGTCCGCGGTGTTGCCGGCATGCATTTTGGTAGTTTGTTTTTTCTTTCTTTTTTTTTCTCTGGGGCTCCTTTGGCTTTGCTTTCGGTTTTTGGTGGATGTCCCATGGAATGCTGTGGCACCAGTTCTCGATATGCTTCAATAAGGAGCTCCAACCAGCAACAACACCAGCAAAAGTTCCTGGGAAAAAATGTTGCACAACCTTACTACCTGCCCCATGGTGAACGATGGACGATTGGGGACGACAAGAAGGAAGATGATGACGGCGGCGACGACGACGACGACGATCACATACAACTTCATGCCGCCTCACTCCGCTTAGATTCATTAAGTGAAAAGTTTAAAGGCTCAAATTTTTCGTTCATTCTTTTCAGTTGATTTTTATGACCCAAGTTTCGAAAAGGGGGTGGTCGAAATGGGGCGGTGTGGGGCTCGGCACGGTCTGTGGAGGTAGAAAGACACATTAGTCCTGAAGGTTTATTACAAATTATGCGTCGCCTTTGCCGTTGCTTTCCGTCTGATTATTCTGGGATCGGATCCCTTTTTTTGGGTTGGGTTTGACATACCATACCATGGCATCGGTATGAAACTTCAGAGAAGTCACAAAAGTCTATATGTAGTACTTATAGGAATGTCGGGCTTATGGAAATCTGAATGACTATTGCTAAAACATTTTTAAATGACAATATTCCAGAAACTTCTAGGAACAGGATCCTAGTCTCTCAATATGGAAAATATCTGCCATTTGAGGCTTCCCCTCAGCGGTTTTATTTAACAAATAAGATTGACGTCTCTTTGCAGACAAGCAACAAGGAAAAAAGTGAACCAAAAAAACTACAATAAAAGCAAACTGCAAGCGTAAATATTGGACTACTATGGAACCCCAAGAAAGGGTATTAAATACTTCCATATTCCTGTTTGTTTGTCCCTTCTTTTATAATTCAAACCCAAAAGTTTGTGTGCACAAGTATCTGGGAGTCCGTCTGTGATGTGCCTTTGTATGTGTGAAAGCTCGCTATAAATGTAGACCGCACTGACTGCCTCAATGGCTCTGAAGAGCGCCGATAAGCGATTCGACTCTCAAACACACACACAAACACACTAGAGTATTGCTGTATCTACGTGCGTGTGTGTGCTGACGGGGGGGAAAAAGGCGCAAAAAAAGATTTGAGGCAAATATGCAACGCAACTGGTTTATCAACTTGCATTTTGGCGCCAAAATTTCTGCAAATCTTTTTGTTTCCACTCTATGCTTTGGCCGCCCTTCCATCGTGTGCTCTCAAGATCCCATTCTCTCTCTCACATACGCGAGTGTGTGTGTGTGTACGAGTATACCCTTTATGCATATATTTTTCGTTTTATTGGACAAAATTAATTGGGCGCCAAGATAGAGGCATTAAAAGCCACTTAAACTTTTGGGGCACGCACTAAACTTGATCCGAGGACTTGCTTGTCTGCTGAGAGCTTTCTGGACACACACAGATACGAAGATACATTGAAAAATGTAATCGAGTATCCTGCAGACACTTGCTAATGAAATTGTTCAATATTAGGCCCACACACACACACACGGGTCCAATCACACGTGAGGCGTCTGCTGCAATTCTCTGAGGGCGCATTCCCGAGCACAGCTTCCTGTCTGATTATTTGCGGTCAGCCTGGAGAAAATTAGCAACAATGTTGAGCCTGAAACCTGGATATCGGGCCGCAGAGATTAGGACGTTGTACGTCATCATAATGTGGCCGTCTGCCTGTCCGTCTGTCCCGTCTCTCTCCTTTGGTCCATACATTGGCCATTTAAGGCAGCGTAGATCCTTGGTCTTTGTGCAAAAAAAAGTGGAAGCAGAAACAAGAGACTGAATAGAGAGATTTCCCTTTTGTTGTGTGTTGTCTATTGCACTTGCTTCCTGTGATTGTGATTCATCTGGCTATAAAGAGATTTCCCTGGGCTACTTTTGGCCAATTAGTGGTTGACTACTGGTGGTCGGTGGACCCAATCGATTGGGTCGGGTGGTCTTCAATCGGTCATTGTACCTGCGCTGCTGCTGCGAAAACCAAACAAATTAAGTGATTAGGATATATGGAGAGATATGTTTGCTCGCTCCCTTCTTATCGAGGGGTGCCGTTGCTGGAGTTTTCTGTGTTTTTAGCGCGTTTCGCGTTGGGTCGCTGTTTTTTCATCGCCTCATATCGGATCGGATATGAATGTGTGCTCGGCTTTGGTCTCTTGTTGCTCATTGTTTTCTCTTCTTGGTGCCTTTTGTCCAGCATGGGTCCCGTGGGAATATTATCAGAGAGTTTCTCGCTTTTTGCACATTTAATATGCGTCCGGCATACGCATACTACTTCCGATCCGAGGGCTCTTGGACACACCAAGGAGTATTCTCCAGAGCACGTATTCCGAAATGAGTGTATGTAATGCATATCTGCAGTCTCAATTCAATGGGTTCGTTTCTTGGGAAATATGACTACAATTCTTCGTTTTATCAAATCTTGAGACTGGGGTCCCAGTCACAGTTCAAATTGTGCATCCATTTAGGGCAATTACAAGTGAACGGGCCAGGGACTGACGCCTTCAACTAAATGCTCCCCCAAGTTAGAGTTTTCCCTTTTCTTTTCCGTTTTCTAAAAATACTAAAGAGCAAATCAAATGCCCCCATGGCCATCAGCCATCAGCCAACACGAAGCTGTTGTTCGGGGCGATGCATAGAAAAGATGCAGGACAAGTTCAAGAACAACTCCCCCCCCACACCAGGCAAGCACAGACACACACAGGGAGAGAGAGAGTGAGAGGGATAGGGTGAGAGAGAGAGAGAGTGAGATACAGATACAATCACAAGTCGTGCAGTTAGGCTGTTACATACTATACATGGGGATAGATACATGGAAAACTCGTATTTCTGCCACCAAGTGAGTAGCGAGCAGCAAGGCGGAGGCTGCGGCTGTTTCTGTGGCTGCAGCACAAGCCGAAAGGTCAATGCATTTAGTTAATGCAACCCAGGCCCGCCAGTCGGTATCTGTGTATCTGTGTGTGTGCAGCCATTGTGCATCTGTGTGTTTACATTGGAGCCGAGTTAGTAGTAGTACCCAAGTTGTACTTGGAGCACAACCAGCCCCCACACAGACGTGCAGCAGCCAAGAGGAGCTATATTAATGCCAGTCCTGGCTGGCCCTCCCCCGCCCTTGGATCGTATCTAAGGTTCAAGCAACTCTACACACACACACACAAACACACAGACACTGCTGCATATCTGGTAATTGTAGTTTGTGGATACAGACTCTATGTGGGCACAACAGCATCCACACAGGCTGGGGGCACGAGCGTTCTATTTTGTAACGGACAAAAACGAGAGTGGGAGAACAACTTTTCCATCGCAGAGTGAAGATCCCCCACACACACAGAGATACTCGCACAGCTACAGATACAGATGTACGCCCACAGTTTGCCGCCAAACATTGTTGTCAACACAAATAAACATCATCATTATCATAGCCATCAATACTCGTATTTGGGGAGGCATGATATGGGTCTCCGCCAAAAAAGAAACCAAATAACAGAGGAATCAACGCTCTTAGATTATTCCCACAGTCCTGTGGCTTAAGACATTTTTGCTACACTAAAAAATTAGAGAAACAGAGAAACGGCAAACCCAGCAACAGCAGGCAGGCAGGGCAGGGCAGAGCAGAGCAGGCCAAACGGCTGAACCTGGACCCAGATCAGGCAAGATCTATAAACGCCGATTGGCAAATATTTAATATGCTGCGTAAACTTTAAACAACTTGACAATTTCACACTCGTCCGCGAAGATCGGAGCAGCACCGAAACAGCCTACAGATGGCCTGCCATGGCCATCTCTTTCCCACTCCTGCCCTGCTGCTGTTGCTGCTCTGGTGCTTCTGCTGTTGTTGTTGGTTCTGCTGTCGTTTTATGATCTTCAAATATGCATGTCTCCACAGCCTCTGGCCGTCTTTCCCTTCCTCCCTACCACATCGACTTGTTGGCTTTGTCGAGCCCTTGGCCCGTCTCGTCCCTGGTCTGAGGTGCCCCTGCCCACTGTCTCAGCGGTTTCTGTGTGTTCTACAACAAAGTAACAGCCAGCCAACAACTACAAATACATAACGTGACTTTAGCAAAAACAAAAAAAGAAAAGATCAGGAGCAAAATATCTACAGTGGGTCGCTGTAGTAATACCCTGGCAGAAAACTATTAAAAAAGGTTTAACTTTAATTGCTGAAATTGAGTTTAGTTTTTATCATTGATCAGTGATCGGAGTTGGGTTCCTTTTCTTCTTGCCAAAAATGTAAGCCTAATTAGAATACCCTCCTAAACAGTATACAAATACGTACATATGTATGTACGTACATCTCCGCATATGTACATTGACTGAATGCCATAATGGAGCAAACTCTTTGCTGATGTTCATTTTCCTTTGCCCCATTCTTTGCTCCCCCTTTTTGTTGCTCGTTTTTTATTTTCATAATTTTTTGCATATTCAAAATAACTTTGGCGCAAAACAGACATCAGACACACATCCCTACACACGTAGTATGACTGACGGCGCTGAGCGTTTCCGTTCGTCAGCTGGTTGCGGTCTGGTTGGGGGATGCTGTGTGCTGGGATTCTGGGATTCACGGGATGCTGGGACACTGGATGCTGCATGCTGTCACAGCTTGGGGTAGACATTCCACTTGGCTCTGGGCTTGACTTGACTTTGCATTCGCAGAAAACATGATCATTTAGTGCCACGGAGCAACACAAGCACAAACAATTGTTTTAGCGGGAAGAAGGCTGGCAAAATGCGTCAAATGCTCTTCACACTTCGCCTAGGCGCTAGTGTACCCTTTCTATGGCCCTTCCACCCTCTACCCAACACACAGTCATCTTCCAGTTTGAGTTTGACTTCGAGTTCGAGTTCGGGTTCAAGTTTTGAGTTTCATTCATGTTTCTGTTTGTTTTCCTAAAGCGTGAAGTTTTTGTGCAGAGCGAGCATGGGATGCTCGCATGGGTGGCCTCAAGGAATGTTTGTGCGTTCAGATAAGTCGAGTGTTAGTCACTTAAAATAACAGAAAAACTATTCGAACTGGCTGGCCACTCACACAAATATCCATAACACATATCAGCAAATATTAGGCTCAAGCAAAGTTCAACATTTTTGAATTATAAGGAAACAAGCTGCCATATTTCTGATTAGCCTTAATTCAATATTATTTGCTGAATTTATTATGAATGGAATGTTGAAAGATGATAAGAGTTGGAATATTTATTAAAAGAATACGAAATTGTTCAATAAATTCAACGCAATTAATCCTTATCCTAAGTAGCCTCTGCTCAATCTTTTTACAAAGAATATCATCGCCACATCCTCACACAATAAATTAATAAGCACTTGCAGAAGAGTTCAAAGGTTCTGCCAGCCCACTCAGAACGCACTCGCATGTGATCCAAGTGCGATATTTCTCCTCTTTCTGTCTGCACGAGTATGGTATGAAGTTCCAATTGCAATTGCACTTTGTATCTGCAACTGCATCGCACACGTACCATGCAGTCCATCCATCTGTGTCGTTAAGTACACTCAAAAGTCACGAAGCATTAAAGATGCAAACAAGCTGAATGAATGGCGGTAACAACAAGAACAACAAGAACAGCAAGAACAACGGCAAAAATACATAAATACAAAGTGACTACAGTTTGTTTTCATTTAAATTGAAATTGAAGTCCACACAGAGGTCCAGTCCTGCTGCAAGTTGGAGCTGGGTCCGGCACAGCCTAAGGCCCAGTCCCCAGGCTGTAGGTTGTCGATTGAAAGAGCCACCAGGCATCCGAACGAGCCTCTCCCGCCGCAGACTCATTGCAAATATAAATACGAAGACCAGACCCGACCCCCGACCCCCGACCCCCTACGCTGCCTGCTGACTCTGACTCCAACTACAAGTAAGACTCCAGTCCCAACTCCAACTCAAGACCCAGACGGAGATGATTTTCATTGTTTTGTTTCGCTGTAATTCTCGCGCTTTGAAAATTGCATTACACACAGGGACACAGGCTCCAGCCCAGAGAGGAGAAAGAGGAGCAGAAAAGCAAAGCAGAATAAGAGCAGACAACGAGAACAAAGTATCCGCTTGGAGCTCTCTGGCAGGCTTCCCAGATCTCCCTCCCCGACCCCAACAAGTGACGAAGATGCTGGGGGACACAAGAGCGTGTTGCAATGTCTCACAACATGCCACGCACTATGCTTCTTCTGTCCGATCAGCCGGTGCACTCTACAGAGGAACCAGAGAAGGAAGTTAATTTCCTACAAGCCGAACACTTAGATATCTTTGGAAATGTTCAAATATTGAAGAGCTTGCCAGGCACCCAAAATCATTATCCATCTCCAATGTTTGAAGTTAAAAACTTAGAATGAAGATAAATGAAGAAGTTGTCACCATATATAACCTTAAGTCCCTTGCAATATCCTCGATTGCATTTGCCCAATTTTTGGTTAGGGTATAAAGAGCTTTTCGCTGTCCAAGTCAAAGTGCGTCTCGCACCAATTCGCACTGCTGTTGATGATGTCGTTCTCTCTGTGTCTGATAATCATGCCAATGATGATCTCCAGTCGGGTTTCGACTGGCGGTAATGATGCTGCCGGTCTGTTGCTTCAGGGTACCCTCTTCTCCACCAATTGAACCAAACCCAACCCAACCCAACCCAGGCCGTCCCATCTCATAATTATAATTACGCCCCGGCACAGGGAGCGACAGAAGAAGGGTCTCCCTCACTCGTTCTCGCTGTCTCTCTCTCTCTCTCTCTCTCTGCGACCGAGTTGAAGTCTGTTCTTCCCCTGGTTCCGCATTCGGACGGGGGGGCTTCCTTTCAAACTTGATGAAGCACTGGAATTCGCTTTGCAAATAACAAGCAATTGTCGTTGTCAATGTTCGTTTCCGTTTAGTTCACTCTGTGCCGGACGGGGCTTCCAATATAATGGTGTATGGAGTATGGAGTGGAGGAGCCTCTTGGGTTGCGTGTTAGGCTCTGGGGCACTTCTGTGAATGATTCCCTTCGCACTTTGTGCCGCCAGTTATTTGCTAATGAGCGCTAATTGAGTTTAAAATGCGACTAAAAGGATATATCTTTTCTTTCTGGTTCTCTTTTTTTGTTGCTGGGTGGGAAGGTGGACTAACGGTAGCCCATTGATGCTGCAAATGCCGCACGCATTTCTGTAAATGAAATTTAACAAAAGTCAAGTTCGAAAACTCTGCAGCTGTCGTTCATTTGGAGACCTCACACTCCCTGACTCACTCTCTTCCCCATCTCTCGGGGGATCTTGAAATAAGTGACTGTTGATGGGCATTATGCTGGAGGATCGCCCCAATTTGCCGCAGTGCTGACAAACAGCTCAGAATTTCTGTTACATGACAATACAGAAAACGCCCCCACAACAACCAAAACAAAACAGTTTTCAAGATCTGTTCTATAATTAGATCAATTGCTATAGATCTCAGGAGGAGCCTGAAGGGGGGGTGAGTAAACCACTTCCGGTTTTGGCGCGTGCTCAGAACCACTCCAAGAAAAACGAAACAATTGAGGAGAAATGCTGCCTGGCTGCTGTCCCAAAACTTGAAATTAAAATCTAACTAATTTTTCTGGTGAGTAAGAGAAAGGTAGCGAGAGGGAGAGAGCCGGCTTTTAATAAATTAAATAACCTTAATGACGGCACTGACATTTATGGCCGGCACAAAGTTGGCAAAATAGGTCAAGCCGCGGGATAAATGATGGCGCAGCAGCATCCCGAACCGAACCGATCCGAACCCCAGCTAATCCTCATTACCCTTTCTTTCTCACTCCTGCTTTCAGCTCAATGACCAAGTAAATCACAAAAGAAAATAAAAATGTCCAAAGAAAGTGTCCACAAAAGGGGACAACAATCCAAAATATAAATACTCGTAAAAGCTGAACCAAAACCCAAAAGAACCAACAGATGAACCGTAGAGATCCCCGGTCCACGCTCCCCTGGCTAAGCCTTAGCTGATTTTGAATGCAAATTTCCTCTAGGGTCCATTTGATGGCATTGTCTTGCTAATAGCGCAACTGGGCATTTGCCTCCTTTTCCGCGCTCGTTGCACGGTCATTAGCCGCATCCGTGACCCCGTGGCGGACACTCATCGCATCCCGCAGATCCTGAGCATGGCAGATCTGCAGATGCCAGAAAGACAGAAACAGAAAAAAATAGAGAAGATGCTGTCGGGGCACTTTCCCATCATCAAGAGCAGCTTTGCCACCCCTTTTGCGATCCCCTGTCCAACCGCGGGGCAATCAAATGTATCAAAGTTCTATTTGAGTTTGGGATAGAGGCTGGGTCCTGTTTCTGGTCCAGTTTTCAGTTTTATGAAAAGGGGCACTTCATGTAAATTACGAGATTTTACCCTTTCATGTGTCTCCAGCATCTCCAACCCATCCAACCCATTTGCTGATCATTTCGTTTAGCGCTCAAACCATGTAGAAAATGTTATGCTTAATTTTAAGTGTTTTTTGTCCCGGAAAAGCGAAAGAAAAGACTGGAAATGTAAAGCAAAGCGAACGACCATTGAATGGAAAGTGTCTTAAGCTGCTTTATGGGAATTACGCTCGCCTTTACACCGGCAGGCCCATGTCAAACCATGGACGGACGGGATCGGGATCGGCATCTCGGGATCACAAAGGTCGTTACAGCTTTTCTTATAAAAGTGCCACATAAAGCTGTCGGCTGATGCCAGAGGCGGGATGCTCCTATTGTGATCTTTTCTGGGCACAAAAGTAAACAGCAACATAATGGAAAACACTTTTGTTTAAAAAGAATCCGAAATGGAAATGGAAAACTCTTAGAAACAGAAAGAAAGTAAGATCTTGGCGGTTACAAGTCAATTTCAGTGTTTGAGTGAGTGAATGGCAGGCACAACCCCCATATATCCAGACACGAATTCATTATAATATCTCTACAGAATTTGAGAGAGAACAAAACTTTTATGGTTGTTTCCCATGTCTCAATTAGCCGGCAAAAGCCCTTTGCCAGACCCGAAACTCAAGACCAACTACGAATCATCAATTAGTGGAACGAACATGCATATTCCATTGATGATCTCACAATCAACCCACTTTCTCGGTCTCAATTCACTTGAAGGAGGAGATCTTAATCGTTGAGCAGACCAAAGAACAGAATATTTATGTGCGAGTGTTTTCAGTGTGGGGCGCACTCTCTGATTACACTAAATCATTGAGAAACGAAATGAATTTTGAATATGGGGGAGAAATCTATTAAAAATGCCCCAGCATAAATTTCAATTTATAACGCCTAGACCTCATAGAGAGAGATAGATGGAGAAAGAGAGCGAGACTGATCCCTGCTGAGAATGAGGCCACAAAAGAGTACAACGAACCCCCCAAAAAACATACACATACAAAATTCATAGAAATCCAAAATAGTCCCATTGGCAGGGGAGCAGCAGACAGAACGGGGCACAAGTGTTCAAGCTTACCCCTAGATGTGGCAAGGGAAGCCGAAACTTTATGAAACAAGCACTTGAGAAATCCGATAGCTGGTTGGATACGAGGCACTTCAGATTCTTGAGCTTGATTCGTCGTACGTATTGTTGTCGATTAGGGTTTGAGTTTTGGGCTGCTGCTGTTGCTGCCGCTGCTGCTCTACTTTACCGGTACCGCGATTGATTATTTACGAGCTGCCGCAAATGGGTTAGACGTCACGTAATATAGCGACAAGCATTTCCGATGATTAATCACAAATTCCATTGTTCTATCTAGATCGGTGGATGTGGATGATGCTCCATGCCCAATGCGCACTTTCCCAGAGGATGAGAGTTCGGTTCGGCCCAAAGTGCCACCATCCACATGGTCTTAATTGCGTTTTAAGTAGTTCCAGGAGCTGTAGGATACCAGGGCACAGGTGGCTCCTGTCTCCCTTCCAGCAGGAAATATGAACATACAGTATAAATATTGTGTGTATCTGTATCTTACCACACAGATGATGCAAGAGTATGCATGAGTCTGAGAACTAGTTTTGCCCCTGGAGCAACCCCATGTAAATGATGATCACTGAATTAGTAATGCATTTTGCCTGTTGTTTAACCATGGCTCATAAAGTATTCGGAAATATTCATTAATTTGTGCAGCGACAAGGCACATTTCCATATCCATTTTACCTCGCACCACATTTTCCATTTTCCTCCCAGTATCAATCCAATGGGTGCCCGGGGGATATTCAAATGAGATTTTTCCACACCGATTTTTCGCACTCCCAACGCCTGATAAGGGTCTGGTTGAGGTCTGGGTCTGGGTCGGGGTCGGGGTCTGGTTGATGATGGTGATGGTGATGCTGATGATTATGCAGCAGCTTTGTGCCAAGGCGTCAAGTAAAAAACTGCATTTGCCAGCATCCCGCCGCCAGACCCTCCCAGAAAACTACACACCCATCTCCTCTCTCCACAGAGGCAAAGAAGAGAGGAGGAGGAGAAAAAAAACATGAGCCTGACGCCTTTGACGGCGTGGCGTGTGAAATCTTTGGGTTTACTTAGAGCTACTCAATGCCATGGGCCCACAGCACTGAGATGCGAATGGTGATGGTGTTGGTGCTGCTGATGCTGCTGGTGACTGGAGGATTGTAGGACTGTAGAGCTGTAGGACGACGACTGGTGACGCTTTGGACTGGGTAAACTGATGCTATTTCTGGCATATCAGCTCTCTGCCAAAAGGAGGGTGAGGTTTTCATTTTTTTTTTTCGTTTCCCCTTTTTGCGAGGGGTGGTCTGGCAGGCCTGGGTGAGTGACTGGCGCAAGGTTACGAGCATTCGCTGCTTCTCTTCCCTCTTACCATCCTCTAGATATTTCTTAGCTTTTTTCCATGTTTTTCTTGGGATTGCAGCCGCTTGGCTGCATTCGCGGGTAACGGCAATTTGTAGTTCTTGTGGGATTTGGGTTTATGCCATTGGGTTGCGCCTGTCTTGGGGTATCATGATCATCGTCATTATGCTGCATAGCGCAGCGCAAAACACAATAAACAGTCAAATGGAATCAGGATACCGGTTGTCAGGGTTCAACGAAACTTGAATACTCTTAAAAATAAAATCATTTTGGGATTTTAGGGAAAGAAAACCTTAAAATATTGTTTGAGAAAACAAGCAGATCTGAGTTAACTTTCAGAACACAGAACTAACTAGTATAACCATACCAACCTCGGCAGTCAACATCACTCTCCAGCATACCAAACTTCTTATCGGAATGGGTTACGCTCTGGGAAAGTGTATACGCCCATAAACAAGGAACATAATCAAGCAAACTTTTTCCATTCTTTCTTTACATTTTTTCCTGACATCTTTTGTACTACTCTTCTCCTTGTTTTTTAATCACAAAAATCTTTGGGGTTGATGCAGTTTTTTGTTTTTCTTTTTTTTTTTTTTGACTGCGCTGCTGCGTTCCTTATTACAAAACACTTGAAATTTTCAACATGAAGTTACCCTTTTTCTTATAATTTATAACATAATTTTTGACTGTTTTTTTGTTGTTTTTTTTCCGCAGGCCTATCAATGGCAGGCCATGGGGCGGCACTTTCTCTACATGACAGGGAAAAGGGAGAGACATGAGAAGTAAAAAAAAGACAAGAAAAAAGCCTTTTCTTTTTGAGGGAAAATGTTTTGTTCGAAATGGGATAAAAATTAGCTTAACAAAATGCGTCCGAAGCGTGTTCGAGCGCAAGAAGTCTCAATACATGCGAAGCAAAAAATACACAATAGGAGACATTTTTTCTACGATTTTTTTCCCTGTAATAAATGTAAATAAAAGTGCCAGAGGGAAAATAGCTTATAACACTCAATTTGAGATACTTTTTCATGCATTTCTTTTCGCAATAAATATTAATTAAGGTTTATTGCGTTGCAGTGGAAATCGTAGGTTGGCATCTGGCATTTGTATGTGGAATTGGAATTTCTAATTATCCCTTTTTTGGGAGAGACGACAATCCCAGATCAAACCCTCCCAAACGCCTTAAATTCAAATTGCAAAATTGCAATTTCAAATTCCAGAAACGCAATAAATTATTCGCAAAAGAATGGGAAGAAAAAAACACGAGAAAATCCCTAGGCCATGCATATGGAAAATCTTCAATGAAGGGTGCGCATGCGCAGATCTTCAGATCGATTCAAATTCCCAATCGATGGGAATATCGGCACCCTAAAGGACCTACTTTTTTCTGTCCTTGCTTCCTTCCTTCCTTCCTTACCTAATCTTGGGCAAAAAAAAACCTGAGACAAAGTCTGGGGTTCGTGTTCCGTTTTGGGGTTGGGGGCACTTCTTGAAGGGTATGGTATGCGAAATAATCATTGTTTGCCAGAGAAGAGTCCTAGCAAATTGCAAAAATTCGTGACGCACCCAAATCGCGATCCCTTTTCCCAAGAGGCAAGAGGGGGGAGAGTATATAGCAGCATGATATTAACCGTAATGTATGTTCAATAAATATTTGGTAATTAAATAAATAGCAGCTGTGCAGCTTTGATCAGACACAGCCGAGGGGACCGCGACGATAGAGGGTTGAGCCAGAGTCGGGAGTCGAGAGTGCTACAATTTCACTTTCCTTGACTATGTCGTGGGATTTCTTTGATACACGGATGGGAACGTTCTTCTTTGAGGTGAAAGTAGGTCAGTTGTTAGATAGTTGGCTCTTTTTTGTTGGAGGGGTTGCTTCCAACTTTATGTTAATGTAATTACAATATTTATTTGCTTGGCTTATCTGTTCAAGTTGAGCCCTCAATTGCCCCATTATGGGGCATGCTATGGCTTAGACTCGGCCTTTACTTCTATTCATAACTGAATACGGTTTTCTACTTCGATGTGTCAGGCATAAATCATATTTGGGGGGAATTATCGCTGTTACTTGTAAGACAGCTGCAACTTTTAGTTTGAATGATAACAAATTACTAAGAAGAAAGGAATATTTATAAAGGAAATCAGAATACTCTTTAGTAGAAAGAGAACCACAATCAAAATTCATAGCTGAATTCTCCCTTTAGAGTTAGCTTTCAGTAGCAGTTCCCATCTTTATATTCTCTCAATGATTTTCTCTTAAATGTTGTACACCATTTTCCCTGTCAAGTTCTTTGCTATCACGTGTTCATCGAAACCTCGGTAATGTTCCTCCCCATTTGACATTTTCCAAAAAAGAAAAGATGAAAATGCGGACGTCGCCTGTGACTTTCCCAATTTTTGCACAATTACCCTACAATCGATGCTTTCTCCGCAAATCAATTGCGAAAAAACACAAACAAAACCCCATGACACATTGCGCTTCAAGCATCTGAAGGTAGGTAACCTTACTCTACCTCACCTTGCCTCACCTTGCCACACCCTAAGCATCGCAGGAGACTCAGACGAAGCAAAGGGAAAAGGGTAAGACCAGGAAGGGTTGCCTTAGGTTGCCTTCTGAACACGGGTTCTGTGGGGAGGAGGAGGCATACGGATATATCAAGAACCCAAAAAACCAAAGACGTTTGCTACAAATTTCTATGGGGAGGACAGAAAGAAGAAAAAAAAGCAGACAGACAGACCCAACCCAAGGGGATTTAATTGCATTTTTTAAGCGCGCGCGCGCTTCGATTGCGAATTCTCAGCTGGCTCTACCAGAATTTCGAGTCTCGTTTCAGCTCCGGGCACAGTTGGAACTCGGTTCGAGGATCGATCGATACAACCATCCATCGATCGATCGGTAGAAATGCGCCGCAATCGATTAGCAACGCATCGGTGCGCATCCATTGTCATGTTAATGTTGCGAAATGTGAATTTGATTGCCTCCTGCCGTATATCAATAAACGACTAATGAGCCTAAGGGAAAGGTGAAAGGGTTCTTCGGTCTCAGCTACCTCTCTTGAAGCTAAGCCCATTTGCATTTTCCACCAGCTTTTGCTGGAATTTTCCGTTTCGTTGGAGCTGAATGGCCGCGTGTGCCATATCCCAGTGCTAGTCTCCCCCTGGGGGGCTGTCCTGATGGGCTTTTCTCATTCAAATCTGGCACATGGAGTGCCTCATATATGGCCGCAAGGCGTTTTAAGTTGCTTTCTTTTCGGGTAGCAAGTTAATTGGTTTGAAGTTTTACGCAGATTTGCATTTCACCAGGGTTTTCTTTTTCGTTTCTTTTTTGTTGATCAACTTTGATTACGGAAATGAGAGGTTACGGCTGAGCCTTTGTTTGCCATCAAGGTGTTGAGATGTTGGCGGGTGGGCTTTCTTTGGCTTATTAGAAATGAAAATGGAAACAGTTTTGCTCTATGCAAATCTGCTTTGCTTCCAGGAAGAAGGGAAGGAAACGTGTGTGCAAGCTGAAATGCTGTAGAACCTGCTAATGAAGTTGGTTTTTCCTTTCCCTTTCATCTGACTTGACACTTTCTCTCTAATTGATGTCCCGCCTGGAAGTAGATGCCGCCTGGATGCCGACCACTTCCTGGATTGCTTGAACACAGACTCCACCAAAAACAGGGAACGCAGCTTGCGAAAAGAAGAAACCCCCTCCTGTTGGAACAATGGCAAAATAATTAGCTCCTATTGATAGAGAGGGACTCTCCTCGAACTCCCTGGGCGTGACACGTCACAATATGTCCACACACGCCTCTCTGTGCAGCTCCCTCACACCCTCACTCGCTCTCTTACCGTCTGGCAAATAAATCTCCAAAAGAAGGAAGAAAGTCAACCCGACTATGGCCTGGAGTCCCCTGGATCGTGGAATGTCTTGGCACGGGACAACAGCCCGGGGATTCCTTCTAGATTATCAATGACAACCAGCAGCCGGCATCTAGCATTGTTGCAGCTTCATAATTTTCTTCCCATTTTGCCACAGTTTGCCGCAGACTCTGCCACACATCCACTGCTGCAGCAGGGGTATAAGGGGCAGCTGCTGCTGCTCGCTGCTCGCTGCTGCAACGATGCCAAGGACCTCAAGCAATTGAGGCTCGGCCCCCTTGAGGAAGGAAATGTTTCGCTTATTAATGGATAGACTGTGTGTGTGTTTGTGTGTCCTCCTGCGATCTGGATCTAAGTCTATGTGTGTGTTTTTGCCATAAAGCGCATTATTTTTGCATATTTTCACACACACTCACGAGGCAAAGGAATGCTCCTTGCACTTTTTTGATTACTTTTCACATCAATTTGTTGTATGCTGCCGAGATTTTTGCATTTTGCGCGCATTTCTACACCAGAATAAAGCACCACCGGCTGCTGCTGCTCCTCGTACTGATCCTGATCCTTCTCCAGTTCCTTCTCCCGATCCTGATCCTGATGAGGAGGAGAACCCTACGTCACCCCATGGGCACAAAGTTTTCATTATGCCATTTCTTGCTTCTCCCTAGTTTTTGTGTGCGCCTGCCCTGTCTGCCTCCCTTTTTTCTTGCCACATTCCTTGCTTCCTTCCTTCTTCATTTGGTTGCTTGCTTGCCTCCTCCTTCATTCGCTTCCTTGCGTGTGCATTTGCCACATAGCTCGCGCCAAGAAAACGCATATGCCACCTCGATCGCCCATAAGTAATCCTGCTCCTTACACACACACACACACACACACACACACATAATGTTGGAAGGACACAGGGGCATGCAATCGCATTTGAAATGAAGCAAAAATTTAATGAATCGTGGCAAAGGAGCAAAAGGAGGGCCACAGCAAGAGCCACAGCCAGAGTCAGACCAAGAGCCAGAGCCCAGAGCCCAGAGCCAAGAGCCCAGGGAAAACTCTCCAAAAGTCTGAGCCAGAGGCGCAGCTGCTCAATGCCAGTTCCTTTGCCCAGGAGGAGGGTTCAACTTGATTCTCGCATTCGACTCGAACTCGTAGTAGCAGTAAAGCACCACCAGTACGTGTACCAGTACCACAACCATCAGCCAGCACCATCCTCAAGAGCACCAACACCAGCAGCAACTACCACCCGATCGATCGATGGACTAAGCCCACCACAAGACTCTCACAGAATGCACAGAGCATTGCCCAGAATATTGATGAGGAATGAAAACTGGAATTCTGGAACTTAATCTATTTGAGAGCATAGATGAGAGACACCTAGCCATGAGGATGAGAAATCTGACACCCTATGGGGTCGGAAAAAGAGTTTATCTGACAATTTATTCATCTAAATCCGTTGCAATCTTTCTACAGTAATGCTACATTTAGCACCGTATTTGCTTTTTCCTCCACTATTCCTAGGGGGGGGTTTCCCTTTCTCTTGCAGCCTAGCAAACTATGCAGCCAGCGGGCGGGGATTTGGGGAAATGGAATTGGGGCGAGAGTAGACAGTTGCCGACATTTATATGTTGGTTCTGGCAGTCGTAAATAAATGGAAGTGCCGGCATGACAATGACCCCAAATGTTATTAATATGCCGCTGAAACAGCAGTTCCGTTAGACTGCAGAGGGGAGTGGAGCGTGAACGCGCGGGAAATGTCGAGTTTGGGGTGGAAAATGGGAAGTCGTCGTCCGTCCGCCTATTCCATTCGATCCATATGTGGGGCACTTATCTTGCTACTGTCTTAGGTTCGGGTCTGCGTGTCTGGGGCAATGCAAACAGTTCGTTGAACTTCCTTAGAGCGTGCCACATAGACAGCCCTATCTATATAAACGATACCAAACCTATAAAATAAATGCAGAAACGTCCCAGAAAAACCATGACACGTGATAAGCAATAGGGGATTAGATATAGCTATATTTAGACAGTATTATAGGGGAAAAAGAGCACCATAGAAATGGGTTTTAAATGATAAAAAACATTTTTGTACTTCGGAAATGACAAATATTTGATCAACATTTCTTTACCGAAGATTATACAATTGTTGCTCCATCAAGTTGTGCCATCAATTTATAGATTATTAAGGGGTTAACTTTCGGAATGAAACTTCGGCAGTTCGAACTTCATTTATTGTTATTGGCTTTAACGGAAAATCCAACTGCAAGCTGCTTTAGAGCCTTTCATTTGCATAGGCGGTAGCCTAGCATATCATTTTCACCTTGTGTCCATTAAGTATTTATGAAAATGTATCGGCATGGGGAGACTGCAGGTTAATAATTTCGAATTAAGAACAATTATGCTAAACAAGAATTCAATTGGAGCCCCAGAGAGAATGAGAGGAAGCCACATCAACCCTTGAATTGAAGTTTTGTGTTCAACTGCTGCCCCATTCCCCCAAAATCGAACTCATTAACTAACTAACAATCCCCCAATTGACTGTAAAAATAGTGAGCATTTGGGGTAAGTGTCTCCACTTCGTTTCGGCTTTTAACTGTGGGGAAACCGGTGGATCACTTACCAAATTTGTCGACCCGCGATAACATGCCACTCGCAATGCAGAAGGAGTTCCTTCAGAAGGATAGTAGAAATGTCCAAAGGCACATTAAAACCGCACAAAATATGGGACAGATGTTTGGCGGAGCGGAGTTGGCTTGTGCCAAAGAAAAATACGTTCTACGTACAAATTGAAGGTGTCAGGCTGACTCTGACGCGCGGGCGAAGGAGTAGGAGATGCCGGCTGGAAGGACCTCATTATTTGCTGCATTTACCGGATCGCTTCGCTTGGCTGTGTTACAGTTTTGCCTCCTCCTTCAAGAAAGGAACGAAAAAAAAACCCCGCGCACTTTGGCACGAGCTACAGCCACGACGATCAGCTGTGGCACGTTGACATTCGAAGGGGGATGAAACTCGGGGTTCTTCTTCCAGGTGGCGGTGGCGGCGTCTAGCTTCCTCCTAGCTGTACGCAGTGGCCCCTAGCCCTTAATGCAAGTAAAAACTAACCTACCCCTAAGACATTCGCCTGTAGATGTGGCTGTAGATGTGGATGTCTTGAAGAGTGTCTTGGGCATTCGAAATATTGTGCAAAATCGATTACAATGATTGCATTTTGGAGACGGAAGAGGGATACTACTACTACGGGGGATGGAAGCCCGAAGGCAGCGAGCTGCCGGGCATCAGCATCACTGGGCAGGACAATAGCCGAGGTGCGCCGGAAGAATAATGGCATAAACATAGAGCCCATTGTCCTGGAGGAGCAGCCGAGCGGAGGGAAAATGAACTGCAACTGCAAGATGTGCGCCAGGAGCAGCCCAGAGCCCGGTGCTGCACTGATTTTCCTTGCCTCGTCTTTGTTTGTTGCATTGTTGATTTCTTGATTTCGATTCCATTTCTTCTTTCCACAAACATTTTTGCACAGTTTCTGTCCGTCCGTTTCGTTGGTGACATTGCGCAATGATTACCGTTTGTGCGCAGCTAATGTCCTGCCAGTTATTTATATGATTTCAGGGATTTGGAGACTGAGGCAAAGAGGGAAAGAGGGAAAGAGATTTCCTTGTCTCGTGCCGCTGCCGCCTGGCAGGCCCGGTGTGCCCAACAATGTGTGCTCTGGCTCTGTGGTCAGTTTCTTGCCGTTCTGTTGCACAAATTTGACTATTGTCCTGATGCCCAAATAATATGCCAGACATTCAGCCAGCCATCCCATCGAGACTGTACCCAGCTGCGCCTCGAGTTTGTTTAGACGGCGGGGGGAGCAAAGCTTTTTGCAGCTGCCTGCCGCTCTGATTTATGTCACCCATGTAATCAGAGCACAGACCCCGCCGCACTGATTAAGCTACTCGGTCGTTGACTCGACAAGGACATGCAGACCGATTCGAACGGGAAGCAGCAGCTGCCACCCGTAGGAGCAGCATCATCAGCAGCAGCGGAGTATCATCAACGGGAAATCAGCCACCGCGCCACCAGCATGAGCCATGAGCCATGAGCCATGAGCCAATGAGCCCATGAGCCTTGCACCTGCCTTGCCTGCTTACAACTTACAACAAACGGGCCCGTGCCATATCCTTGGGGGTTGGCCAACCACCCCAAAAATATAAAGCAGCCACCACCACCAGCAACATCACGATTAGCACCAGCAATCCAGCCACCCTCTCGCGCATGGCACTCACAGACAGCCGTTAGATTCACACGCGCATTATCCTGGCGCAGCTCAGTTTTGCGCACTGTACTACTCCCAGGATATACCAGCTATGATGTTGAGTGTACACCCAGGATAACACCACCATCCGTACCACCAGCAGGAGCAACACCACCACCCGTACCACCACCATGGCATATCAATTTTGTTTGCCTTGCGGAAATGCCGTTCACTTGTTCTCATTTTTCCAATTCAGAATTCAGGGGGCGAAGCGCCTCATTCACCCCTGAATTCTCTCTCTCTCTCTCTCTCTCTCTGAATATTCCGATTAATATTCCCTTTACAGCAATTCCCATTTTGCGCAGGACCTAAGCGCACGTGCGCTCTTTCCTTGGTCTCTGATCCTGCTGCGCCTGCGCCACACTTTCGCGCATTTGACTGACAAAAGGATCTGCTGGCGCGCACACACACCCCCTCTACGAGGAGTATCCTGGTGCCGGGGCTCTAGCATTTATGTTTGATATCCTGATGCCGGCCCAAACAATGCCACTTCTAATGCAAATACAATCGCATCCTTTCAAAAGGACCCCATTGTAAGCGATGCATATTAACAATTTTGTCCTCCATATAAATACATTTTATGCGGGCCGAAAAATATTTGTACGTACAGAAAGTAGAATTATAGAGCGTGCCTCTCGATTTCCATGGCAATTTCCAATGGTGAAAATTGTATCCGGCACACGTGCCAAATTGAAAGGATTCCCCCCGAAAAATGCAGATCACGATGCTCGTGCTCGCTGCTGGTGGGCGTGAGGACAGCAGAGAGAATGTGGTAAATTATAGGAACATTTTCATTGAGTTGCTTACATTGAAGAACTGCAAAAGGAAGGAAGGAAGAAAGAGTTAGTAATTAATATTTTCCATGAATGGAGAGAGTTATTCAAGAGCTCTGTTACAATTGTAAGTGTAAGTGCATAATCATTGCATAATCTCATTTAGTTTCTTTTGTCTTAAACAAAATAAACAAACTCAAATTGCGAGCAAAACATTTCAAGCTAATAAACCATTCACAGTCCCACTCTCTCTCCTTCATAAATATGATACATGGAACATATTGCATATCCCATAGCACTAACTCAGCAATCAACTCAGCAGTGAAGAGTCAGTTAGCGGCAAGACACAGATCTATTCATATTAATGTACACATATATATGTGTATAAATATATACATTTTTAATATCTGAAGACCCCAAAGAAATACCAAAGACCGGACCGGACCGGACCTCTGTTGGAGTTCTGTTCTCAGTGGCAATCCAAAGTCCCAAGTCGCAGACTGCGAGAGACATGCCATGCAAACGAAGTTATTTTTAAGAAATTCAAACCTGCAGTGAGTGAATTATGAGGCAGGGTCTGTCAAGGCTATGGACTGATGCCTGGCAAGCGACTCACACACGCTGGGAACGGAACGGGGTAGCACATACAATACTATAATACTATATGTAGAAATAGGTGTGATCCAGGGGAGATAGAGGGCGAGGCACACCTTACGCCGCCGAATGCACAGAACAGGTTGCAGCAGCAGCAACAACAGCAACAGCAACTGAGTTCGGGGATCTCATCGCATCGGATCGGATCTGAACAATAGGTAGACAGAACTCACGTACTCATAATCATCGATGTTTCTTCTGTTGTGTGTGCGCCTCTCTCGTTTCTAACATTTTTAAAATCTGCGCAATCTGCTTTGGTATGCACGGGGCTTGGGCCTGTCAATAAGGTTTCCTATATCTCAGGTTCACTCAGGTTGCTGTTTCTGTTTCTGTTGCTGTTGCTGTTGCTGTTGCTCTTGCTGATGATGATGATGTTTGATGTTTGATGTTGATCATGGGCAATGACTAGGAAATATTGCCTTTCCTAAGAAGGATTTGTGTCAGCAAACGTGACTCGAAAGACCAAGTTCCGAGTGGGTTCTCTGTTCTGTGCTGTGTGCGTGTGTGTATTTGATTGCAGATCCTTTTGTATCTGGCCTATTGTTTGAATAGTTAATTATGGGTTGGATCAGCGGACACTCCTTTACAGACCAAAAGCCGAAAACAACGAAGAGAAGAAAACCTTTTTCCACTCTCAGTGGCAGCTCAAAGATTCTTTTTAACCATTTTTACCCATAATTTGGAAATTATTTTTAAAAATTTTTCGAATTTTCATCTACATACACGTTGGTGCGTGGGGCGTTGGGCGTGGCTGCATTGACAACTGCTGACAATGACTTCATTTGTGGCAGTCAGGCGCTGACAAGCATCAACAAGAAGAAAAAGGAAGACAAGTAGAATCCCCACCAACAGAAATGTTGCTCGCAGATTAATATTGCACACATATGGCGAGGGTATATGTTCAGGATCTGTTGATGGATTGATATTTTTCATATACGTCATTAGTCCATTGTTCCAGAGGCCTCACAATGGATGCTGAATGTGTGTGCAATTATCGATATTCCAGCAAAAGATTGCAGAACAATCCTCAAATGAGGCTGCCCAAGCCATCCACGTGGAGATGGGCATATGATTGCACTTGCACCGCCCTCAATATTTTTGGTAGTACATAGTAACTTCTGCTGCGGTTTTTCGGTTTAAAGAGAGGATCACTGCCCACAAATGTAGAAAATCTGCCATTGATCATTCAATTTCCAACACAAATCTTATCTAGATATAGACATGTTCGTTTTCATCTGGTAATGGGAGATTTTAAAGAAGAGATCATCTTGGGGGGAAATAAATTACTCAAAGATCATTCAATTAGTTGAACAATTATGGATCATTCCATTTCCTCGCTAGGATTATCCTTCAAGGTAGAAATTCAAACTTTACTTTCAATCTAGTAATATGATATTATAAATAATATGGTTAATCATTGTATAGGGTCTTTGAAAACGGGGAACTATATATCATAGGATAGTGCACCCAACTGAAAACACACAAATATAACAACGATTTTGATCACCAAATTTCTTCAATAAATATTGTATATCAAGAAACAAAAAGCTTATTGACAGATCAGATCCAATAAAGTACATCATTTATTATTTATCGCAGCATTTTAGCAGATTGCTTTTCACCACTTTAATTATATTTTCTCATAGATGATTTGACTTGACTGCTCTTAGACTTTTAGTGATTTTGATTTCTTCCCAGAATATCAATTTTCTCAGTTCTCACCCCACCACACCTTTTGCAACTACAAGAGACATGAGGCAGAAGGCAATTGCAAATCGACATGGACCATTTACTGTATGTATTCGGGTCGATCTTCGGTGATCTTGAAGTTTTCTTTTCCGTCTTTCATCCCACGGTTACGTGGAAATGCACCCATACCCATGTCACATAAATAAAATTTGTATATGCGATTAAATTTGAAATTCGAATCGTAATGCATTTCCACGAGACACGAGAGACACACGGCTGCCCCTGCCTGTCAGTCATCTTGCCAGACATCCAGACACGGCATGGCACTCTCACTCTGTCGATCGATGGCATCCCTCCTAACCCTCCTGCTTTGGACGTGGACGGGGGCATGTGATAGACAAAATCTTGTCATAACTTGTGATGTTGTTAGTAAAACAATGCAATTGGCTGTCCCAAGCTGAGACCGACTGCTGCTGGGCTGGCATCGTTCCTTCGTTCCTTCGTTTCTTACTTCTTGCTTTCCCCCTTCCAAGGTAAGCAAGGTCCTTTACCTTCAGGACTTCAGACCCATCCGTATCCTATCCTATACCATCCCGTTCTGTCCTGTCCCATCGACTGGGAATGGTGCGAAATCTCTGCTCATTGCGAGGGGTGCTGCACACAACTTTTGGGCAGCTGCCGCAACTTCTGTATGTGGAGGAGAGTGGGAAAACCGTTTTTGGGTTTCCTCCTCTGATGATTATGCAACCGGCAACCGGCAACAACAACCACGAAGACATCATTGATGGCATCTAATGTGCTGTATAATTCCTAGAGACATTGAAAAATTACTGGACCAGGACAATCTTAAGATGATTTTGTGACTGATTTCCTTAACAAACTCGTACTCATATTGGGGTTTGCCTCTCTGTCATATGTTTGTCCGAATTCCAAGAACCACGAAAACTGCGCATTAGGCAAGATGAAGATTAAGATCAGCGAGCATTAGAGTGGATCTCTGGAGATGTGACGATGTCCAGTCCTTCAGTCTCTCCCTTGCTGCCTTCTATCCCATTCCTATTGTCCCAGATCTGGTCCAACTCAAACAAATCGCTGATCTCATACGCCGACATTTCACAGGAGAAAGGGGTTTGGTAGAGTGAGGGCTAAATGTGTTGAAGGCCTCACTCGCATCGCATCGCCTCGCTCGAGTCGAGTCGAGTATGTAACGCGATAAGATCGTCTCACATCAATCCACAGGGCAATGCTATCCCTAAGAATGTTAATCAATTAATTACATGCTGCGTATGCGCCAGAGGGAGGGAGGGATAGCGGAAATAAAGGATAGAAGATGAAGCATAAAGGATTCGCCACCGCCCAGGGGTTACCCCTTTCTCCTTTTCCCTTTTTTTTCTCTTGATTAATTTCAAACATTTCCCAAGGCTATCTATAAATTGGCATGGGACCAGCGGCCGTGTGCGGGCCAGAAAATTAGCTTGACCATCGGTCAGCGGTACGTGGGTCAGTCGCGTGTCTGATATTAATATACAAATAAATATTGACCATCAGTCAAAAGGGTTGAGACTGATAGCCAAAAGGGGTTTGTTGATTTGCAAGAAACATTTCTTTAAATCCCAATGGCAAATCAGTTATTTATTGGATAACAATTATAAGCGAGGATTATACAGGATGATCTTTCTTTAGTGACCTTTTTTAAAGGATTCAACTCTAAATAAGTTTTAATTTAGTACGATTCGAGCGCTTATTTCTTATCTCTACACTTTATTGAGCCCCTATACCGCTGTCACCATCAACGATTTGCGCGCCAAAAAGTCAAGGCACTTGAGAAGTCATCCAGGGCTCATAAAAAACCGAAAAATGGGAAAGAATTTCAGCAGCCTGCTGTGTGGGAACCACTGACGGAGTCGAGTCGAGTCGAGTCCCGTGTTGCAGCATGTGACAAGAACAACAACATTTTGGCACTGTCCGACAAGACGACATACCGGCAGACAGACAGACAGACAGAAAGAAGATCAAAAACTGTTGCATTCATTGTGTTTGTGTGGCACTTGTTTTAGTTTCGAGCACACACATTGTGACCCAAATTGCTTTTTGGCGAAAACAAAACAGTGCAGAGATCCCGAACAAAGCCGGTTATGGGAAAGGGAAATGGAAATGGATTTGGATTTGGCAATGTGCCGAGCACAAGGCGAGCTCATGTCCTGATAAATGGCCAACCACTTGACCAGGACAATGGTTCGGTAGAGCTGCTACTATTCAAATTATATAGAAAATTGCCAGTAAAACACAAACTAATTGTATTTTGGTCCATACAATGCGACCGAACGGGCCAAACCCGGGAGGGGGTGCCATGGGAAAAACCTTCAGTTTTGTTCCTCAATTTCGCAAAAGATCACATTGGCGTGTTGGAGTCTGGCCGCCCGGGCATGGGAAACTCAAGTGGCACCCAGCGGGTATCGATTGTGTGGCATGGATGCAATGTGGCAGGCAGATGATCAGCCTGGCCTTATAATCTAATCTTTATTTTTGCCATGGGTCCATGGGGTCTCTGCATGAGTATGGATGGCCTGAAAACCCCAATATGTGCGACAGGCATATCAAAATCGAATTGAAATGCGAACAAGTCATAAAATTGTATGCTATAAACATGAAGAAAATTCTGACTAACGAATCTGAAGCGTAGATACCCTTGGATATTTATAATCCATATATCTTATTTTTCTTAAACAACAAAATTTTTACAATTTCCTTGTTGAAAAAAAAACTTATGCGTGGTTACCAAAATTGTATTTAAATTGTAGATCATTTAATTAAAACAAGAACTTTTAAGTAAAATTTTTAAATAATGAGTTTAGCCAAGAAATACTCTACAACTACTAAATGCTAAGATGATTCAAATAGCTTTGGAAATATGTGAAAACTCAAGGGACAAAATTATGTATTACACCCTCTGTTCCTGCTAGAGTATGCAAATAAAAATAAAATTCATATCTAAGCGTGTCAAGAACATTGTTCGCTCATTAGACGACGGAACAGCGACGACATCGCCATCCACATACACAGTCCCCTCCTATTTCCACGCAATTTTTGTTGTTTCTGTTTCTCTTTCTCCCATACAATACCAACTTTTGTTATACAGCTCCAGCCGTTATAAATATGTGGGGAGAGAGAGAGGGGGGGGGGGGTAGAGCAGGAAGGCGAGCAAGAGCGGGCGGGGCGACTGGGAGACTGCACTGAAAACTGAAAGCATCGTTGATTAGTACTTCCTGAGGCTGTTTTTCTGTATTATAGTCGAGATATTCCATATCACGCAGTGGCTAGATAGAGAGAGAGAGAGAGGGCGAGGTTTGCCAACAAACAAACAAACAACTGCAGCATTTGGAGGCAGAGGGAGAGAGCTTGAGTCCAGCTTATCAGCAGCACCAGCATAAGAGGGTTCATGGGGGTTCCAATGCAAGCTGAATGAAGGAATGTAGGAACGGTAGAACATACAAAAGCTGATAGAAAGAAATTAAATCCCAGGTGTTGCTCTTCCGGCTCTGCTTCTACCAAAGAGTATGGCAAATATCTAAATAAATCTGTAATTGCAATCATCATTTCATTTTACTTCCCTCTTGATGCCAGATAACCTTCTTCTCGTTGTAAAATGACACAACACACCCACCCAAGAAGCCCCCATCACAGAACAATTCCAGCATTTAATGGACAATTATTGATTTCCTCTTTGAGCTTTCTTCGGCTCCGGCTCGAAGCGCATTTAAACTCTGATCCCAGCAATTGATTGCCGGCGAGAAAGCTTCATTTGGCGGTCACTGTCCGTCCGTCCCATGGTCTGTTGGTGTGCGTGTGAATGAATGCGTTCTCTAACATCGAAATGAATTGCTTATTTTGACATTTATTAAAGCTTTAAATAAAATTTATGCAGAGAATCAATTAGTGGAGGAAGAGCATAAAAGCGGGACAGTGGACCAGCAGTTATGGGAGGGGTACTGTGAGGGGCACCAGGGACCTACGCACGCAGCCGAAAGTCAAGTAACGCGAAAAGTATCTCGAGAATATTTCTCACAATCGGTTTGTAGACACGACGAAGAAGGAAAAGACAAAAACAGACAGAACGCGACTTAAACGGGGAGAAAGGGTAAACTTGTTGATACCCTTCTGATGCCATTGACATTAGCTAAATAATTGGATACCTTTTAGATATGAATTTTTTTCTTTGATTCTATGGCAACTATCAGATATACATACATAGTAATTCGTTCTTGAAGGTTTCAAGGTTTCCGTCTCTGCATTTCCCACATGTGAGCAAGAACGATCATACCCTCGGCAAGGGTATAAAAAGTAGCGGCAACAACAACAAATGCGGCCGCAGCCAAAGAGAAGGCAAAAAGACAACCGGACAGCAGCAGAAAGAACAACAACGACAAAGACTGCAAGAAATCACAAGAGCACGCTGGGAGCAAGAGGAGACGAAGGCGAAGGCGAAGAACTGAAAGATAAACAGAATCGCAGACAGAGACACCAATACATATTGAACGCCAAACTCCTCAAAACGAGTCCTGCATACATGTACAATATTTTGGCGCAAAAACCTCCTTCCCCTACTCCTATTCCTCCTTGCACACTCATTCTGTGGTCTGCTCTTCACCTACTTCTCTGCTGCGCTGCGCCGCGCTGCCGCTCTCTGCTGCACTTTGTCGACTGCAAGAAATCTCAGCGCCGCGTCTGATGCGGCTGTGGCTTCCCTTCCCCCACTCTTCTGCAACAATTCTCACTCATTCTCACACATATACTAACCCACACACGCGCAGCAGAGCTCGTGTTAAGGAATTTGCGCGCGCACGTTGTTGTCCACGTCCTCGTACCCTCTACTCCTGTTCACCTTCTCCTGCTCCTGGCTCCTGCCTCCTGCTCGTGACACACACACACACGAGCCGTTCTCAGCAGGACTAATTCCTTTTTTCTTTGCTGCTCATATCCTTCGGTTCCTTGGGCCCTCGATCAGCTGATTGAACACATGTATTGAGGCAGGAGCACACGGTGGGAAGGGCAAGGAAAGTAAGAGACGGGTCATTCCCCGCCGCTATCCTTGTCTAACTGTTTCTCATGCGATCCTTTTTTGCTCCGTCTGCCTATGAATGTATTTTCATCGGTTTCTTTCTGATTAGTTTTTTTCTATTTCTCCTATTTCTTATATACTGTGATTTCCCCTTCTTTTTTTTTGTGTACGACCTGAAGAGAAGAGAATTTATAGATCAGTGGCAAGGGCTGGAGAAGGGGAAGACGCAATTCTTCGATGACAGACTGTCGACACCTTCGACAAAAATTTGTAATGCAAATTGTTGGGGGAGTCCGCGTCATGCGCGATATGTAAATAACTGACTATGTACAGTGGAGTCAGCCTTGGGTGGAAGAGGGTAACTATGGTAAACGTACATTCATACTTTTAGAGCTATTAGCTTCCAGCAAACTTTCACTGTAGTCATGTATACATTTGGAAAAGTGTGTGTGTGGGGAATAACTCACCTAGACATCAAATTGCTGGTTCTCCGCTTTGTACCTTCCTTCTAATTGCATTGCGCGCCTTCTTTAGCTTCCTTTGCCCCTTTGCCGGCCGGCCAGGAACATACACGTACACTGGGACCGCCCGGCCAGCCCCTCCGCCCAGATTTCAGCATTTGCGCGCGCGCTCGAATGTATCTCAAACGCTTGTTATACACTTATGGGCTTTTATGTGTTTGCAGACACACACGTACTCATACACATACACGACCGTGTGTCGCCCCACGTCAGGCGCTTAAAAAAAAAACGAATCTCAAAGCTCACTTCTTGGAATTTCGATTTACAATTTAGTTCTTCACTTTTTTCCGCTTTTTTTCTGCTGCTGCTGCTCCCGCTGCTATTGTTGTGCGGCTCCATTCACATTGTTGCTGCAATTTTTGCTTGCTTTGTGTGTATGTGTGTGCAGCCTATTCTCATTCTTGTTCTTTGCCCGCAATCAAATTCTCCAGCAGCATACATATGGATGTGTATAAGAGTGTCCTTTTTTTTTTCCATATGTACATATGCCCTTTTTCTGCTCTTCTGCTTCTTCTTCCGGAGGCTGTCGCACTGTGTCACTGAACTATTTGAGCTATGGCCAAAGCTAATCGGTAGAGTCACAGAGAGAGTGTCTGTTTCTGTGAATTCATTGAAAGCAATTTCATTTGCTCTTCAGCAAGTACCGCGATCTATTCTGAGACTACAATAATGTGTTTCAGCCCACTGTCCCGCACTATGAATGAGTTTCGAGCTTTTTCGCTGCACGGCTGCCTGTTTTGATGCCCTCCCCTCTCTCACACTAACACAGTCTTTCACTCATACAACAAATGCGCTTTTTTAACTTGTTCAAAACCACTTTATGATTTCTGCGTCCTTTTTTTTCTCTTCTCGGTTGTTTTCCATAAAGATGATCCTCTTCTCTTCCTGCAGCAGCACAGCAACAAAAGCTCGCTTGAGAAGAGGAATTCAGAAGAATGAAACCGTAGCTCATTTGGTGGGCTTTGGCTGACGAATCGAGCGGAAATCATTCACGCGAGCATGTGTTGGCAATAACTGTGAATGATATCATATGTTGGTGTGACCCGGTCTTTGCTGTCTTTTGTTTCTGCATTCATATTTGCCTGCCATATGTACGGCCAAGAGGGGGACCTTACAGCTGGAGGGGATTCACAAGCACACTTGCACTGGAGTATCCATGGGTGTCCCACTGTCCACTCCCCATCCCCACCATACCCCTTTCCAAACAATCTGTGAGAGATGACTCCCGCAGGGCCCTGAGCGCATATGTAACTCGATTTTTGCTTTAACTTTGCCGCAACCACACACACACAAAACACATGGTCACTCCACCACAAAAGGATGGGAGCGAGCGCTTTGCTGCTCATTTAACGACGACATTGGCGTCTACGTCTGCAAAAACACAAAAGAGACACGCCTCCCCACCGCCCCACTGCGACGGCCAGGGCATGGGGATGATCATATGATCCCACTACCTACTGATGGCTTTCTGGAGCCACCAAGAGGCGTGCAGAGGGGGGAAGGAATGCGTGGATCTCACATTATTACCTGCAAACGACACAATCGATGCCGACGCCGCCCCTGTTGCCTCCGCCAGCCGATGCCTTGAATTCTGCTTAAAGATTTACTCAATTCTTTTGCTCTGCCTCCTTCGTTTGCTCTCTGCTGCCGCAGCAGCCTCCTCTCCCACTTCTCCCTCTCACAGTTCCACTAAATCCATGTGTTTTTACTGGTTCCCTCGCATTCGGCTCCACTCGGGCCCCACTCGATCCCCATTCGGGTTGGCTGCCGATGGGGCCTGGGCTTCGCGTCTGGTATAAAAGCTAGCGCGCCAAAATCAGTGCCCTCCATAGTGCACGCCGTCGACTTTGGCGCCTTCGTTCTTCTCCTTCTTGCTTCTTGCTGGTTGCTCCGTTTCGTTTCGTCGTGTTCTCGTGAAGAATGTAGGGGAAAGGAATTTGAGTGCAAGCTACCTGTTGCACTGGAACCGCTCCAACTGCACAGATTTTCCAATATTTACACTCTTCGGTTGGGAAACGGAAAATTGTCCACTCAATATCCAAGTACATAATATGCACATAGCTCCCGATCCTGCTCTGGCCACCGCACCATATAGTCGACACCGCTTACTCCCTCTCCGAGAGCTGGAAGAGAGGCAGCAAGAAAAGAGAAGAGTATGTACTCCGTCTCCTTCTCCCCGACACATTTGCTAAGATGGCAAAAGACTCAAAAATTCTGCTGCAACAACAAAATACTAACTAATATAGTTGGATAGTTCCCTCTCACTCACACTCACACCAGCTCACCGCTCAGCTGTGCATTCTCGTTCGCTCATTCTACCCTGTTTCTCGATCGAGAGCGGGGGTAAAAACCAGCTGCGCCACACATTTTTCTCTCCAGAGAGCATATTTCCCTGACTCAGGAGAGTATTTCCCTGTCCGTTCAGGCACTGGAGAGTATTTCCCTGAGAATATCCTGACAAATTGCACATTCACAATGGGTAAAAATGTCCCATTCACAATGAAGACCTTTTTATTGTTATTTATATCATCATTCCTCCATTCCACCTTTCGCCGTCTATAAAAACCAGATGCGCCCCGAGAATCCCATACATTTTTCCTCTCATCCGCCGTCGTGAACACATCTATTGTTGCTCCTCTCTCCGTGCGGTAGTGTCGCCTGTGTGGAGTAACTATTGGATAAACATTAACACACACACCACACACACACACCAACAAATGAAAAACATGCTGAAACGGACACATTAAACAATCCTAAAAATAAAAGTATTAATAAAATGCAATATTAGTTATAACTTACCACCACTAAAGGACTACAAAGTGCAAAAACCGAAAACAGTAGAACTAACTGTAAATGAAGAGTGAAAAGTGATCCATCGAAAGAAAATTGTGTTTTAGCAATTTTTCGAAGATAAAAAGAGATCCTCTCAAAGGGAATCAATAATCAATTTGGAAATCCAACAAAATAACAACAACAAAATGCTCTGGGAAACGATTGTGGAAGAAAGCAGCAGCAACAACTGCAGCCTCAACAACATGGATTGCAATATCAGGTAATTATCCAAATATCCAGCCCAGGAATAGCAAGCCAAAACCAAACCAACTTTGATCGGAATTGAAAGTGAAAATTCAAGAATAGCGAGAAGAAAAGGATAGCAAATCGGCACTAAAATGCAAGTTTAATAACAGCAAAAAACAAAAAAAAGTGTGATAGAATAAACGGTGTAAAAAGACAAAGTCGACTGCGGCGCCACTGCGCGCGCTGCCTCTTTACAGTTGAACAAAAGTAAGAGTTTTATTGCTCCTCTGCTGTCTGCTTCTTATTTTTTGCACGCTCCACACACAGCGTTTACTTTTATTTCGACTCAGCTGTGCTGTTGTTGTTCTTCTTGATTTTATTGTTGCTTATTTTCATTCATTAAACCGGCTTCCGCGAGGCTCCAAAAGCGGAAGAAAAGCAACACCAACAACAAGGTAGTCGTCGTCAGTCCGTCACTTTTTTTTGTGTTGTTGCGGTTCTTTGTGCAGTTTTTTTGAATTCCCCCGCTTTGCGTGACCCAAAGTCAGGGGCACGAGCATAGGAAAGGGGGGGCCAACAATTGCAGTGAAAACGAAAAGAACTCGGGCAGAACGGTAAACGTGCACATGTGTGTGTGCGTGTTTGCGTGCCAAAGAAAAAGAAGAAGAAACACAGTAAAAGAAGGGAAGAAGCAAAAACAGTGCGACTAAATTTCTAATTCCGAATTCCAATTTACGAGAGTGTGATCGGCAGGGGAATAGCAACCCCGCTAGCGTTTTTGTTGTGTTTACAACACTGCTACCACCACGATCACCGCCGCCGCCCGACTGCGCTCCCCCTGCTTGTATTTTTAGCTGCAGCGCCGTCTGGGTTTAATGACCCGCTTCAGAATTTAGGGAAGAAACAGAGACCCCTCAAACACTCTCTCTCTCTCTCTCACAATGCAGCTGACTAATCCTCGTTCTCTTTCTTGCGCTCTCTTTATAGCAATTCGAGCAGCAAAAACAACAGCAGTCGCGCCCGCCGCTCACTGGCCTGCAGCGAAATGATCGCCATGGAGGAGCTGTCCTTCTACGACGATGATGTCCTGCCCGAACAGCGCGTGCCAAGTCCCGAGCTGATAGGCCTGCTCTCGCCGGAGGGATCGCCCCAGCACTTCCAGATTGTGCGCCAGCAGAAAGCGCTGCCGGCGACAGCGGGAGAGGGCAGCTCAGCCGAGACGCAAGCTCGCGGCTTCCGCGTCTTCAACAGCCTCTCGTCCACCTGCTCAATGGAGTCCAATATGGATGATGAGTACATGGAGCTGTTCGAGATGGAGTCGATGGCGGGACAGCAGCCCAACTCCCTGGGATTCCCCAGCGGCCTCAATTCGCTGATCAGCGGCCAGATCAAGGTGGCCTCGCCAGCCCGTCCCATCAGATCGCCCGCCCTGACCATGCGCCGTCCCTCGGTCCGACGCTGCCTCAGCATGACGGAGACGAATAGCAATCAGCTGCAGCAGCTCCAAACCCAACCAAAGACGCCCGAAATTCTGAAAGAGACTGCCCGGGACTGCTTCAAGCGTCCCGAACCCCCTGCATCGGCCAGCTGCTCGCCCATTCAGAGCAAGCGCCACCGCTGCGCCGAGAAGGAGAACTGCCCCACACCCACCGCCACCGCACCACACAGCCACAGTGGCACCACCACGCAAGTGAACTCCCATCCCCCACCGCTGCGCAAGTGCATGTCGCTGAATGACGCCGAGATAATGTCTGCAATGGCCCGTTCTGAGAACCACAACGAGCCGGAGCTGATCGGTGACTTCAGCAAGACGTACGCCCTGCCACTGATGGAGGGACGCCACCGCGATCTCAAGTCCATATCCAGCAGCACGGTGGCCCGCCTGCTGCGCGGTGAGTTTGACGGGGATGTGGCCAGCTACCGCATCATCGACTGCCGTTACCCGTACGAGTTCGAGGGCGGCCACATTGCGGGGGCCAAGAACCTGTACACAACCGAGCAGATTCTTGAGGAGTTCCTTTCTGTCGCACAGACTGAGCTGCAACAGCAGCAGGCGGCCGAAGCCGGCCCCAAGCGCCACATCATCATCTTCCACTGCGAGTTCTCCTCGGAGCGTGGCCCCAAGATGTCGCGCTTCCTACGCAATCTCGATCGGGAGCGCAACACCAACGCCTACCCATCCCTCCACTATCCCGAGATCTACTTGCTGCACAACGGCTACAAGGAGTTCTTCGAGACGCACATTGAGCACTGCGAGCCGCACACCTACCGCCCCATGCTGGACCCTGCCTACAACGAGGCGTACCGTCACTTCAGGGCCAAGTCAAAGTCCTGGAACGGCGATGGCCTCGGCGGTGCCACTGGGCGTCTCAAGAAGTCCCGCTCCCGTCTTATGCTGTAAGGGAGTGGGCAGCAGTATGGCTTTGAGTCGTTATCAATTTGGGTGTTATCTGGGTATTGTATATAATAGTAGAGATGGTCGCTCATCTGGGGGATATTTATTTCACACGCAGCATTTTAAGTTGATTTTTGTTGATTTTCATTTGTTAATCTATGGCTTAAGTTTAACCACCGCCCACTCTGTCACACACACACACACACACACGCAAAAACACACAACTTTCGATGTCACCCTTCATTTTTATTTAGTTGTCTATTGTTTTTTATGAATTCGGCTTTAGTTCAATTATTTGTAGACCTTTAGTTCAAATTTTAACGTAAAGAGCGGAGAAAACAAGCAAACGCCCAAGAAGCAAAAGCAAAAGCTCAAACGAACAAACAAACAAAAAATGTGCATTATAAGCTAACGAAAAGACGAAAAGCGAGAAACTGTCATGTCATTTAAATTTAAGAGGCCGAAACAGAATTTTATACATTGTAGATGTCCTCACCCTCACACCCCACCAACCCGCCCCATCAGACTCCTTCATCAAGTTTTAGATGATAAGCAGTAAGAAATGGCTACAAACACACACACACATACGTTCATCAATCCATGTTTAAATGTTTAAGTATGATTATATAAGAGTTAAAGTTGCAAACTTTGACTAGGTACAATTTACGCTTATTATTTGTTTAATTTTAAATATACCTTAATACTTAATACAAGAAAAACGAAAACTGAACCGAAAATTATACCACTGGCATTATATTTGTATTTTTCTGGCGCCAAAAGCCTTTGAAGAGCGGGAAAAAATGTTGATGCCAATTTCTCAGTTCAAATTTGGCGCGCGAGTAGCTAGCACAGCAGCGATTAAAAGATTGGAAAAATGAGCACCAGAGGGCGCGATATTTGTGGCATGACAGAAGTGCCATCTATGCGGCAACAAATGGAACTGGTAATAATTCGATAGCAGTAACCGATTCAACCGATTCAAATGTAAAAATCGTGCAGGCGCGATGATCAAATATTTTGGTACATACAGGAATGGCACATTTATTAAACACTTGTAAACTTAATTAAACACTGTCTCACTCACTTTTAATTTCAGGTAGGAAAAATGGGACATTGGTCTGTCTCTGCGCAAGTGACTTCTGTAGATCGAAATGGCCCTTCGTCGCGAGACCTCCGAAACGATGGAAATGGCTCGACTCTGATCCTCCCAGATGAAAGTGGGACACTCCCTGTCGAAGGTGTGATGCCTCGAGTGGGGCACCTTCCTCGTACGACAATTGAGGCACGCCTGCGCCCGATTGCACCTCTCGCCGGCGGTTAGGTGGTACACATACCCGCAGTTTGCACAGGTCCTGGGACGTTGACATGTCCTGGCAGGGTGGCCGAAGAGCAGGCAATTGCTGCAGCGCGTTGGAATGCACCCATTCGAATGCTGGGCGGCGGATAGGGATGGGCAAACTGAAGTATGATCAAACCCGTCTCATGCGTCTTGTTGCGCTTCTTTCAATCGGGATATGGTGAGATACTTGGAAAACGGAACTCCGCTGCGTTCTGCCATTGTGCAGCCTTCGAGTATCCTGGCGAAACTGTTGCGCCAGAGAACGGTACCTCATCGCATTTTACCTATGGCTGGCTGGCTGGCTTGCCGCTGTGATCTTATGACGCTTTACCTTTTGGCGTAGGCGTTTATCCTCATTATACACATACAATTTGGGTATGGGTTAACAAGTGAGTAATTGTGCCTGTTCCTTGGATGCTTAAGACTTCACTCAAAATATAAGATAAAATAGAACGCAGACCTACAATGAAACTTCAGAGCTTACAGTCACATAATACTCGAAACTTTCACCAAAACCGTAACTGAAAACTGAAAAGGGTATTTAAAGCACGCACGAAAGACCCATTACAGACTCTCCCTCGCTTTCTCTCTGCCCCCTAACCAGTGCACAAACTCGTAAGCAGATTAGTATTTGATTTCCTTGCAGCGCATATGCCTGAGTACTGGCGCACGAGTGTATACCTACCATTACTTTAATTCCCTGAAAAAAGGGGGGGGGGATACTCGCATGAATGTGATGTGGTGCCAATTAGTCGGAAGCAAAAGCCTTTCTATGAGTGTCTCGTCTGTGTACTTCCGAGTCCCTGCCCTTTGGGGGGTAGCCCAACAATTGTTTTTCCACTTCTTCTTGTGTTTAAGTGTGTGTGTGTGTGTTCGTTCGCTTATCTGTATGGGGGGTGTGGCGTGGGTTTGCGCTTCCCGCCACGGGGGGTGGTCTCGGCTCTAGGGTCGGGTGGCGGCTGAGGTGCTGTGGGCATAGCAAATAGAAAGAAATGGGTTAATCAGCACAATTAAGGTCAAAACCATGTCTCTATTTTTGTTTTTTTTTTGTGTGTGCGCGTTTTGCAGTGTGACACAAAATTGCGCATACGCCGGGTAAGCCCTGCCATTATTTTATTGCAAGCCACCCGCTGCGACTCTCTGTCTGTGTCAAACACACACACCAATACACGTATGTGTGTGTGTGTGTGTGTGGGCTTATGCATGATGAAGATGCTCGAAAAGCTTCCACTGCGCAACCTCTAAGCCGTCGACGTTTCAAGTCTTTCTCTCTCTCTCTCTCTCTCTTTACATTTTCTCTGTAAATGTTTATCTGTATTTCTCGTTCTACAACTGTACTTGCATTTGTGTGTGTGTGTGTGTGGTGCTGTACCAGTGTGCGTAGCAGTCGTCTGGCTATAAGACAAAAGCGCTGCTCAGAAAACTTTAGATACGCGTCGAGCGTCGAGCAGGTCGTACATTTCGCCCCGTAATTCTTTGCTGCTCCTTGTCGCTGTCTCTCCCCTCTGTGGCATCCAACTGTGTGACAGCTCTGTTAACGGTTTGGTGCGTCTCTACAGCATTTGTGTGTCAAGCAGTTTTGTCAAGTGCAGCTTGAAGCCAACCACAACAGCTTCAAAAGAAAAAGAATAACCAACCAAATTTAAGAGCAATAACAAATACAATTGTTTCGGTCTTTCGCAAAACAAAGTGATAAAAGTGTGTTAAGAGACCGCATTCAAGAACCGAAATAGCCAGAACAAGTTTTTATTCCGTGTGTGAGCGTTTGTCTCTGTGTATCAAGTGCTGGCAGAAATTTGAACTTATTTTTTTTTGGCAAACACTTTGCGGTACTCGTTGTGCTAGAAATTGATTGAACACTGGCCGGATTTTATTTGTAGTTCCATATTTTTGTAAACAATGACATGTGACCGGTGCCCCAGACTCTGGGGAAATTGTGTAAATATTATTACAACTGCAGAACGCCCCAGCAATAAACACGATGGACCACAATCTATATACTTTGTAAACTGCTTTCAAATCAATTGGCACAACAACTGTAGAGTGCACGAATGTATGGTCCCAGTGCGAATACATATTGGACATGTGGCCCGGCGTTGGGTTCAATTGATAAATAAGTAAATGCCAGACCCAGAGAGCATCGACTGCGACAGCACGTGCTTGACGTTTACTGAGCCCAAAAATCGTCAGCTTAATTGTGTGTTGTCCTTGGAAGTGTGAAAATCAGCTGGTCACAGCTGCTGGCAATTAGTTATAGTTAGACAAATGTTCCATTTCCTTTTTACAGGTACTAAAATGAATTATTTAAGATTCAAAGCATGTTCTGATTTATGCTTATTGTAGCTTATCTCACATAATCTTCCAAAGGCTTGGCATCGGTTTCCATACTATATGTATATGCTAATTTTTTCAGGTTCATTGAACGCACCCGCATTTACATACAAACATATGTATGCACCCAAAGAACTTGAAAAGCAGAAGCCAGAAAAGAGAAAAAACCGAACAACTTTTGCATAATTAATATTAGGAGTGCCAGCGAGCAGAGTGGAATAAAGCGAAACGGGAGGGAGTTGCAATCTGGTTAATCCAGTCTAGTAAATGTTTGAGTATGCAACTCCGCCTCCTTCTACTCTGCTTCGGGTGCGGTTACACCGTGATCTGGAGAGTTTTAGCATGCTTGAAAATTACATTTATGGACTACATTTAAAGACCATACGAGTAAAGAATAGCTTTTAGGAGTAGCTCTTTCTTCAGAATTTTACAATATTTATTTCCGAATTTATTCAACATAATTTCCATAATTTGGAAACATTACCACACAAGACCACACAAGAATTGAAAGCGTTTCAGCTTTGAGTTTATTTATTTATTTTAATTATTTTTACTTTGCGCTTAGTCAAATGTGTAGTTAGTAAACTGTGGAGTAAATTCAGGATGATAAAATGTGAAATTACATTCCATAGCGCATATGTTTAATCGAATTTAACAGAAGTAAAGATTTATATTGGTTGATCAAACATGTAGCCACACAACTAAGTAGTACCTCCCGCCGGCAAGGGCAGACGTGCTTAAGTACTCGCTTCGACCCAAACCCAAAAAGACGCCACTGAGCATAATGAATCGAGTTTTATTGGCCCAGACCTTAATACGTGTCCGGCATAATGAGCAGAGCTCCCGCACCGCGATCGTAAATGAAAACAAATTAAACGAAGTGCGATTTGCATTTAATCGAAATAAAGCAATGAGAAAACACAGTAAATTACGATTATGAAAACAGAAAAACAGAGAAACAGAAAATGGAAAACGTAAAACAGTAACAAGTGTTTGCGCTTTGCTTCGTTCGGTTTGATTTATTTAATGAATTTCCAAAGTGATTTAGTTAATTGCATGGCGAGTCATCCCCACAAAAACCCCCTGACGAGTTCTCCTCCTTCTCTTCTGCCTCATCTCCTCTGTAGAGTTCGGCCATGAAGTGGTTTTTGCTGTTCGTGGTGGCCCTTGGACTGGGCCTGGCCGCGGCCAGCACCAGTTCCAGCTATAACTTTTACCGCCTGCCGTCGGCTGTGCGGCCCCAGGAGTACCATCTGCAGATTCTGACGCATCTGGATAATCCGGAGGAGCTGCGTTTCGCTGGCACAGTCAAGATTCTCGTGGAGGTGCTGCAGAACACCAACAACATAACGCTTCACTCGAAGAATCTGACCATAGACGAAAGCCAGATCACGCTCCGACAGATTCGCGGCGACGAGAAGAAGGATAATTGTGTGTCCTCCACGGAGCTGAACTCTGCCCATGATTTTTATGTGCTGAACACGTGCCAGGAGCTGCTGGCCGGCAACGTCTACGAGCTCTCGTTGCCCTTTGCCGCTGATCTGAATAAACAGCTGGAGGGCTACTACCGCAGCTCCTACAAGGATAGTGAAACCAGTAAGACAAGGTGCGAGACAGGTTCAGGGTACAAACTTATACACAACTGATGGAATCTCCTTGACAGATGGCTCTCGATTACCCAATTCGAACCGGCCTCGGCTCGTGCCGCCTTCCCCTGCTTCGATGAGCCCGGCTACAAGGCACCCTTTGTGGTTACTCTGGGATTCAACAAGAGGTACACGGGTCTCAGCAATATGCCAGTGAAGGAAACCAAACCGCAGTATGTTTCGATCGTCATTAGATTTGATGTAGAGTGAAAAGTAAAAGTATTTCCCTAACAGCGAATCTCTGGCCGATTACATTTGGGTCGAGTTCGAGAAGTCGGTGCCCATGTCCACCTATCTGGTGGCCTACTCCGTCAATGATTTTACGAACAAACCCTCCACACTGCCGAACAGCCCGCTCTTCCGCACCTGGGCCCGCCCGAATGCCATCGACCAGTGTGATTATGCGGCAGAGTTCGGGCCAAAGGTCCTCCAGTACTACGAACAGTTCTTTGGCATCAAGTTCCCACTGCCCAAGATCGATCAGATTGCCATTCCCGACTTCAGTGCGGGTGCCATGGAGAACTGGGGACTGGTCACGTACAGGGAGATTGCGTTGCTCTTCTCGCCGAATCACACCTCGCTGGCGGACAAGCAGCGGCTGGCCAATGTGGTGGCCCATGAGTTGGCCCATCAGTGGTTCGGCAATCTGGTGACGATGAAGTGGTGGACGGATCTCTGGCTGAACGAGGGCTTTGCCACGTACATTGCCAGTCTGGGTGTGGAGAATATCAATCCGGAGTGGCGCTCCCTGGAGCAGGACTCGCTGTCCAATCTGCTGGCCATCTTCAGGAAGGATGCACTGGAGAGCAGTCACCCGATTTCGCGACCCATCGAAATGGTTTCGGAGATATCCGAGAGCTTCGATCAGATCTCATATCAGAAGGGTTCGTCGGTGCTGCGCATGATGCACATGTTCCTCGGCGAAGAGTCCTTCCGTGCGGGTCTGCAGTCCTATCTGCAGATGTACTCCTACAAGAACGCCGAACAGGACAATCTCTGGGAATCGCTGACCCAGGCGGCACACAAATTCAGTGCTCTGCCCAAGAGCTATGACATCAAGAGCATCATGGACTCGTGGACACTACAAACGGGGTATGGACAGCTCTTTCGAAACTCTTTTAATTACAGTTCCTAAACCTCTTCGATCTTCCAGCTATCCCGTGATCAATGTCACTCGGGATTATGCAGGCAAGAGTGCCAAGCTCAGCCAGGAGCGATATTTGCTCAACACTCAGATCTCGCGGGCACATCGCGGCGGCTGCTGGTGGGTGCCCCTCAGCTACACGACCCAGGGGGAGCAGGACTTCAACAACACGGCCCCCAAGGCATGGATGGAGTGCGGCAAGACGGGCGAGAGTCTGCCCAAGACCATACAGGATCTGCCCGGTAACGATCAGTGGGTCATCTTCAATACGCAGCTCTCGACGCTCTACAAAGTGAATTACGATTCGCACAACTGGAAGCTGCTGATCGGGACACTCACCGAGGGGGATTTCGAGAGGATCCACGTGATCAATCGCGCACAGCTGATCGACGATGCCTTGTACCTGGCCTGGACCGGCGAGCAGGATTACGAGATTGCCATGCGATTGATTGGTTATCTGCAGCGGGAGCGCGAGTATCTGCCCTGGAAGTCGGCACTCGAGAATCTGAGACGTGTGAGTCGCATTGTGCGACAGACGCCGGAGTTTGAGTTCTTCAAGGTAAATTCCCCAAACTCCCACAAGTACTCCATAATGTATTCCAAATCCTGCACTTGGCATAACCTCTGGCTCTCATTCTAAACTGTCTTTAAATTGCACTCCCAACCAAAAATCCATCCAACAAAACTCCAAACGAAAAGTTATTTTTTGTCGTAAGTCAATGCATGATGTAAGAACGAGTAAAACGGAGACTATAGTCGTGTCAATTCAACGACTATAAAATATTCGGTAATCGCAGAATGTTAGCTTTAAATTGTAATTTCTAAGATCCAAACAGATGTACATTCAGCTCAACGATTACCGGGTATTTAAGTGTTCCCCAGACATCATATAACGCTTACCCAATACCCATTAATCCGTATTGTTTGCACCTCTACCTCACCCGCAGCGCTATATGAAGAAGCTGGTTACACCGATTTACATGGACTTGAACGGCCTCAACGACACATTCAGTGGCATACAGCAGCAGGATCAGATATTGCTCAAGACAATGATCGCCAATTGGGCGTGCCAGTATCAGGTGGGTGACTGTGTGCCCCAGGCCCTGCAGTACTATCGCAACTGGCGATCGGAGGCACAGCCCGACGAGACGAACCCCGTGCCGCTCAACCTCAGGGGCACCATCTACTGCACCTCGATCAGGCATGGCAGTGACTCGGACTGGGAGTTCCTGTGGGCACGCTATAAGAACTCGAATGTGGCTGCCGAGAAGCGCACCATTCTGACGGCTCTGGGCTGCTCGCGGGAGGTTTGGATTCTGCAGAGGTATCTGGAAATGACCTACGACCCGAACCAGGCTATACGCAAACAGGATTCGATGTGGGCCTTCCAGGCAATTGCCTTCAACGAAGTGGGCTCACTACTGGCCAAGAAATACTTCATGGACAATGTCAACTTCTTATACAAGTTGTAAGTGTCACAAATAACGATTGGAGGAGTGATGGGCATTATATGTTAATCCCTTTTGTGTTTTCCTTCAGCTACTATCCGTTAACCAAGGATATGGGTCGCCTGTTGACGCCCATCTCGGAGCAAGTCATCACCCAGAGCGACTTTAATGACTTCCGGAACTTTGTTCTGATGTCACGGGACTCGCTCAAGGGTCTGGAGCAGGCCATTCAGCAGAGCCTCGAGACGATGCTCACCAATGTGCAATGGAAAAATCGCAACTTACATCAGATGTCGCGCTCCATTCAGAGCCTCCTCTAAGCCAGTGTCCTCCTAGCCCAGCCCCTCCAGCTCTCATCAGCTCTAATTGACGAAGGAATCTCTTCAGTTAAGCAGGAATACGATATATATATTTAGAAAATCCTCCAATAAACTATTCAATACAAGCATTATCCGAGTATATCCATAATGAAGATTTTCCATTTCTGTGGGGTAGGGTATGCCGGAGATGATTACGGCCCTGTCTGGTCGTTAAAAGTTTCAATAATTGAAAGATGTTTTGGGTTCTAGATTAATGGGTTATAAAAGGCAGCTTTGCCTTGGCTTTGGTTTAGTTTATTTTTAACAAGTGGCAGTGGATGTTGCATATGCAAGGAGCAAGATAAAGACTTACAAGTAAAGAAGAGAATATTGTTGCTTAAATTCCGATATTCGTATTCAAGTACATAAAGAGACTATTTTTCTAACGATTAAACGATACAAAAGACTCTTAAAAGATCACACGAATAGTAATTCCTTACCACAATCATGCCTGGACATTTGCATTCTCTGCTTTGTGTTGGATTATTCTGCTTAAGTTTATGCCGAGCAGAATACACCCATCCCCGACTGCCGCGAGCGCTGAAACCCTTGAGCTACAATCTAAAGATTGTCAGCCATTTGCATGGGCCCAAAAAGTTCACCTTCGAAGGCGAAGTGCACATTCAAATGGTCACCCGATTCGAGACAGATAATGTAACCCTACATGCTGGAAACATTACGATCCATGAGTCCCAAAATAAATTAATTGCTCTGGATGGCAACGATACGGCATTTGAGTTGGATGGAACTGGCGAAGTGCCAGAGTTGCAATATTACATGTTATTTCTGACTGCGAAGCTTGTGCCCGATGTGGTCTACGAGCTGAGATTGGCCTTTTCAGGGGATATAATTGAGGGCGGAGATGGCTACTATTGGAACAAGTACCAGGACAGAGAGAATGATACCAGGTACGGGCACCCAGCAGTTCGTGTTCCTTATAAAGAAATGTTCTTGCAGATATCTGACGGCCACTCAGTTCCAGCCAACACTCGCACGGGATGTGTTTCCCTGCTTCGATGAGCCCCAGCTTAAAGCGAACTTTACCATCACATTGGGCCACGACAAGGCCTATCATTCGCTCAGCAATATGCCAGTTAAACAAATAACTCCTCAGTAAGTCGATCATGGGGAAGCTCTGTCTGGCCTTTACGTGTATTTTATCTACAGCCCCGAGCTTCACAAATACGTTTGGACGGAGTTTCAGGAGTCCGTTCCCATGCCCACCTATCTGGTGGCCTTCTCCGTGAACGACTTTGATCATACAACGACCGTGAAGTCAGACAGCGGATTCGAGTTCCGTTCCTGGGCGCGCCACGATAGAAACTCCACGACTCTGCGTGCCATGGTCTATGGCAATGTCATTGGCTTCAAGGTACTGCAGATTCTGGAGAAATTATTCGGCATCAACTACGCATTGCCAAAGATGGATCAGATGGCCGTGCCCAACTACGCGGGAGCGATGGAACACTGGGGCCTGGTCACCTACCAAGAATCGAGAATCTTCAGCACAGCCGAGACGACAGTGTCGGAGCGGCATGCAATTGCAGAGATGGTGGCCCATGAGATGGCACATCAGTGGTTCGGCAATCTGGTCACGGCCAAATGGTGGTCGGATGTCTGGCTGAACGAGGGCTTTGCCTCGTACATTGGCTGCTATGCCCTGCAGGAACTAATGCCTGCCCATGAGCCTTGCGAGCACACGATCGTCGCGAGTCTGAACACGATCTTCAGTACGGATGCAAACAACAACTCCCGGAGTTTCGCGCGATCCGTTATGGATGGCGAGGAGATCAGCGCCACCTTCGATGAGTTCTCCTATGGTAAAGGTGGCATTGTCCTGCGAATGTTGCACCACTTCCTGGGCACCGACACATTCAAGGCGGGCATGCGTGACTATCTGCAGCGGTTCGCCTATGGCAATGCTGGCAGGAAGGATCTTTGGGCAGCCTTCACTCGGGTGGCGGAAGAAAATAAAAACCTGCCGGACAACTTTAGTGTGGCGACCATTATGAACACGTGGACAAGGCAGCCGGGCTATCCGCTGATCAATGTTACCCGGAACTACAATGATGGCACAGCGAATGTAACGCAGCAGCGCTTCCTGCAGGATCAGCAGGAGGATACGCGGCAGGACTGCTGGTGGATACCACTCTCCTTCACAACATCCAAGCGTTTGGATTTCATGGACACAGTACCTCGACATTGGTTTCAGTGTCCCAGTGAATCAGATTCCGTGAAGGATACGAATACGGATTCCGATGTCTTGAATATTCCATTGCAAATCTCCGACAAGCAGTGGGCCATTTTCAATCTGCGCATTTCTGGCCTCTATAAAGTCAACTACGACAGGCATAACTGGGAGCTTATCGTTGACACCTTGAACAGCGAACACTACAATAAAATTCACGCCCTGAACCGAGGACAGCTGCTGGATGATTCCCTCAATCTGGCCTGGGTCGGGTACATCGGATACGATGTGGCGCTGCCGCTGGTGAAGTATCTGAGACGGGAGTTGGAGTATTCGCCCTGGCTGATGGCCATGTCCAATCTGCAGAAACTGACTCACATCATGAGGCGCACAGTTCACTATCCCAGCTTCAGGGTAGGCATCTCGATGGGGCTCCATCGTTTGTGCCCACAGACTCATTGGTTCCTTTTCGCTCCCAGGGTCTTGCACAGCTGATAACAACGCCCATCTACAAGCATCTGGGTGGACTGAAAGACAAGAAGGGCCTGATGCTTAAACAGAAAATGCTGAAGACGCAACTCGTTGCTTGGGCATGTGCCAACAGGGTGGATCGCTGCATAAAGGATGCCATAGATTTATTTCTTCGCTGGCGGTCAGTCAACGATCCGGAGAAACACAATCCCATACCGCTGGACATGCGCTCTACCGTCTACTGTACGGCCATTGCCGAGGGCGATGAAATCAATTGGTACTTCCTGTGGCGGCGCTACAGCAGCCCCACCGATCACCATAGCCGTGGCATGCTCCTGAGCGCCTTGGCCTGCACACAAAGACCGTGGGTGGCGCTCAAGTTCTTGGATTTCATTATGCGCCCAAATGGCGTAATGCCCGATGAAGATGTTAGTGCTGCAGTGGAGGCGATGACCAATCAGGATGTGGGTTTTCACATAGCCAAAGCATATCTGATGGAACGTTTCGCAGGCAAACTTCCGTAAGTAATAAAAGACTTGATCAAATATGTTTCCAAAGCCTTTACTCGCAATAGGAAAAGCCGCAAAACCATTATTAATTTTACACATCTGCTGATTGCCGTGACCCGTAACATCCACACCAAGAGCGAAGCGCAAAGCTTGGCCATCCTCATTAGGAATCACATGCCAGAAATCCAGTCGGAGGAACTGGTGTATAAGCTACGCCAGGCGGTAAGCAGCATGGTGGGCAACGTTAAATGGCGAGCACGGAATGCCAAGAAGGCGGCCAGTGTTCTGAGGAAGGTTATGAGGCTTCAGGAGGCAGAGGAGGGGATAAGAGTGGATAAGTATGGGGGTTAGAAATATGAAGATACGAGATACTGCATATACCATATGTAGATGTTTGTATATTTCGTATATTTAGTTAAGCTAGAACATGCTAATTCATAATAAACATAAATAGAATTGGAGTTCAACATCGTCCCTTCCAATATAATCATACATACATACATATCTCCCTGTTGTGTGGTGTGTGTGTGTGTTAATGTACATTACATAATTATTTGCTTTGTAAATGTTAATATCACTATAGCAGCGCTCTTGAAAAACAAGGAAAAAAAGTAACTAAAAAGGAACGGAATAAAATTGAGAGTAAAACTAGCGAATTTTATGAATTAGAATGCAAATGGAGAAACTAAATCTAAATACTAAACATATTGCATAAGTAGTATGTGTGTGGGTGTGGTGAGAGAGTGTGTGTGCTATTATTATTATTTCGTATTTATTATAATAATTATTAAAACTATTTGTCAATGTTACATTACACTCGTTTATGTTATGTGGTTTTTGTGTGATGAAGTTCTCCTGTTCTCCTTTGTCATATGAAAACACTTTTATAAACTATGCACTGAACATTTTATAACAATTCTCAGTTGTTCCATCTTGATGCCGTTTCTCTCCGTTCTATCAGATCTGATCTGATCTTGTCTGTTCCATACTTTCTTTAATTCGAATCAATTATATTCCGCCTGCTTGCTGCGTGTTCCTATGGATAGTCATGCGTTTAACAACTATTCAACACTTCGTATATGTATAATTCGTGAATATTGTGTACACACATATGTATCCACTTAAATATATGCATATGTATGTATAGCTCATTGTTTACAATAAACCATTCCATTCCATTTACTAGATGTATGTATACTTGATGCTGTAATTATTACAGATTGATTTGCTGCCACTGCTACTGCTTTCAGTCTCCCTTCAACTGGATTTCTTTTCGTTTTGTTCTATGAGAATAACCAAGATTATTCCATATTTCATACGTACATATATTATTAATATTGTTATTATTATTATTACAACATTTTTGTTTTGTTTGTGTTAAATGTATTATTAGGGACTTAATTTATGCACTAGGAGTATATCGAAAATGTTGCCTGTTGCGCGGGGGAGCCAAACAATTCTAAACCGTCTTCATTCTCGGCGTTTAAATTCGTGTTCCGTTTACGCAGCATTTGTTCTTAACCGTGAATGCCAAATAAAATTTAAAGGTTGTGTGTAAAACGAAACGATGAAATTATCCCATGAAAACGGTAAGTAGAACCGAAGTGTGTATGTGTGTAAAAACATAAAATTTTCTTGGGCATCGAAGTATGGGGGAGAGGCATCAGTCAAACCGCTGGTTAGTTATGTTAATGATAGTTATGCATGTAGATAAACGATAGATCTTCTTAGTACGATTATATTGTTTAACAAACAGACTTCATCTTCTTATTATATTATTCTAGAGACACATCCAATCCGATCCTATCCGATTCTATCAGTATGCCAATACGTATCGCACATGCTTGGCTTGTTGATTAATGCTGCTGTTTCCTCTGCTTTTTCGCATACCCTCAAATCTTATGCGCACCTCCCCCACCGCTGCCGGACAATGCCTCATTCGACCAGGAGCTTTGCGATGACGCAGATGGCGGTGGCGGCGTTGAGGATGTTGTGCCCGATGCCTTCGATGGCGGCTGCAGATCGAATCGTGCATAGAAAAGCAAGTATGGAGTTATGGTTATCTTCCGTGATGGGGACAACAGTTCCTCGAACTCTCGCTGTGTCATCGCCTTGATCTTGTCATCATCGCACATGTACCAAATGGGATCCGTGCCGCCGTGTGCATAGTTGGCCTTGACACCGCCACGTCCCGTACTGCCATAACCCGTAGGATAATTTGGCAGAACATTGCTGCTGTTGATGCTGCTGCTGCCGCCTGCTGCTCCACTGCCACTGCCATGGCTGAGATTGCTGTTGCTGCCATTCTGCAGGGACTCCTCGCTGAAGTCACTACAACTGGCCGAGTTGCTGTTCCCGGCGGCGCCACTTGGTTGCTGACTGCAGCACAGGCGCATGGCGCAGCAGCTCACGCCATGGCAGGTGGTGTTCATGCTCAGTTTACCAATGCCATTGGTGATGTTCTTGCTGCTGATGCCATTCAGTTGCTTTACATTTTTGCTCATGTCGCCGCTGCTCGACGCCTTGCTGCGGCCAAATTTCATCTTTTTTATCAGACTAGTGCCAGAGGAGGCCAGGACCGAGGCAGCCGCGGATACGGGTGTGCTGGCCACATGGCTGCTTCCGTTATTTGGTGCCGTATTCTCATTGGAGGACGCCGCAGCCGCCGAGTGCTGTGTCTGTGATCCCGACATTGTGTTCCGTCGATCCTTTGGGCAGTTTATATAGTCACTGGGCAGATCCAGGAAGCACGTGTAGGCAATGTAATGGCCCACACTGAGTGTGGCGCCCACATGGGTTATCACGCTGTACAGCTTGTACACATGCAGCTTGTTGCCGTCGCTCAGCTCGCAGCACTTGGCGCAGAAGCAGGGCAGGGTAAAGGTCGTGGGCACATACGTGCTCACCTTTTGCATGCCGCCCGAGAAGCGATTCAGCTGAACGACCAGCAGACGAGGCAGCACCTCGTACGATATTGAGCGTATGGCCTCAGTGTAGCCGGTGCATTGACTGCAACTATATTTGTTATCACCCTGAAAGTATTCCTTTGTGATGCAAGAATTCTGAAAGAAGTACAACAATTATATTCGGTTCAATGGATTCTCTGTAGGGATTCTCTTACCTGAATGTAGGTGCTGGGCTTGTCCTGCAGGTCGGCAGTGTCGCAGCCTGTTATCGGCACGGAGATGTCAAGCATGCCCTGCTTTTGCTTTGTAACCGTCTCACAGCTGAGACACTTGGTGGTCAGCACCACAACGCCCTCAAAGTCGGCATTGAAGAAGTTAATATTCGGATCCAGTATACGGTCCTTCAATCGCATGCTATCCTTAAGCGCACTGGCCGGGTTCATTTCATCGTCACTGGAGTACTTTGCGGTTGGTGCCGGCTGCGAAACAGTCGGTGTTGCTGCTGCTGGAGCCGCAACGTTACTGGCGCCGCTGAGATCAACTGTATTCAAATAGAAGAGACTGTTGGCAGTGGAATGCGCCGGTGCAGCGGTTAGGCCACCCGCCGTCGGACTATTATCCTTCAGCGGTGATTGTATCCGTGTCGATTTCGATGACTTGACCTCATCTTTTCTCTTCGATTTGCGTGAGAAGAACGACGTTTTTGTCGTGGTTGTTTGACTAGTGGCCAGCGTGTTGCCGTTGCCAGAGCTTGCCAGAGCCATCGCTGCATCCGTACGCTCTTGGGCAGCGTCCCCAGAGTCCAACTCATCGGGATTGGCTATGTAACTGAAGCGATAATGAATTGGGTAAGTATAAGCAAAAGTTTCTTTAGAATTTAGGTGAGTGATCTAAGCCCTTACCCATTTACAATGACCTCGGGACATTCGTCAATGGCTTTGATCAGAGCTTGATTCGTTTCGCGTATGCAATTGAGGACGCACATGAGAAACTCGTGGGCATCCTGCTGCTGGTTGCCCTGAAATGTGGTATTCACATCCTGTATTGCGTGCAGCAGTGTGTCCGCATGGTAAGGCTCTGTCGAGTCGGCCATTTCATTGCCATGTAGGCTGTGGTACAGATCATGCAGCTTCTCCGTGACCGACTGAAAGCTTGCCTTGATTAAGCTGTTGGTTGTGTTGCTGCTGCCACTGACACCGCCGCTGCTGCCATTGGTGCTGTTGCTAAAGTGCTCTGAGGTTGCCAGATCCTTGCTGCTCCAACTGCGTGCATGCTCCAGCTGCGTGGCACTCACGTTTCGGCCCAATGAGGCCGATTTGGCCGTCTGCTGGCGCACTATAGTCTGCTGCACCACATTCAAATCGTGGATCAGATGGTGCAGGTTGTGCAGAAACAGGGGGGCAAAGCGCAGCGTGTACACCACCGAGTTCAAGTAGCAAGTGTTGCCAATGTTGCAGAGGGTGCCCATTGAAGGCGCATGGTTGAGAGCGGCTCCACTGCCATTTAGGCCCGTACCGGCGCCCGTTGGATTGCTGCCTCCTGACGATCCATAATACTGATGGCCCTGCAACTCCTGCGCCTCAATGTCACTCGATGAGGCGGCACTGCCTGTACGCAGTCCATTGCCGCCATACCCGTTCGGCACACGCCGCTCATCGGAGGTGCTCTGGTATCGACGGTCATACAGCGACATGGCGGAGTTTCTCTTACGGGTGGCACGTGATGATGGCTTCCCAGTCGAATCGAGCTCAAGCTGTGCAGCCGCAATAGCGGCCGCTGTTTCCGGCGAGTAGTTTTCACCAAGTTCGCTCAGTAGCTTGGCGCGTCGCGTGCGACCCCGTCCACCGGCAGCACGTCGCTTTTTGTCAACGAATTTAACTTCCTCTTCTTCAATCAAATTCCAGAATGCCGGATTAAATTGCTCTGAAAAAGTAAAACTCTTTTTAGATCGTACAATTGATTAGGGACTGAGGAAATATCCAACCCACCTAGTTTAGTGTACTCTGTGGATTCTGTGGGTGTCGGTGAGGAGGCGACCTGCGCTGGCGGCGGTGTTGTCGGCACCTGCTTCGACCCTGTCTCAGCTTTGTCTTTGGACTCTTGTTTGGATCGTAAGCTGTAACAGCGGGAGGTGTCGGCGATATAAACACGACGCTGACGTTTTCGTCTTGGAATTTGCTGCAAAGTCTCTTCTCTATCTGTATCTACTATGGACGACGACTGTTCATCCACCGATTGATCGACGACTTTATCGGGGCTTGCTGTTCTGGTTGTATCACCTGCTTCTGAATAAGCTGTCGTAAAGGAATCTACTTGTTTAGTTATCTGCGGATCCTTGGTATCCTCCTGGGGCTGCTGCTGATCCGTAACCGTGACCGCCTCACTGGGAGTTTGAAGTTTGCTGCTGTCGATGCAGCTTGTGTTTTTGTTGTTTGTGTCGTTGCTTGTATGTGGAAGACTGTCTGGTTCCTCTTGACGCTCGTTTAAGTCATTTTCTTGCATTTTTTCATCCTACTGCAAGGACCAAAAATTAAAGTAGTAACACACATCTTTAAGCCATAAAAAAAGACGTAAGGAGGGAATCTGAACCATGCAGTATGAGCAATGCTATGTGAATGGCACAAGCTCTTACGTTTCTCAGGTGTTTGTCATCGTTTTTGTTGTGTGCCTGATAAGTCCTCTATTATACATGATAACAAACTGTTTGATAATCAATCATTAATCTACGCCTACTGCCTACGTTGGGTCGAGCAGTGATTCATACTTAATAGGGTTGGTAAATGGGGATTGACAAGAGAGAATCTACAAATTCTCACAGGGAACTTCCCCTTCTAAATCGTTCAGTTTGATCTCTGAGATATTGATGGCTTCGAAAGCTCAATCAGAAGCTTTTATTGTTTTTTAGCTGGGAGGGCTATGGTCAGCTGTTTCTGGAAGGCCTCATCCGATCACATGCGATATCAATTAACGTCATAATTCCCCACCAGCTCATTATGGCAGTAAGTCAATTGATTGGCCCGCAATTGTATATGTATATACATACATATTGTGTATCATGAACTTGACAAAAAATATTGTGAAAGCCAAAACTCAGGGGGTGGCAAATGGTTTTACCGGCGGTGGCGGGCGTGCGCTCGTTTGCTTTATGCTTTGGTGGGGTAGGCTCCCCGGGCTCAGCTCTGCTCTAGTCTGTCTTGGGCTCAGGGTCTAGTGAATGCAACGTGAACGTAAACGATATTACTATTGATTTTGTAGCTGCTGGAATGAAGGTCACACGTCCCACAAAAAAAGAGAACACGGCAAACTAAAATCTGTATGCGCCCACAGCGGAACCACGAAAAGCTCTGCCTCTCCAACACAAATGCATAAAAAACGAAAGCCCACAAATTATAGCAACAACAACAGTTGGGATGGTAAACAGTTATAATTATGTAGCTAATTTATGCACGGCATGCTTCAAGGACTTGATTAATTATTCTGATTGTTTTTTTTTTGTTTTTCTGCTTGTCCTTTTCGGGAAACTCACATAATTTGAGGAACAACATTTGAAGGCAATTGGAGCTTTACAGTCCTGCTACGGGTAATTAAAACGCCGCTGAGCAAATGCGAAATTTTAAAGAAATTTGTGTGTTTGCAACGTAAGACACGCACACACATGCACTCTAACACACACTTACACACACGCGTCAACACGGCTTGTACTCGCTGAGAAGTCTGATTTTGCTCCGCTCCGCTCTTCTTCTTCTTCCCAACACCACTTTTCACATTTTTTCACTATACAAATTTGCCTCACTATAGACTATTTCGAGCATGGCATTTTAGATGTTCCAGGTGTCCTTCAAGTCGAAATTTGCATTGCCGCAAACTAGCACTTTCAGGTTTTTTACAAACAATATTAAATTGTGTTTTATATTCGTGTAAAATTATGCGCCGCAGCGGACGACTAGGGATGTGAAGTGACATCGATAAGCGTACAGCTATCGATGGCACGGAGTATTTTTCCTATTGCGTAGGCATTGAAATTCAGAAATACTGTTTTTTATTTGAAAATCGTTTGAGAACAAAACCAATCTTACTTGATAATTAAAATTTTATTAGAAAATATACCAGTCACACTGCAAATGTCCGGCTGAAATCGATGGATCGATAATTGATGGTCACTACTACATTCGATAGTATCAGGCAGCTATCGATGGTTTTACATTTTCTTTTCTCCGACAGAAATCATTTTATTAATTATATCATTTTATTTAGAACTTTATTGTCAAATTTGTAAAATATAAGGGCAATTCAATAAAAATTAGTGTTTATAATAAGCCAAATTGATTTTGAAGTCGGATTAAATTATTGTTTCAGTGTTAAAAGTCTTTACAAGCTAATTATATCAAATAGAACATCAACATCCACGAATATGATTTAAGACTACGGTATGTTACGGTATATTTTTAAAGTGAGATGGTATATGTTGGTATATTTCTTACCGATAACTCCGCGGTCACACGGTCACACTCTCTCCGGCAGAAATCACGATGTCGACTGGAGTAAGTAAAAAATAATGCCGCAAAAATTCGCAAAATACAATGCAATCATGCGGCTATAATTAGCAATTGGATGTTGAACGCATGCCCAATGCGTTGGAGTACTTGTTACTAATGTTATTTCGTTTCGGATTTGGCTAATTGCAGACACTTTACACCTATCCCGAGAACTTCCGCGCGTACAAGGCGCTCATTGCCGCCCAGTACTCTGGCGCAAAGGTGAAAGTGGCCGATAACTTCAAGTTTGGTGAAACCAACAAATCGGCAGAATTTCTGAAGAAATTCCCCAGTGGCAAGGTAATTAAACATATAATAATTGCAGGCAAAAACATGCACATATTCTTATCGCCTTTGGGTGAGTGCTTGTGCTCGCTTCTGTTGAGCCGGCATGCTACGTCATCAGCAAAAATGTCTACTTTACTGTGCGTAATACTAACTTGTGCCGCGTGTCATGTTCTTTTTACAGGTTCCAGCATTTGAGACCGCTGAAGGTAAGTACCTAAGCGAGTCCAATGCCATTGCTTACTTCTTGGCCAACGAGCAACTGCGAGGTGGCAAGTGCCCCTTCGTTCAGGCTCAAGTGCAGCAATGGATCTCGTTTGCTGACAACGAAATCGTGCCTGCCTCCTGCGCACTGGTGTTCCCCCTTCTGGGAATCTTGCCCCAGCAGAAGAACACCACTGCCAAGCAGGACGTAGAAGGTGTCCTGGCCCAGCTCAACCAGAAACTGCTCAATGTCACCTACCTAGCAGGCGAGCGCATCACCCTTGCCGACATCATTGTTTTCAGCAGCCTGTTGCATCTGTACGAGTACGTTCTGGAGCCGACTGCACGCGCTGCCTTCGGCAATGTGAACCGTTGGTTCCTCACCATCCTGAACCAGCCACAAGTGCAGGCTGTGGTCAAGGACTACAAGCTGTGCGAAAAGGCTTTGGTTTTCGACCCCAAGAAGTACGCCGAATTCCAGGCTAAGCAAGGCGGTGGCAAGCCCCAGCAGCAGCAGAAGCCAAAGGACGAGAAGAAGCCCAAGGAGAAGAAGGAGGCTGCGCCCAAGAAGGCCGCCGAGGCCGAGGAATTGGATGCCGCCGATGAGGCATTGGCTCTGGAGCCCAAATCCAAGGATCCCTTCGATGCCATGCCCAAGGGCACCTTCAACTTTGACGACTTCAAGCGCGTCTACTCCAACGAGGAGGAGGCCAAGTCCATCCCCTACTTCTTTGAGAAGTTCGACGCCGAGAACTACTCGATCTGGTTCGGAGAATACAAGTACAGCCAGGAGCTGTCCAAGGTGTTCATGTCGTGCAATCTCATCACTGGCATGTTCCAGCGCCTAGACAAGATGCGCAAGCAGTCCTTCGCCTCCGTGTGCCTCTTCGGTGAGGACAACAACAGCACCATCTCCGGTGTGTGGGTGTGGCGCGGACAGGAGCTGGCCTTCCCCCTGTCGCCCGACTGGCAGATAGATTACGAGACCTACGACTGGAAGAAATTGGATGCCAAGAGCGAGGAAACCAAGAAGCTCGTCACCCAGTACTTCTCCTGGTCCGGCACCGACAAGGATGGCCGCAAATTCAACCAGGGCAAGATTTTCAAATAAGCATAGCAAAGCCAACTAACACCCAACAGCAACACAGCAGCAACAATAAAAATTTGAGATTCAAAATGCAGCAAAAGCAAAATCACGATGCCTAATTCTATTGTTTAAGTTCCAACTGATAGTATCATAATGAGACGTCGTCCGTCGTGCTGTGTTGTGTTCTGGTTTGGTATTGTGTTTGGCTTCTGCATTTGTCAACTGAAGAATCGTTTTGTATCGCCCATACTCTATATATATCATGATATTGTCCACAAAACCAGCTTACAGCCAGAAAATAATTTATATAAAGAATAAACAGTTTTCTAAAAATGATACGTCCATCCCTTTAAATGTTCATTTAGTATCTGATTAGGCAATTTTTATTGGCTTCTCGTTAGATCTGATTCGATATCGATCAATTATTGCTTACTATTACAAAAGGCTCGACAGGGCTTGAAGTATTTGAACAAAAGAATTCCCTCCCCTTCCGGGGCGAAGAAAATTTCAACAAGGAAATGCTAAACGCGAAAATCATCGACGCACCGCTGGAATTAATTCCTCTTGACCACAATGGGTCCCACGTTGTCGCCCGTCACCTTGTTGTGCTCGGCATGGCTGCCATCGCAGTAGGGCCACTGCAGGAAAGAAGAAATGATCAAAACACGTCACCGAAAAAGCATCAACAGATAGCTTACGTTCTTGGTTTTCCAGCAGCGACAGAATGCCGCTTTATCTGCAATATCCTCCACATCGACCATGGTCACCACTTTAGCCTCATTTTTGCGGATCAAGCTGTTGCAGAGGCCAGATTTCTTGTCACTGCATCGCGCGGCAGGGCAGAAGGCTAGATAACTGGTGTACCCAAGGCCGGCCACCACAACCGTGGGTGGAATGAGAGCGAGCCAATCCGTGACTGTAAATGGGATAAGTTCCGAGCAGTTAGCATGTTTATTTTAAGCAGCAGATCTAGCAGCATCACTGAGCTGTAACCGGCACAAGGCCGAAATGCCTTGGCATGAAAGAGATAGCCTACACATAACTGTAACTGCAAGTTTCTTTGTTTGATGAAGCGTCAACGCATATTTTTTGGGTATTCTTTTATCTAATTTCACTTCCCGCTATCGTTTGCAGATAAACCGAAGCCAATTAAAAATTGCGTGTTCCCACAGTCGGCATAATGGCGAGAGTTCAACAAACGTTGCATAACAGGTGCAGCATGTCCACCGTAGCTACTGCCACTGGAAGAAGTGCATGCTTTCCAATCTTATAGCCAATGCATTTCCTACGATAATCCCACAACGTTATGTGTATAATCTTTAACTCAATAATAGCCCTTGATGCTGTGTCATCGTTGGTTTGACGTGTGGTGATGGTCAGTTCAATGTAGGGCGCCCTTACGGCAAATTCCAATTTGGATCGAATGTTCACTTTGCTCAAAACTTACAAGATAGCTTGAACCAGCCCCCAATACTGTCGGGAATCGGCAAGTTGGACAAGTAGTTGGGCAATGTAGATTTAACTAGATGTGATATGGGCTCCATTTTCGAAGCTTTCTATATCTGCTTATATGTTGTAGATTGCGAGTCTGAAAAAACCTGTTATTGTTTTTGTTGTTTCGAATGGCGCCTGCGATACAGCTATGTTGGAATATTATCGATGGTTTGTAGTCAAGTCGATAGTTGCACACAATGTGCTCTTAATAATACTCTTGACTGATGCATCCCTGATGCATCGATTTAACAGGGTATATTACGTTTTGGTTTTAAAGAAGAAGGGACGTGTGAGACGCTTATTACGCGTCACAACTTATATACCCTGTACTCAGTAGAACATCTGTACCTTCACAGTTTCTTTTTTCAAATTATAAATTTTACATTTTGAATTTTTTCTACATCTTTCATCAACATCTACATCTAAATAGCTTCTCACGCCAACCCGCTCTTTTAGCTCGCCTCCTACCCTAGAACCGCACACTGCAGAGGCAGAAGCAGAGTTTAAATGAGAGAATGTGAAAAAAACAAATAAAAACTACGGGATGGAGTGGGTATAGCCACTGGAAATTGATTTCTTTATTCTGGCTATAATAATGATCAGATCCCAATTCGGTGATCTGATAGATATGGTCATTCCTTAGTTTTCTTATATCATTAAAATTGTAGCTTTGCGAGATTTTCGCCCTTTTGCGGGTGCGTGGCTAATTTTGGAGACTATCGTGATATTATCGACCACTATAAACCATCGATAGTGAGCTATGTCGATAGTGTCCAACCAACGATAGTACCGATAGTGCCATCGATAGTTCTCCGCCTCTATTTCGACTTCGAGTGCAATTGTTGTTTTGTGAAAACAAAGTGCAAAAATAGCGTTTTCAAATGAACCGAGCGCCTTTGGACACGTGGACCAAGCGGGAGCATCTGTGCCTGGCGTCATCGGTTTCCTGCAGCGGCGACCAGAACTGGATTACAGTCAGTCGCACGTTGAAAACAGTCTGCGGCAATGGCAACAGCAACAACAGCAGACCGGCAGATTGGTACTCGCAGAAGAATTGTGCCGTGCAGTACGGAAACCTGCTGGAGAGCGTGGAGGCCACCAAGCGCAAGAAGCGCAGCAGTGAGAGCAGTGCTGGGGTCTCCTCCCCGGCCTCGGTGGAGACCCCAACAGAGCTGCTGCTCCGTCGGCTGACAGAGGAGCGAATGCAGGAGATAAAGGCGCAGATGCGCTCCGATCAGGAAATGTATCTCAAGATACAGCGCGAGATCGATTCGTTGCAGTCGGACGAGGTAGACGAGCAGGAGATGCAAGACATGTGGCAGGAGATCGAGAAAGAGCAGGAGACGAAGCGCATTGAGGAAATGAAATTGGAGAATCAAATGCGCGAGCGGGAGCAGCGCAAAAAGGAGATGACGGCCAACTGGCGCAACAACAGTCCCGCCGCACGGCGATCTGTTCAGACAACGGACACAACCGCCGTCGACATGGATGTGGAGGACATCAACAGCGGTGGCAACAAACAGCAGCAAGCTGGGCCGTCTCCTCTGCTCACATCCCTGCTGAAGTCACCCACAAGCAGCAGTCCAGCTGCTCCTCCCTCGACGCCCGGCACTGGCAGTAGTGTGGCTAGAGCTACGGCTCCCACCATAACCTCGCTGCTGACCAGCGGAGCCAGCACTGTGTCCAGCCAGCCGGCCATCTCCATGAAGAGCCCCTCCGATGCGGCATTCATGTCACGCCCCATTACCGGGCCACCAGCCACTGAAGCGCTCACACCCACTACTCCCACCCTGGAGCGCAGTCCCTCACAGTCAGCTCCAACCCTCTCAATGCTGCTGGAGAAGAACAAAGCGGCGGCGGCAAAGGCTGCCGAGGCTGTCGACAGCGCGGAGAAATCTGAGAGCACAGCAAGCCAGGAGCAGCCTCTGCTGGATGACGCAGGAAACGCCCTGGTCGATGCCGATGAGGCCGACCAGCTGCTGGAGGGGATGTCAAACATCGACGACATTGACATTGACATGGCCAGCGTGATCGATGATGAGATCTTAAAGGAAGTAGATGAGGCGATTGACATGGCCAGCGTCATCGGTGATGAGATCTTCAAGGAAGTAGATGAGGCGATTGCCTCTCCTGTGCCCGACAAATCCGAGGGGATTGACTTCGAGGACAAGCTGGACGCACTAAAGAGAAAACAGACCAGATCCACGCCCACCGGCGAAGTGGCCAAGCCAGTTGAGGTGGTAATTGGCTCCAGTGATGACTCAAACGATAATATACCACTGGCGGCAGTTGTATCGCAGGACAACAGCAAAGACCGCACTGTGACTGCCTCCGAAGGAAATGGAAGGCCGGAGGATACAGAGCGTCTGGCCAGCGAGGTGGCTGTAGAAGAGATTGGGGAGACGATAACACTCATCAGCACATCCAGTGAGGACACGGCAGGTTCTCCGCCAACTAAAGCTGACCAGGAGGTCTCGAAGAACGAAGAAGAGAAATCCACAAATGAGGCGACAACTGAAGCTGTTAGCGAAGCCGCCGACACAGTAGAAGCTACAGAGGAGTCCGAAACAAGTGCTGAGCCAACATCGGCAGCAGGTGAAGCAAAAGCAAGCCTAGAGAAAACCGACAAGCAGCAGGCACTGGAGGAAAAGACTGCCACACTCTCGGCACCGGTTGCTGTGTCCCTGCACGACACGGACGAGGAGACCTCTTCGTTGACGGACAGCAGCAAGCAGGACGATCCGCCACGCAGTGTCAGATCTAAGCAGCAGCAATCCGCCAAGCATTCGGCCGCCGAGGAGCATTCCAAAGCTGACCAGGAACAGGCTGGAACTCCCCAGCCCCCATCGGCACCGGCTCGAGCACCGCTTCTGCGCAAGCTGCCCCATCGAGATCGCTCAGAGAGCCCCATGGTGGACGACGATACAACGACAGCCAGCGACCATTCGACGGCCAGATCGAGCACACGGCGCCGATATTCATCGACGCCAGTGATCGACAGTATACCCAATTCGCCGGCCTCCAGCGAGCACACCGACGAGAAGCGCGAGACCCGAGCCGCCACCAAGAAGCTCTTCCTCTCCATCTATGCGACGCTGCAGGAGAGCAAGCACGCAGCTCCCTTTCGTCGACCCTTTCACGACGAGCACGCCCAGCGACATGCGGAGATCTGTCTGCGCCACATGGACTTCCCCACCATCAAGCGCAACATCGACTCTGGCCTGATACGCAGTCTAAACGAGCTGCACCGCGATGTGCTGCTCATGGCCCACAACGTGCTGCTGGCCTACAAGCCCCACACCACGCAGTACAAGACGGCGCGTCTGTTCCTGGAAGATGTCCAGGCGCTGAAGGAGTTCTCGGTGGTGCCAGAGACGGCAGCCAGCAGCAGCGCCAGCATCTCCACTCCGGCCGCCAACAGCAGCGGCAGCAGCAGCAGTAGAGCTGAGAGGCCACATGGCAGCAAGGCACGAAGTGGGTTCAGGAAGAGCCAAAGGCATCATTAGCCAGGGAAGGAGGACAGCTCACAAAAGATTCCTCATCAGATAAGTATTCCATATCGAGTGCACACACAAATACCAATTTAGGGAACATTTTTACGCATTTCCATCAACAATAAATAAATCATAACATTTAATTAATCGAAGAATATTAAATTTTGTAAGCGTCGCGATCGGGATGAGTGACAAATGGATCTACGCTTTGGACAGTAATACTTCTTGAGGCAACGCGAGAGCCGCAGGTCGCACTGGCAGAGGCGTGCGGCACAGGAGTCGGGACCACCCCACTCGCCGTGATCGACGGCGCACAGGGGCTTGCCCCGATAGCACTTCCACACGTATGGCACAAAGTACTCCAGGTAGGAGATGCAGTTGCTCTGGCCATAGCACTTGTCGTGCAGGCGGCAACAGCGATCGATGCCATCTGCAGGCACTCCATGGCCACCGAAGCCACAATAGCAGCCATAACCTTTGTATATCAACGGATCGCAGCCCGTGGAGCACTTGATCATGGAATAGAGCTTGGCCACATCCCGTTTGCCACGATCCACGGCGACTGTTGGCACCTTGCTGCTGTCATTGCTGAACGTCCACTTCATGGAGTAGCCAAAGGGATCGTTCACCCGCGCAATATACACATTCTGTCCGTCCATGAGGTCCTCCAACTCTGCGGGCCTGCCACTCGTGCCACCAGCTATGATCCGTATATCGGTGACACGGCCGTCGAAGTGCTTGTTCTTCAGATCGAGGAGTATCTCATCGCGCGGATATGTATTCTGCCAGCTAATCGCTGGATGGGAATCCCTAAAGAGTAATTTGAAGGATTTGGTCGGTGTGGAATACAAATATTGAAACTCACTTGTGGCTCTGCTCCAGCCAGGGCAGGGGAGGGTTCAATTCACCTGCCCAACCCTCCAGGCCTAGTTGCTGCCATTCGGCATGGGGAGAGGTCACCAGGCTGGTCTTCACATTCGTCTCCGGCGGCTCAGCGGTCAAGGGTGCACTGACTGTGGTTGCTATTGATTCGCTGACATTCGGAAAGATTGGTTCCGCAAAATCAGAACGCTGCATGGTGAGCAGCTCGTAGCCCTCACTTCCACCGCTGGGCATTCGGAAGACAAAGCTGGGATTCGCACTGCGCATACTTGAACCGTACATTTCCTGTATAATGTGGTCTAGCACCTCAGTGTCGTTGGTGATGCCTCTGAAGGCGTTCCTAATGTCTTCAATTACCGTGACATTTGCCACAACTCCACAGCGATAATTGAGCAGCAGCAGCGACAGCGCTGGCGCTACTAGCAATAGCCACAACATGTTGTCCAGGAACTATAGTTGATTTCGCGTTACGATCAAAATGCTTTTTCTTGCCTTTTTTTGCGCATGCGCACCGACCGCGAACCGCACGAGTCGAGCTCCAATCAAAAATTGAAGCTGCCCCGGTCGACGAAATGCGGTAGTCAGTCGGCCAAGCCAACTGCCCGCAGCTAAGTACACCCAACCCAGGCAGACACACCAGGCAGACAGACAGCGACAATACATAGAAAAACTCAAGTATAAACTGTTCAAAATCGTGTTAATGGCAAATAAGAAGCTGAAAACAATAACAATGAACAGGCGGACAGGCGGGCAAGGAACGGATTTGGTGCAGATTTTCTGTAAATACGTATCGATGGCATTCGTTGGCACAATTTTGAAGCCCACAACCCAAATATTGGCTGGACAGGTTACCCACATTCACATTAAGTTCCCAACGGGCAGGAAAATGGGCCACAGATCCAGATCGAGCGCCACAGACGACCTCCCCCCAAGTTAAGGCCCCGTTGACGGAGTCATAAGCAGTTCATGGTCAACTTTTGGGGCGGCCTTTAATTGTTACAGTTTCGCTGTGGGCCAGTGGGGGCAGCTCTGCAGCGTGACTTGCTGCTCTTCCAGCTCAGCTGCTGCGAAATTGTGTGCAAAACAAAATCCGACAAATGCTCGGCTCGTAAAATTTATGCACAGCGAGATTATATGGTCATATCTGCTGCTGGTCTGCCTGCTGCTAGTCCATTGCACACAAACATGTGTGTAATTTATTGTGGCTGCTCCGCTCCGCCTTCGTATTACGTTAGTTTTGTTTGCTACTGATCGTTGCGCGCAAAAGGAAAAGCTTACAAGCCTATTGCACTTGTAATCTTCGAGTTCCATTCAAGGCAAGTGGGAGTAACGCACAAAACTCGTATTAAAGCATTTAATTTATAAGTAGATTGCGAGTAATTATCTTGTTCATCAAATGGTTTGCAGCTAAAATTACTTTAATTAAGTGCCCAAGCTATTGTTTAATTAAATCATTAACTTGAGAGCTCCATAAAGTAACTATTAATATTCAAATCAATGTAATTCACCTTAAACTTTTATTCAAATTCAAATTGGTGCATTTCAACATTGATACGCGCCGTGTGAATGGCAAAATGTGATCGAGGTGAAAGTGTAGTTATCGAAACGAGCTATCGGCAGTGCTGTAAAGCTGCAGCTTCGCGCTTAACAGCACATTTTGTACTACGCGTCTTTTTTTTTTTTGAGCCGGTTTCAACTTCTATTTAAGATCTGTCTTTTTGCAGACAATTATTAAATTTCCTCTTTTGGGTACTCGGCAATTTTATTTCAGTTATATTATCGATATTATTCAGTTTCATTGTTGAGTCCGAAAATCTTAAACAGGATGCTGGACATGCTGTTAAGTAATTATCATAACTAGCATTTGAGCCACTGACGTTCGTTCGGTTCGGTGTGGCAGCCAGATGAGAATTTAACGCTCAGCACCATGGCTTGTGCCGTACTACGCGCCTAACAGCACAAAATATGCTTAACACTGTAAACATGGATGCCGGCCAAATTACAAATCTTGTTACGGATCCGCGCCACATTTTTTGTTTTGTTGTGAATTGCTGCTTCGACTCTGTATATTTTCATAAGCAGAATAATAAACCTGACCTATGCAACATTCTGTAGTTATCTAAGAGCGGCCATTTCACCTGGCAGCTGCAATGTCGAACTTGCCCAAAGCAAGGGGCGTAGCATTCCCCTCGTCCTCTTTTGTTCCCTTACAAAACGAATAAATCAAAGACGCAGCGCGTTTAGGAAGTGCATTCAAACATATTTTATTTTGATTTAATAAATGTGATTATTTTTTCTTTGCCGTCAGAACATTGCACATTGCAGTGCCGATTGCAAAGTGCATCAGCATCGGCTGCCGCATCCTCCCCCCTCCGCTGGCAAACGGAAATGCCGCGCATTGGGGATTGGGGTAAACATTTTTCCAGCTGCTTCTGCTGTCGCTGAGGCATCGACAGCAACTAGAGAGTTCAAGTTGTTCCGCCGCATCTCTTCTTCGTACTGCATTGCTTTAATCGCTGCATTGTCATCTTTGCTGACTACGAGTATCCCCCACCATCCCAGTCCCCCTCCTATCCAGCTGAGGCTCTGGCTCCTTCCTTTTCCCCAATCATCGCTTGCTGGTGGTTCTGCTACTCCCGCTCCACCGATTGCTGTTGCTTCTACTTTTCCCGATCCGATCCAATCCACCGCTTGCCGCTGCAGCTCCTTCTTCTCCGTCTGCTTCTTGTAGTTGTTGTTGTTTTTCCTCTCCTCCTCTGCCCAATGGCGTCGTTGTAAAGTGCAGGCATTGTTGCTGCTGTGCTTGTTCTGACTGCTGCTGCTGCTGGCTGCTGCTGTTGTTGGTATTTCTGTTTGTGGGAACGAGCACACATAGCAGGAAAACTATTTTCAAATTGGAAAGGTTTTGCACTTCACCAACGCCGCGCTCTGCTCTGTCCGCTCTGTCTGCTGTTGGTGCGATGCAGTTCAACCTCTTTTGCTTCTACCACCGCGCTGCCCACCAGGTTCTTTCTCGTTAGTTTGTTATTTTAACTATTATATCAATTAGTTTCAGCGTTTGACGAGGCGAATTCTGGTCGTTGTTCCTGATTGCCAACTTGATGCTGCCTGACTGGCTGGGAGGAAGTGCAATTCAGTGCAGGGAAAGCCAGGCCAGAAAGTCATCAGTTTCCACTGCAACCGTTGCAATTCAATGCTCTTCTTGGCCGGGGTTGAAACTCCATGGATACAGCCCTGTGTCTGTACCTACAAATAATCATACAGGAAAAAAAAAAACAAACAGCATTCATTTAGAAAATATGTAAAGTAGACTCGACTCTCTTTTCCCTCTATCTCTCGCTCTCTCTGGTGCGTTGGCACTTAAATAAGCGTGAAGCAGCAGTAGCAGCAATAACAATGAACCTGGGTTGAAAGGTGTTCCGGCTTCATTCGTTCATTCCTTTAGCTGAAATTAAAATTGGAAAGAGCGAGAGAGAGAGAAAGAGAGAGGGAGTGCAGAGAAATGTTAATTTAATAGCAAAAGTTGGTATTAGGCAGCAGCGACCGAAGCAGTAGCAGCAGCAGGTGTTACAGTTAGACGCCCACGCAATAGTCATCGTCGTTGGCTTGGTTGCTGCTGCCTGGTAACGCTGGTCTGGTCACAAAACAACAAGCACCGTTACTCTCCATGGATGGCAACACTTACCCGCAGGCGCCACAGCCTTAGCAAACACAGTCAAGTCAGCCCTGTTGGATTTTCACACGCCGAATGGCGAATGCTGGCTCCTACAGCCACTCTCCCTCCATTGCATTGCATTTTCCATTTGTTTTTGTCAACCCAGGCCGAGCGCGCATTCGATTTTTTTTAATCGCGTGCGACTAGCCCATAAATTGGTGGGCCGCTGCTGCTGCTGCTGTCACTAGCTGTTGCCTGACACTCCACTCTGCAGCTCTGTCACAGTACCGATAAAAAGGCACACACAACACACAAATCAGCGATCCCAGCGTCAAGCTATGCTACTGTCCACGGGACGCGAGATGCGGGCTGCTGCTGGGCGCTCGAGGGGCGTGTGAGCTGCCGCTGCTGAGCCAGCGACTTACTACAGTCATCGGTTAAAGGCCATTGACTCGTTTTTTTTTCTTCTTCTGTTTCGTCCAACTTACACGCCCTCATTGAATAAGCTGCTGCGGGGCGTGTGCCATTATGTGGGTCACGGGTCAATCATGCAATACCGAATCCAATCCCGTCAAACTATATGAGAATATCGTTCCCATAATTAATGCGTCTGCTAATTGCCCAAGACCCACCCAAACCAACCCGACCGAACCCAAAGTTTCTCCTGGGGGAGTGTTGGCAGCAGTGCAGCTGTGGTGCAATTTTCGACAACTGCGTTGCTCTGCTCTTTCGGTTCGTTGTGTTGACCCAACTTAATAGACGAGCATGAAATCTAGTCACGAACTTAATCATGAACAACCGTGCACTAGATCCATGTTCGCCGACAAAATAGAGTCAGAGAAGAGCAAACGCTGCCGAATCAGGCTCCGGTACTGGCACTGGTACTGCTGCTGGTACTAAGTACTAGTACGGGATCCATCCTTTCTTCCTCCTCCAAACGATGATTATTGCCAGTGCACGACTTTCTGTGGCATTTTTCGCCCGAGAAACGGTCGATTGGTGGTGATTGGGTTTAGTTTTGGTTTTCAGATCGGGTTCTCTCTCTCTCTTGTTGTTTTTGGCATGGCATGGCATGTCATTGCTCTCGTGCCTGGCAACAATTTTCGATTGTGGGCTCGACGACGACGTTTGATCGGTTTTCATAGCTCAATTGGGTCCGAGACTGTTACTGCCCCCACGTTCCGTCCACATCCACCCCTCTGGGCTGTGCTCTGGGTGGGGTGTAATATGAATGAATCAAGCTTCAAGCTTCGAATTAAGGTTTATTATTTTTTGTGCCCGTTCGCTCATGTTGTTGTTGGGTTTTCTGCTGATTTATACAATACTATATCCCCCGTCTCAAATGCCAGTCACCAGCCACCGCCTTCCTTCATCTTTCAAAAGCCGACAGACATCGTCGTATTCGTCGTCACCCTCCCCCGTGCGTCTTTCGATTGTTGAAGAATTGCGCGGCGTCGTTGCAGTTTGAATTTCTGCTGATCTGGACAAAAGTTCTCAAAAATAAAATAAGAGTAGGACAAAATCCGATATGGCAAACGAATGATTCAACGGAAATTGTTTGTTTGTCCCCATGGCAAGATCCAAGTACCACCACCTATTAATCTGAACTATGGCAAGACTTCCCAGAATTTTCAGCAATTTGTTCCGGCAGAAACCCAACCAAGAGAGGGGCGGCGGAGGAACGGAACGAAGTAGAGGAAACATCACCCAGCAGTAGTAATGGAGGCGGAACTACAAACATGAATACACATGTACGGGCGGCGGACTGGACTGAGTGGTGCGCTTGAACTCTTAACCTTTTCGTTATAGTTATAGTTACAGAAACTACAGACGGAACAACGGATCACTCGAACAACATTTTTCACATTTTCTCAAGCGATTCCACAATTAATTTGTGAGTTAATTTCGGGCCTTCTTTGTTGTTCTTCCTACTGTTTTATCTTCGTTCTGTTTTTTCTGCTCTTTGAATTCCCTTCATTCCTCTCATGTCGCTCCCTATTTTAATTTCATTCTTTATGCTTTTCTAATTTTGTTGCTTCTGTTCCTGACTCTGTTCAAAAAAGTGATCCACATTAGCATTAATGGTAATTTAGTGCTGAGTAATATAGATAGATATCCAAATAGCCCACAAATGTGTGCAGAGGAGATCTGTTCTGTTTCTCCCTTTCTCATGTTTCCATTCGGACAGTTATACTGGGATATTTCCATCTCTCTCCCCCATCCGGGGACAGGTGGTTTCGTTCTGACTGGCTGGCATTGCGTGCGTGTGAGAGCCGCCAGTTGACTAATTACCTTTTTCAGAAAGGGCCCAAACAGGTGGTGGCTGTTTGAAAAGATGAAGAGGAAAAACGGAACGGGGTTTGCAGGAAAGAAATGTCAAAGAAACATTCCACGATTCCACGAATCGGCATGTGTAGGTGGAGGGGAACACGTGCGTTTAGTTGATTGAACTACCGTTATTAATGAGTGTGGATCTAGTCACAAATACTAAGAAAATCAATGTGAAACACTGGACCCTCACTCACTAAAAACAGTAGTATGATGATCGCGAACACTCACTTAAAATGGGACTGAATGCTGGTTCTCTTTTCGTTTTTTTTTTTACAATCTTTTCTTTAATTTCAATTATTAAGCGATAGTGCAAACACAACAAAAAACAATACACAATGTGCTTGCTCGGTCGTCGCTCGACCCATTTTTGCTACACAGTTTTTTCCTCTTTTCGTTGATAAGCCGGGAGTCTCTGGAGCAGGCGGTTCTGCGTGTCTTATCAGCGGAATACAGAACCTACATACACTCGTTTAAGTGTACATACATGGTTTAACTATTTCAATGAAATGTCCGTGCGCTTGCTTGCTCGTTTCCAATTTAAAATTCGACGAATTTCGAGGCTGTGTGGCAACTCCGACAAAGAACCGCTTATTGGCAGGCGCAAAAAATATAGGGAAAATTGAACGTAATATATAGGTTTTTTTTCGCCTGCTATATACATACCAGAACAGACATGGCAGGCAAAGCTTACACACACACTCGCGAGAGCACAGCAATGGAGAGCAAAACGAGAGGCAGAGAGTGAGAGCGACTACTGGAGTGAGTGAGTGCCGTTGTGTGAGTGAGTAACGATCGGGGCAGCGCTGCTTTTATTTTTCAAGTATGTCTTGCCTTTTGCCGCCGCCACCGCTGCTGCTTTTCTGCCGCTCTTCTTGTTCTTGTTGTTTTAGTGCTCTTCTTCTGTCTGTTCTTTGAATTGAGGCATTGAGGAAGAAGTATGGCGAATTACACACAAACACACCAATACATGCATACACACGCACGAGGAGCCTGGTCTGGTCCGATGTGATCTGCTCAGGCCTTTCACGTTATTCTTCTCGTCAATTTCGTTTCGCAAATTCATTTTTATTAAATCGTTATTGAAATTAAATCATTTCTTATTAGGTGCTGCATTCGAAGGAAAAGATCAGAGCAGAGCGTCGCGGAGTCCGACCAACTGTAAATGCTGCCTGCATCCGTCCCGTACCCACTCATTATTTCGGTTAAGTCTTTGTTTGCGAGTGTGTGCGTGTGATCGTACTGTCTCGGCTTGTAATCAACGGCAATTTGAAAAAACGGCACAGCCACATCATTCAACGAATACATACAGGCACAGAAACACACTCACACAATCGTAGATTCGCGGCAAAGCAACTGGCGGATGGGAACACACGCGTTAAATACTGTTTGGGGTTCGGTACGGATTTATATATTATTTGTTTATAACATATTTTTCGCCGGAGTGACACTTGGAATTTTACATTTCTTTTTTTATAGTTATAGTTTTTGGAGCGACGCGACGGCGGCGCAGAAACAACAAAACCTCTACCGAGCGTTGCGCTTGTATTTATATCCTCTACTCTCTTCTTTCCGAACCTTCTTCTCTTCGAAGCCTCTCTCTCTCTCTCTCTGGTCGCGATCTGGGGCTGTCCACCCGGTTGATTTTACTGCATCTGAATTGTGACCATTTTTTGGAAAGTTCACACAACAAAAAATCGTATCTCCAATAGTTGATCTACAAGAGAATTTTTTGAAAAAAGTTTTAATATTTAAGTGCACTGGTTCAAGTAAATTGCGTTAGGTTGACAGCCCCGAGAGTGGTGTTGAACTCTAGTCACATACATACATTTATTGCTGAGCGTGAATTTCTCTCCCTAGTGTTCGTGTGTGTGTGTGTGTGCAATCGTGTGCAAATGATACACAGAAGAATTATATCAAAGGCAGAGAAAAATAATGATGACGCAGTGAAAAAATTATATTAAAATAATTACAACGGCGCGTTCAACTTGGTAAAGACGTTGACGTCGACGTTCGGTTCGACAAGAGAGCGTCGTTGTCATCTACGCGCGCACCTTTTTAGCTGCAGCTTGTTTGTGGCTGTTGTTTATTCCTTCCCTCTCACTCACACTCTTATTCCCGGGCCATTGACAGGGTAGTTTCTTGAGGAATTGTAGTGGAAAGGTTTTCCAGACGCTGTATGTATATATGCACAAATGTATGTTTGTTTTAATGTACAGAACATACACACACAATATGCGGAATTCCTGTTGCTTTTTTGTTGTTGCCAAAAAATAAGGGCGATATCTTTACAGGAAGGGTTGCGTTGTCTGTCGTCTTAGCTTTCCCGCCCTCCTGCCTCACATCAACGTCCGTCCTTCCCTGCTAAAGCGCTAGCGCAGCTGTTGCTGTCTCGGAATCCCATTATCCAAACTGCCCAGCGGGAAGAATATTTTCGTTGTCTTTTCCGTTTTTGCTCGATTTTGTTTTTTTTTTGCTTGTCTGTCCAAGGTGACACAGTTTTGCGTACGGGCTGCGTCTTCGTCTTCAATGGAATTGTGCAGAGTTGGACAAATTTTTTGTATTTAAATACGAATCAGTATTTTCATTCATTTTCCGCTTCCTGCAATTAAGATTCAGTGACGTGTGATTCGCGGGAGTAAAGCGAGAGACATTCCTGAGAATGAATGGTTTCCCCGGTATTCCCATTTATTGATGGAAGTACTCATTTGGGGGTAGATCAGGTCATCTACTACCGTTTGATTGCCAGGGTTCTTCCCCCTTAATATAACCTTATCTCGAAGCCATCTGACAAGCCACGAACATCTTTATAGCATCTTTATTCCCTGCTTTCATATCACTCCAGTTACTCCCTCTCTCTTTAGTTCTCCTGTTGCTGCCCCAATTAAACGCTAAATTCTTCCCACAGTACCGGGCATGGGCCCCATCGCATAACCCAATTCAAAGCCCAGCCCCCGTCTCGGGTTTTAGCACCAGCAGCTCTCCAGCTCTGTGGCAGATTAAAGAGCAGGTAAAACGTCAAAGTATATTTTCCGACTAGGAAATACCCGCTACTTGGATCCATTGTGTGTGCACTAACTAGAAAATTATCTAATTGGGCGCTAAATAGCCGATGGAACTAATTAGGGGACAATATAATGAATTTCTTCTTTTTGAATCATTTCTTTTGCTTTATAATGTATTCCAACCAGGCGATGACAGTTTGGACAAAACAAGCCTCATATCATTTACGGCTTAAAAACTTATTCGCCGAGTCGTAATCAGATTTGATTAGGATCTTAAAATCGGTTTAAAAGGATATAGTCATAGCAGTCATAGCTTTTGATGGCCATCTCATTCATCTTTTAATGAATTAAGAAACTCTTCCTTCGTGCCGTTATAACCATAATATACCCAGAGACGCCGCGAGTACGCCGGGTATTACAAAAAATCACACACGCCTGGCCTGGGCTACTTGTCATTGCGGAAACTTTGAGGTGTGTGCAGAGGAAAGGTGTCGGTGTTTGCTGTTAGAGAGGTAGAGGGTGTGTGACCCAAACAATCTCCAGCTCCAGCCTCAGCTACAGCTACAGCTCCAGCTCGGACTCGTATCTTTTATTGTAAATGTCAGTTGTGTGTTTGCCATTGCCCAACTGCCAGGCCACGTTCATGTGCCCCATCTAGGACCCCAACCCCATTTCGATCTCCCCACCCCCAGGCATGTCCGTGGCCGACGTCCGACGTCCACTCACATTAAATTACATACACTCCTTTTGTTTGCAATATATTTAAATTGCTTGGCCGGCCTGTCTAAACAGTCCAAAAGCAGAAAAGAAAGAAAGATCGTCCCATCCAAATGGCTCAAACAAATGGCAAAGTTCAAACGAGGTTAACAACATTTCATGCCACTTCCACTGCCATTGAAGTTGAGGCTGTAGCTGGACGATTCAGCAGGCTGGAGGATGGGATGGGATGGCACACAGGCCACGGCCACCAAAATAGATAAAAAACTTTGCAGGCCAACAAACCAAACCACAACCAAACCAAACAAACATAACCCAGCAACGAACGCAGCCAAAAGCCATCTTAAACGACAGGCTGCGGTAACATGACCATAGAAACGATAGCTTCAGCTCCAGCAACATCTCCAGGTCCAGGTCCACGTCCACGTCCAACTCCAGCACCAGCATCAGCACCAGCAACGGCAAGTCCAATAAATAGACATGAGCGCAAATCTGAAGCCATGGCTTCATATAAAACCTTTCTAACGATCGTTTACCTCTCTCGCGAAATGTAACAAAGGAGTTGGACGTTAAAAAAGTTGCCATTGCAGCGGCGGCAGGGGCGGCTGGGGGATAACAGAGATAGGCATTGGAGGTGGTGGCATGGTGGCATGGTGGCATGGATGTTGGATGCTGGCTAGGCTAGAAGGAAGACCGACCAGTCCGGGCCAAGCCTATCCTATGGCAATGCGCGCCCACTTCCTACTTGTTGCATGCTGCCGCTGCCGCTGCTGCCCACAAAACGTTGCTTAGACGCTGAGATTTGGTTGTTATGCCTCCTCCGTCGGTCGTGGCTCGGAACGAAAATGGTAGCTGCTGGGAAGCTGCGTAGCCTGTAGAGTTCAGGCCAGCGACGTAGATGGCTGGTAAGCTCTGGGCCATCGTGCTCATTTGGCCCCTTTGCATACGCCACTGTGTCCAAAAAGAGTCAACGGCGCGACCAGACCAAAAGACCACGAAGACCAAGAGAGACCCACCGCTCTAACCGAAAACCTCTAACCGATAAAGCCAAAGCCAAAAACAAAACCAAAGGAGAAGAAAAGAGTAATAACCAGTTTTTTGTCTCCCAAAAAAGCCAAACAAATGAAGTCAAGCCGTGGTGGCAGCCAGGCAGGGATGAAAGAAAAGAAGAGAACAACAAGAAGAGGAAAGAACGTACCTCATGTTTACGAGTGGGGAAGCAGAACCAGGCAACACAAACTTCTGGCCAAAACGAACGAGCGAGCAGCTAGCAGCTAGCAGCCAGCAGACGATCGAGCAATCGAGCGGAGAACCAAGAACGCGGGAGGGAGGACAGCAGGGGTAGGGTAGGGCAGCGCAGGTCGGGTCGGTCGGTCGGTCGGGCGCTCTGCTCTTCAGCGTTAACTTGAACGTTAACGGCCATCATCAGATAGAGCAGAGTCGCTGTTGCTGCCGCAGCCGCAGCCGCAGCCAGAGACACGGCCAAGAGTCCCAGCAAAAGAGCCAGTACAGTTGAATTGAAGTAAAGTTGCGGCAAACGGGTATTGAGGGAGTTTGGCTTCAGCTTCAGCTCTACACGTACCGTACCTTCCACTCTTGCCCCCCCCTGTCTCTTCTGGTCTCTGGGTCTCCTCCAACTGGGGTTTCGGTGTGGTGTTTGTCTCTTTTTGTTTTTGTGTCTCTGTTGTAGGAGTTTTGGCTGCACAGAAGTTTAGTTACATGCTCATTACATAGATACAGATACACACACACACACACACACGCCAAGAAGATACATTGTAGAATGTACTTATGTGTGTATGTGGCAGTGGTGGCAGGCCATAGATACATACAATTTATGTATTGCAGATACATAGATACCCGGTAGAGGCTGGCTTTGGCTTTGGCTTTGCTTGTTGCTAGCCTGGACCTGGCTTGGATGCTGCTCTGCTCTGCTATGCTCTGAACTGCTGCTGTTGCCTTTCTAAACTTCGGGCTTTTCCGATCTTTATCGCAGAAGAGCAAAGAAAATAAAAATAAATAAATGCAGAACTCCCACAAAAAGGAAAAAAACCAAGCGAACCATTTCTTTGGCCTAGCTACCCTGCTGTTGGGGATCCTCTTCCTGCCAAAGCGATCTTTCTTCTCATGCATAAATTTCGAACGAAAGCAGTTTCATTTCATCCCATGGCCATAGTCATAGTCATAGCTGTAGTCATAGACATGGCCTGGCATCGGGTCGGTCACCGTCTCCGTCTCCGTCTCGGCGTCCTCTTGTCCTCAGCATCATTAGTTTTGAGGTTTTTATGTATTGTATGGACTGTGTGCTCTGTGCTCTGTGCTCTGTACTCTGTACTCTGGTCTCGTCGTTTTGGGGTCTCCTATTGCATGTTGTTAGTGCTGCGATTGTTTAGGATGGGATTTGATTGCGACCATGGCAGTGCCACAATAAAAACTGAAACTCTTCTTCGTTTCCCCAAGTCTTTCTCTTTCTCTCTCCATCTCACTGTGTACTGTATCTCAGGTTTTCCCTGAGTACGTGTGTGGGTAATTGTAAAAACAATTTAGACGAATTTTCCAGTTCAATTGCGCTTTTAATTTAAATTGCAGTCTAACTTGCCTTTGCTGGCTGGCACAAATCAATTGTCAGTCCATTTTGGAGTTGAAAGTTCCATGCGCGAAAATTGCCCAAGATGATCATGAGAGATGCCATGCCATGCCATGTGATCATGGACTTTAGTGGAATGGACTGCAGTGGAGAGATCCCCCTTTTGCAATGGACAAATGTTGAGATGTCAGTGGAAATGGTAAGCTTTTGCGCTTGAGACGCCTCTGAGAATGTCAATTTGGTGGAATTTGGATGGGAGGTTAATTAACGATCGAGTGATCGAATTGCTTGTTTGAAAGTACACAATGCTCTGTACACTCTTGGAATGATATCAGAGATCCGAAAGAAAATCTATTGATAGACAATACATCCACTAGGCACACAATAAATTTGATCTAGGATAGCTGCAGGGGATAAAGAGATGCACTTATTGATCAGTTGATTGATCTGAGACAGATCTCAACGATGCGATAAGTACAGATAGATTCATCAAGCTCCCATAGATCAGCAGATCAGCGTTGATCTGCCACTAGCACAATACACACACTCACACACACACAAGAAATATATTTATGGATGTGTGTACATCTCTGACTCAATGGAAGAGAACCGCTTCCAGCTCTTTAAACATTCTCCTCTTTGCTTTTCTAATCCCAGCTCTTCCAATTTCTATTTGTAGAATGTAACAATCATTGATGACTGTTTAATAGGCAAACATTTTGGAGTACTTCAGATTGTGTGGCCGCCAGAAGACTGTCAAGCTCCCTGGTTGGTACTTATTGACCACTTGAAGCCTTTCACCATTTCTGCTGCTGCTGCTGCTGCTGCTTGGAGTGGAGTGGAGTTTGATTTGATGCTGCTGAGGTCGAAACCGAAGCGGTAAGCGCCAACCGGCAACAGAGGGCTGCACTCGAAGCTCAGTTTCGGCTTTGGCTTGGTTTGGTTTTGGCCCCTCAAGTGAAGAACATTAAAGCCTAAGAACAACCATTCGCCTGCTGCTAAATTTCACTGTTTATTTCTTGTGTTCGAGCTGAAATTAAAAGACTATAAACAATCGTGAGAATGGCACTTGAACATGTTCAAAACTATAATGGCCTAAAACGAAATGTGCAAGAGAAGCCGCTGTCGCTGCCGTTGCCGTTGACGCTGCCGAAGATGAAGATGGGGGGCACGACAGAGATGGCAAATGGACAAAACAAACCAACAAGCTTCACAGCCAAAGCCAAAGCCAACAAACGGAGCGAGCCATGCTCAAGCAGCGGCTAAATGAACAGACAGTCAATCAACTTTTAGTCAAAAGCTACAGCAACAACAGCAACAACAATCATGACTGGGCCTATGACGTTGGCATCAAAGAGAAAAGCGCGCGCTCGGCTCGGGCACTGTTCGGCTCAATTCAAGCCAAGCCAAAACGATCACGAGATCTGGCTGGAGTCTCTGGCTCTGCTCTTGCTCTGACTCAGGCTCATACTCTGCTCTACTCTGCCTTGGCCAAGATGATTTAAACAGACCGCTGCACTAAGAAAACTATTACAAAATGATCAAAACAACTAAAACAAAATCAAATCAGCCGAAGACGATGATGCTCAGATGCTCAGATGCTGATGTTGATGTTGATGTCGAGGCGGCCTGAGTTGGAAGCGGCAATGGGCTATTGCTATTGCTAAGGCGATCGTATCGTATCGGATTGGATCGGTTCGAGACTCGATTACAATAATTACAATCGGCTACGCGCGATTCACCAAATCACAGCAACAACAACAGTCGCTCTTTGTGAAAGTGTATGAATCTGTGTGGCTGTACAGGCACACATACACTCGAAGAGAGAGAGAGAGAGAGAGACAGAGGGACCAACTATTACGTGCATATAAACAATTTTTATAAGAAATTGAAGCCAAGAAGCAGAATTAAAACAAAACTCATCAACGGCATCCACATCCACATCCACAACCACGTCGTTGGGGAGATACCAACACTCACTTGGGAGCTGCTCACACACACACACTTAGCCACACGCACGAGTCAATTGCTGCGGCTGGAGAAAAGAACAGAAGAGAAGAGAAGAGAACAGAACACGGACAAACGTTCTGACAGAGATCCATCTTCAGCCCCACGCTCAGTGTTCCCAGTTCCAGTTCCAGGCCCTGCCACAGCCGCTGTCTCTGCTTGAGCAGAACAATTTTTAGCTAACAGCTCTGGTCTGCTCCAGGAAAAGGGCCAACACTCGTTCAGCTATGAGCATAAGCTTTATATTAGGGATCACTAACATAAATGAACGATTTTCCATGATTTTTGTAGTAGCTCTTAAGATAAGAATTATTTAGCCGTGTGCTGCTTCCTTTCTTTCATTTCCAAATAGATGAATAGATGAATAATAGTTTGGTTTGTATGTACATACATACATCCCTAAATGTTTGCTAACAGCTCTGCTGCTACCGTGAAAGGGTTCGATTCAGCTAAGAGCGATTAAGCTGTGTATCTACTAGGCTCCATTTGGCAAACCGAATCGGGCAAAACGAGAAATTGAAAAGACAGTTACAACGTCATTATGAAGTTTGGGTCTTCCTCCGTTCCCCTTTCGTTTTGCAAGCCCTGAGTGCCTATGCCACAAGCCGCCTCTCTGTGTGAGTGACGACCGCGAGAGCTGTGGCAAAAGTTTACAAAAATCCGAAGCACAGCAACCGCATGCTATACATAAACACACACACACACATGGCCAGACCCGATCGTGATGTTGTTGTACATAGGGGAACATTGGTTTTTTTTTTTTTGCGAGATTGAAAAGTACATGGCAACGAGAATGAGAACCTGAACGATAAGAGAGCATGTTCACATTTGATTCTGACGATCGATCAGCTGTTCTGTTCACTGTGCAAAAAATCGTAAAGATACGCCCTTAGAAATGTATTTAATCCTTCTAATCGACTTATTGTTCATAAATAAATCGGATTGTTTCCATGCAATAAATCTAGTAGCCCCCATATCCCCTCACATTAAATCAATGCATATATTTTCACCGCTGACCAACACTGCAGCAGATGTTTTGTTCTGCCTTCACTTCACTTCTAGCCGCAGGCACGCACACATTCACCAACTACATGCATGCATACATACATATGCACATACATGCATACATACATATGTACATTGCCCCCACACACACCTACGGTACATGGTGCACTTACATTGCAACTGGCTTTTGGTCTATAATTCTTGTTTCTGGTTTTCGTGCTGCCAAGATAAGGAGTGGGACATGGCCAGGCCAGCAAAGCGCACAGCATCATCGTCATTATCATCATCGTGGTGGAGCCGAGCGGCGATGGGGCAACGCAACAGGAAACTACAGCAGCATGGCGCTTTGTCTCTTCTCCCAAAGGAAGCGGACGGACCAGTAATATTTACATTTATTGCAAAATTATGCATACTTTTTTGCTGTTTGTATGCAGGCATTTTTATTTGCAGATCGCCTTTTTTGCGAATAATCAACTTAAGAATGTTTATATTATGCTACTCCAATATGTCATTGTTGCGTTGCCCATCCGCTGCGCAACACTGGCAGATAGAGTTGGATCAAATTGAACAATCAGCTCCGTTGACTAGGAAAAATCAACAACGTCATATATTAATGAGTTTGTAATTTAAATAAAATTTATGTCGTGAACCCATTTCTATGAGGTCGACCAATCTCTCTGTGGTTTCCAAGTCTCTTTCCTCATTTACCTCTTTCTCTGTCTCTTTTCTTCGTGTTGGTCTCGAGGGGGGAGGGAAAAGCGTTGCGATTGCTACTAATGGCCGGAGATTTTCATGGAAAGTTGGTGCGGTTGTTGCTTTTTCTTGTTTTATGAAAATTTCACGCTAGTCGAAAAGAATTATTAATTGCGCAGCAGCAAAGGCAACCACCACCACCACCGCAGAAGGCAGCAACAGCACACCATGGCACACAAAAATCCAAAAAGTGGGAATTATGCATCGCTGCGCAGAAGCAGAACGCAGTACAAACAGTCACTTCACTCCACACTCGCAGAGAAGCATGGAAAAAAGCAGTCTGTAAGCGCGTGTAAAAATATGGTAAACATGGAAATACGTAATAACAGTGTAACAAAAAAGGGAAATATAAAATCAGGTACAAATTTCCACCAAAAACAGTTTACATCGCTCGCTCCGTCGACGTCGGGGGCCCAGACCGTTGAGCTGCAGTCTGAACACTGGGGCTGGGCTCTGCTCTCGGCCTGACTTTGACGATTTCGTGGTCACACAGTGTGAAGAATGGCTAGGAAATATTGTATGCACCGTTGTTTGGTGGGCTGTTACAGATTTACAGATTATTGCGCCAGATAAGAAATGAAAGTGCCCCGGCAGTTGTTGCTCCGCTGGCTGGGGCCTTTGGGGTTGTAAGTGGTTGAAGAAAACGCAAGAGGAGGCGATCGTTACAACAAAAGAAACACAAAGTTGATTCAACAGTTTCTAATTTTTTCATTTTTTTTTATCTCTAAGAGAGTTTTTGATTCCTACAGAATAACAGTAATATTTGGGGGGGTGGGTATTTTTTTACATATGGTTTATGAAGAAAGATCGCAGATAAGTAAAAGCTGCGCTTCAGCAATTTTCAGCTTGAAAAAGTGTTTAAGCTCATAAATCTCTTGTAGCAACCTGATTTGTTAGATTTTAAAACTGCTTGGCAACTCATTCCTCAAGAAAAAAAGTTGTACAACACTGACCAAACGCCAGAATATAATTTTTGTGTCGCCGTGAAAAGATTTTGCGAAAAGAAAAGTTTCGTCATGGCTAACAAATTTGGATATGTTAGCTCAAAGCTTCTGCAATTTTCCAAGGGCTATCTGAACCGCACACCCGTGCGACCAAAGACTAGCTTTTCGGCCCGCAACTGGATCCCAGGACGTCCGAAATGGCTGGCGCTGGGCGCTCTGACTGCCGGCTTGGGAGCTATGCTGTACGCCCTGGATGCGAGCGTGGATGCCTCAAACGACTGTGTGCACCCACCGAAGCAGTTGTGGTCCCACAAGGGTCTACTGTCGGCCCTCGACAGGGAGGCTGTACGCCGCGGCTACCAGGTGTACAAGGAGGTGTGCTCCTCGTGCCACTCGCTGCAGTACATTGCATACCGCAATCTGGCCAACAACTGCATGACCGAAGCTGAGGCGAAGGCAGAGGCCGAGCAGGTGATGGTAAAGGATGGACCCGATGATAACGGCGAGTACTTCGAGCGCCCGGGCAAGCTGTCCGACTACTTGCCGTCACCCTATCCGAACGAGGATGCCGCCCGCTCGGCCAACAACGGAGCCTATCCGCCGGATCTGAGTTACATCGTGTCGGCCCGCAAGGGTGGCGAGGACTACATTTTTGCACTGCTGACAGGCTACTGTGAGCCGCCAGCTGGGTTCGGACTGCGCGATGGGCAGTACTTCAATCCGTACTTCTCTGGCGGCGCCATATCGATGGGCCAGGTGATCAACAACGAGGTTGTGACCTACGCAGACGATGAGGTTGCCCCATCGGGCTCCCAGATTGCCAAGGATGTGGTCACGTTCCTCAAGTGGACCTCGGAGCCGGAGTCGGATGAGCGCAAGCTGCTGCTGATCAAGGTGGTCCTTATTAGTTCGTTCCTGATTGGAATCAGCTACTACATTAAGCGCCATAAGTGGTCGGCGTTGAAGTCACGCAAGATTTTCTACGTGCCGGATTTCACTGGAAATGGAAATGGCCAGAGCAAGGGAAAGGACCTGGGCAATGGCAGCGCCAAGACCGATGAAGGTTGCCCGAAATTTGAACACAAGAAGAACGAGGGAAATGGCAAGACCAAGTAATATTTATTTATTCTTGGAAAACAACGCCAATTGCAATTTTCTAGTTTGTATAAAACAATAAAACATGTTCAGAAGAAAAATTCAGCGCGCGCTGCGATCAAAAGACAAACCAGGGCTGCACACAAATTTCGTACCATTTATCGCACAAAAATACCGATAATTTTTTGTTTATGTTTTCGGGGCTTAGTGGGCTAAGTTTGTAGCGATAGGTCTGCCGATAAAGATAAATAAAGCAAAACAAACATAAGTAATAATTTACATTTGCAATTTAGGGTCCAAGCATACAAACATTGCTCCACATAAGTAAATATATGGATGGATTATCTCTCATAACTTTGCCAAACCCTGTCCATTTTTTTCTTCAGAAACAGGACAAAAACAGATGAAACCCGTACACCAATTTGTTTATAATTTAAAAAATGACACCGCATCCATCCAGTAGGTTTATGGAATGTCTGCAGTATGCAGCACACAAACACCGGGACCAGCGGCGCAAGGATCCAGCACAAACGCCATACGTAAATCATGTGATAAATGTGAGCACAATTCTGGCTGTAGAGGCTTGCATTGAGGATGAAGCAGTTCTAATGGCTGCAATACTGCACGATGTGGTCGAGGACACGGACGCCACGTTTGCAGACTTGGAGGCGTTGTTCGGTGCCGATGTCTGTGGTCTGGTACGGGAGGTGACCGACGACAAATCGCTGGATAAGCAGGAACGCAAGCGTTTGCAAATTGCCAATGCGGCCAAGACGAGCCCCAGGGCTAAGCTGATTAAGCTGGCTGATAAGTTGGATAATCTAAGGGACTTGCTGGTCAACACGCCGCAGGGATGGACGGAGGTAAATAGTGTTGCCGGCACAGAAAATCAATCTTAGCTTTCCCCCATTATATATTGCAGGAACGACGGGAGCTGTACTTCGTTTGGGCCAAGCAGGTGGTGGATAATCTGCGCGGCACCAATACCAACCTGGAACTTAAGCTGGACGAGATCTTCAGACAGCGTGGACTGTTGTAAATATAAATCAATTGAATTTATTAATTTTTATTGTTTTTGTAAAAATCCAACATGAGATTTGCCAGCTGCTGCGTCTCCGCCAGGGTGACGGCATTGTAGAGCGAGGCACGAATGCCGCCAACTGAGCGATGGCCCTTGAGCTGGATCATGCCATCAGCCTCGGCTTTGGCCAGAAACTCCTTCTCCAGTGCATCATTGCCGGCGGCGCTGCCAATGCGGAATGGAACGTTCATGTGGGAGCGCACATTCGGATCCACGGGGCAGTAAAAGAAGCCGTTGGACTTGTCGATGGTGTCATAGATGAGCTTCGACTTGGCATTGGCCAGCTTAGACATGCCAGCAATGCCACCATTTCGCTTGATCCACTTGAAAACCAAGCCCATCACGTAAATACTGCAAAGAATGGAAATTAGCTTCTCCTACGCAAAAAAAGACTGAACGCCTGGAAACCTACATAAATGTGGGTGGAGTGTTCATCAGGGAGCTGTTCTTGTCCATCAGCTCAAAGTTCAGGATGGATGGTGTGCTCTTCAGATGCTTGCCAATGAGATCCTCGCGCACAATTATCACCGTTGTGCCCGCTGGTCCAATGTTTTTCTGCGCGCCGGCAAATATTACCCCAAACTTGGCAACATCGATGGGACGCGAAAGGAAGTTTGATGACATATCGGCCACCAGCGGCACACTGGCCGGCACTTCTGGCACAAAGTCAAATTCCACGCCCTCGACTGTCTCATTATCGCAGTAGTAGACGTACGAGGCTTTGGGGTCCAGCTGCCAGCTGCTCTGTCGTGGCACGGATATGTATTTGGCTACCTTGGGAAGAACGGCATTCACCTTGCCATACTGGGCCGCCTCCTTGGCTGCCTTGGCTGACCATGAGCCGGTGATGACGTAATCGGCGGTGCCAGTGACTCCAATCAGATTGAGGGCGACGGCAGCAAACTGCCCAGTGCCACCGCCCTGCATGAGAAGAACTTTGTAGTTGCTGGGAATGTTGAGGAGCTCGCGTAGATCGTTGATGGCTGTCTCCTGGATCTTGCCGTAGGTGCTGGAACGGTGGGACATTTCCATAACCGAGATGCCGCTGCCATTGCAATCAAGGAGATTTTTCTGCACCTCCTTTAAAACCTACAGATTTGGGAAACAAAATACCAGAATTTCGGTTAGAACTGGATCGGAACGATCTCGTCTGACCATGCGGCTGACCTCTTCGGGCAATTTGGCTGGACCGGCTGCGAAATTGATAACCATACTGAAGCTTTTGCGATCTGTGAACCTCTCTCTGGCAAGACACAACTGAAAGTGTTGGAGCAGCTCCCAGCGCTGTTGCCGCCGTCAAACGTTCGTGCTGATAAAGGGAATGACATAAAGAACAGCAACAAGTCAATGTAAAGTGAAACAAAGCGTGTGGCGGAAAAACAGACTTGGGCTGGACAACGAACTCGCGTTGCCCAGGGCCGTATAGCGCTCATTGGAGGTGGATCACTGCATTGCTCATACACTCTGGCTGCGCCCCTGGGCTGCCGGCGAAGCCAGACAATGATGGCAGATGCAGCGAATTCGATCAAAACAAGTCGCCAAGAGTCGTTTGCGGTCGACGTCAGACGCCGACTGCAACGCACGAAGACAACATGCGATTCTCCGCCACCCCCTCTCCCGGTTTGAAGTGTTTGTGTGGGTTTGGTTGCTATGCACAATGACGAAAACAACTGGAATTGCAGTAAACAAGCGACGGGTTGAGTCTGCACGTGTGCGTGTACAGTAGAGCTTCGTTTCAGAGTTATTTCAGAGTTATATTTTGCTATCAGGTACTTAATTTTTTCGATGGCTTTTAATTTAGGGATTTCAATACAGATGTTTATGTACGGTTCTGTACAAAGCCACATTTGGGGAAGTACATTTGAAAATAATTCCTCTACTAACAGGGCATTAGCTTAGAGTCTAACTTTAAACAAATAATACCTTGATTGTATACTTAAAAAAGTAGTTAATTTTTGGCAAGACAAGAAAAGACTATAGTCCGTAGACTATCTATACCCCCTATAGATATTCATAAAATATTAAATTTTGTTACGTTAATCATTGAAATCGTTACACATGTCTGTTTTTATGTACATATGTATGTATGCACATAAGTAGGTGAAGGCTTGATGGCTATCAAAAGACTTTCAATTAAATATGAATATATTTACAGTCAAGCTTCTCTATGCGTAACAATTGAACATTTCTATATTCTTCGATTCACATTTTGGGCTTTGGGCCAGCTGACATTCACGGCACTTAAATATGGCTGGTTCCATTTACTTTGCTGATTTCTTATCCGCTGCCTCTGATAAGATTCCAATAGTTAAATAGGCCTGAAATATATGTATGCTATATGGGAATTTCGCTAGCCGTCTGTCAACGGCCTGTGCCTTAATTGCTTTATCGCCATATTCTGGCCCAGACCAGTCTCTGCTCACAGCCGGCATGAAAGGTGCTTAAAGTTTCCAATTTACTTGTTCGGCCAAAACGAATTTCCAATGAGAAGCTGGCCAACGTGTCTGGAAACTTAAACGTGCTCGGCTCGTGCGTCCGTTTGTGGGTGGCCTCAAGTGTGGGTGGGTGGATGTTAGTCGGTCGGGCGCAGAGGTAGCTTGATTCGAGTGCTCTGATGTGGGAGGGCCTGTCGTCCATGGCTCTGGCAGTGTGTGAATGCCTGTGTGTGTTTGTGTGTGGTGCTCTGGTCATTCATAAACGTTAAGCCGAAAAGTCAATAATTTTGCTTAGTAATGTTGATTGCACAGCTCTGTGGGGAGGCTTGGACCCGATAGACGTTCATCCGTCCTCCGAATGGGGATTTGAGATATCTTTAAACAACAATTTCCGTTTTGACTAATTAGGGTTTTTAAGATTTATTGCCCAGAACAGGGTATTATATACGAGTACAGCTGTTATAAATAAGTACATCATTTTCGTTATTGCGGCTCAGCCTGCACCTTGTTAACAATGTCGCTCCAGAAGGTGCCGTACTCCTGTAGCACAGTGCCGCTGCAAAAGGAAAATGTAAATTGAGGAACATTTTACAATTGAGCAAGTCATGATTTTCGCATGGCAGAGTCAAAAATGTTGGTTATATATAAAGGCGGTTGATATAAATAGATAATAATTGATGACGACAGTTTCCAGGTAGGGTATTTGATGTGGGAGCTATAATCCGTAACACTGGGCAACAGCATGTTGGAGTATTGAGGGTTTGATATAAAATGAGGCATTAAAACTTTGCATCTTTAAGAATCTTTAAACATTTTGTAAGAAGCTTTTCGTCCTTTTTCTTTACATTTCTGAATTACTTATGTAAATGTTTGTTTCCCATAAGCTGGTACTTTGAGCTTTTCCTCTTGATTTTGAACTTGGCAATATTTCGGAATAAACAATTTAATAATAAGAAAGTCGTCCTGATATTTGCATAGTCCTAGACATTAGCTTCTATCTCTCTAAATTATCTACTTCCTGTTTCATTTAATGTAACTTTTAGCATAATTTTTGGTAAAATGATTAATGACAAGAGAGTCAAACTATCAACTGCTGTACGTTGTGCTGTCCAGTCTGCACCCACCCATGTAGGACAGTGCTATCTGGCCACAAAGTTGCTGTTGTCATATAAAAAGCATTGACAACTTTTCTTCGGCTTATGAGTTTGGCTGTGGGAAGCAAAGCGTCTTTGCCGTTTGTTGCCTTTTTGTGGATGCCTGGATGGAAGATTGAATGGATGGATGGATGGAACTCTTTCACGTTTGACTTTTTCCATATAAATCAATTACATAATGCTTTTTGTGTGATTATCTGACAAGTTTTGTCGGCCAGACAATTATGTGCGCATTTTGTTATGTGGGTCAACGTGTCGTATGATTAATGATTAATTCCCTGCCCAGACGATGATGGTGCTCCTAATACTACCACAGTACCACAATACTGCTACTGCTGATGATGATTATGTGATGGTAATGATGATGATGGTGACAAACGACAGACGACACTGTTTGCTGTCAGGCTTACTTTATTGCCAAATCATCAAGAAGCCCCCTCGACGGTCATCCCGCACCACACTTACGTAAAGTAAACATTGCCGCGCTTGTTCTGCGGCGCCTTCCATATCAGCTTGGCCCCCAGCTTGTCCCGATTGTCCGAGTGCGTTATGGCCGAGCACTCCGGTATGGTTTTTGTGTTCTCGCTCTGCACCCACTCGCCAATCCACTCATTGGAGTGCGCATCGCGGGCCTGCAGGAAGAATCCCCTGAAGACCGTGCTCTGCTGTGTGTGCGGATAGATGACCACGGAGACTTGCTGACCCGGATGGTAGCTCTGAGCATCGGCCACCACCTCAAAGGGATTCGTATGGGCTGGCTGTGTGCGGGCCTTTCCGTGGTTGGGCTGATTCTGGCGCTGCTTTACACACGTATCGGCTGGAGCTCCATCCGGAAATGCGGCAGTGCTTCCGAGCAGCAAAGGCAGTAGCATAATCAGCAGTATGCTGGGCACTTCCTTGGCTATTCTGGTAAAACGATCCTTCATTTTCTTGTAATTTTTCTTTGAATATTTCGTTTCCGAATCGTGGGAAAAACACGCGCGCGCACTGCTAATCTAACGGGCAAACTCGGCTCGCGGCCGCCATCGCCGGCCGTTTATAAGGCCTCCAGCAGCTCCAGCAGCAACTTCGTCAAAGACATGGGCGGTCGGTCATATGGGGAGAGATATGGGTATGGGCTTTTGCCGACTGCTTCTGCAGTTTCTGCCTTGGCCAACCAGTTTTTAATGATCAAAAAAAGCAATAGCCAAATCAGCGCCGCTGCCGCTGCCGCTGCCGATGCCGCTGAGAGTTCCTTTCCTGCACAGTGCTCCGAACTGGGTCACACATTAGCCCCTTCCCCCAGTCTGGGTTCCAACAGCTCTAAGTGCTCGATTGCGAAATTCTATGCTTCTAATCGTTGTGTCGTTTGTTTGTTTTGCGCCTATTTTTATTTTTGGTGCATTTTTCAGCGCGTTTTAATGTTTTAATTGACAGGCAGCCGCCGTTGGCGTTGATTTCGTTGGTCTGAGCATTTTCATGCTATTTCTCCTACTCTGATTCTGCGCCGCGTTTCGCATTTCGCAGTTGCCAGAGGCGGTTTCCATTCTGGGCACCGCCAACACACGGACCAGCCAGCGTCCAGTGCCCGAATGTGAATTTGTATAACTTTTACCCAAAAGCGTGGTGTTCATTTCATTTTGATGTTGCCCGCAGTTCTGTTGAATGCGTTTCAGCATTACTTTGTCTCCCCTTTTTTCACTCATTTCAAAAGAACTCGACTTTAGCTAGCATTTAGTTAGTGGTTCCGGCAATGGTACTCGTGTGTGCGTAAATGTATTTACACCAAGTGCTTTGTTCTTCCGATGAATATTTTGAAAAAATCTAAAAAATATGTCAGACATTCATGCACTCGTGGGCGGTCAAAGTAGCATTCAGATTACACAAGATCATGCTTTAAATTTTGCAATATACCCCGAAAAACTTCTTTAAAAATTCAAAAGCTGATGAGACAAAAGAAGCTGTAAAGAAAATGTTATAATTTCTAACAATTTTGATGCAAGTCAGTTATCAAATTTTAAATTAAATGAATAAATAAGCCCCATTTGATATTTCATTAATCAAAGTATGCAATGCTAGACATGTTTTCCCCCAAATTGTCAATCCTTAAAGTATGCAATATTTGCATTGACCTAATCATAAAATAAATCCCTTTAACGCGATTCATTTCCGATTCAAGTAGCACGTACCAGGTGCAGCGTGGAAACCATCTAGCCATTCCACTGGTTTCGTTGGTGGTTGCACTGCACTTAGCTCACGTGCTCATCAAATGTACAACTGGAGTGCTTCCAAGAGAAGAGTTTCAAACAACAGTTTCATTTAATACCAATTAAAAGTGTTCATCTCTTGTATACAAGCGCAGTTATTCCTTAAATTTTGGTATGTATAAGCACAATTTTTGGGCAAACTCAATTTCCAACTCGTTTCATTAATTAAAATGTTGGGTTAAATATTTAAATTGGAAATTGCTGCTGCGACGGCAACTTTCTCTAAGCGAATTAAAATGTTTACTCTGCGAAAATGTGGTCGACTTAAATTGTGATAAATATGATGTTGAATGGCACTTTGTCGAGCAAACATTGCTGAACTTTACAATTGAATATTTCGTTTAATTTGGACTGCTTTTGTTTGGCTTTGGCATTGTTTTATTTTGTGGCACTGGCGAAAGGTCAGTTAACCCGGCTTAGCCAGAGCCAACCCGAAAGACGGCTCTCGGAGGGAGGACGTGTCATGTATTATGGATGCGGCCAATGCGAACTTTCAACTCCCTGAACTGGCAGCAGCTTCCTAAATGGCCCAGCATTCAAAATGACATTTGCGCCACATCACACCCGAGTCCAGTCGAATCCAGTCCGGGAGAACTCCTACCTTCTGGCAATGCATGCGAAATTTGGTTGAGCACGAAAAAAAAACGTGGAAAGAAAATGAGGAAAAACTGCCTGCTGCCCTAAACCGATGTGCCATGTAAATAGTAAACTTTGTAGGCCGTGCGACGAGAGGGGCCAAAGCCTCTTCATCGACGACGGTTGGCGCGGAAAAGTGTGTCACCTGCAGGGTCGCCTCTCTCCCATTGCCCATTGCGCAGGTCCTGGGTGCTGGTCTCCGCCGCCTGTTGGTGTACATTTGCGAACAGCTTTCACCAACGATGGCGATTTCCTTAGAACATCCGAGGATTGCATGTTCAGAACGTAGTCATACGTTGAAGCGCGTGGTCGTCCAAAGTTCTTGCTCCGGAAAATTCAAGGGGAGTACAGGAAAATAGCAGTGAAACAACAACAAACTAGAGCAGAGCCCAGCAGCAGCAGAAGCAGCAGAAGCAGCAGCAGTCGACGAAGGAAATTGTGAGCAATTTGTACTTTAGTATATTTTTACGCGCGCGTGGTCGTCTCCCTGTCTGTGTCCCTATCTGTGTGTGAGTGTGTGAGTGAGTCTTTGGGTGTGTGAGTGAATGATGATGATGAGATCCAAACTCGATTCAGACCGTGCAACAGAACCACATCCAACAAAACAAGCAAAACCCGACTGAAAAGTGCAAACACAAACAAAAACAGGATAAACTTTTGCTTTTTGAGCCAAGCAAATATTTTGAAAAAAAGCACCAAAGCTTGAGGTGAGGAGAGTGAAAAGCAATCAAAGTAATAAATGAAGTGGCAACCAGCGAACAGCACAAGGAAAAAGAGGAGAAGACCAAGAATAAAAGGGAAATCCAAAAAAATCAATGCCTTTTTAGCTGAGTTATACGCTACGTATACGTGATATGTACCAAAGCCATAGCCATAGCCATGGTCGGAGCCATGGCCGGAGCCAACGGCGGGGAAAAAGCCAAATAATAATAAAGGAAATTCTCACGTGACGCATAAAAAAAAGCAGCCACAAGCACACCAACAGACACACAACCCACACAGATACAGCTACTCTACCTGCCACACAAATTGAAGTTGGCGAAACATATTTGCGCAGCCAGGTGGCAAGGATGTAGGAAGCATATGATTATGATGAGGCAGTACTGGTGACTTTTTGGGGCAGCAGCAGGAGGACACAAATTGACAACAGCTGGGGGGGCAAGAACATTCAAAGGATGGTGGTGCAAGTACATGGGGATGAAAGGAAGTGGAAGATTGCCTTCTGCCACATTTGTTGCTGCCAGTTTGCATACATTGAATTTAATGAACTGCCTGTCCCAGTATCGGTGTCTGCATGCGAGTGGATCTGTGTGTGTGTGTGTGTGTTGGATTTGCTTTTAATAATTTAGCTTCGCTCAGAACTAAATGACGCTTTTTAAAGTATGGAACGTCAGGCGACCCCAATATGCGGCAAGCGGCTAGCGGCAAGATGTGGCAGAGGCAGAAAACCCACCAGAACAGAAGACGGAAAAGACGCAAAAGGAACAAGAAAACACGAACCATTTAATGCCCCTTCGCACCCTCTGTGAGTGTACGTATGAGAGTGTATGTGCAAGCCCGAGTGGAGAAGGGCAGGCATACTAACACACTTAGCTTGGAGGACTACGTCATCCTAGCACAGAGCCAGAGGCAGCGGCAGTGGCAGTGGCAGCGGCAGCGGCAGCGGCAGAGAACCCATAGCCAAAGCAAGAGCCAGAGCCAGCAGCCAAACCAGCAGACTCGGCCAGGGGCTGACTCTGCCCCAACGTCGAGTCGTCACATTTTCGCACTCACAATCACATCGCGTGGCACATAGGCCCAGGCCCAGGCCCGCTCTGGCCTCCACACAGTGGCACAGTCACTACCACACATGCACATTGGGGTGAAGTTATACTGACTCGAGGGTTCCTCCTACGGATCGATTTGGGGGAAACACAGACTTTGCGGCAATTGCAGTCTCGCTCGGTTACTTCGCTGCTTACTGCTGCACGGAAATCTGCATGCGGCGTGGAGGGGCTTTGTAGGAGAATGGATGGATGGTTCGATTGCCTGGATGGAGACGTCATCAAATCGCATCGAGTCTATAAATATATCACCGATTTCCGAGGGATAGATGAAAGGGCTGCAGTAAATTTCAATATGATCCGACAAGCGGCGGCATGACCCTTGACCTTCGACAACTGCCTTGTACCTTGTGCCATGCACCATGTACCATGTGCTCGATTTGCCCATTTATGCTTTGATTTTCTAAGGTCTACCGCCCCCCCCCATTCTCAGACCCGGCCAACTACAAAATCATTTGCCATCAAAATCGCATGTCTCTGGCAAAACCTCGTAATACTCGTATAAAATACCCAAAACAAAAAAAAACAAAGAACAGAAAAAATAGAAAGCAGAACGAGACCAGAAATCCTTGTCGCACAGTTTGCGTTTATAATTTATATTGCATTCTTCTTCTATATATTCTCTTGTTTTAGTTGCGCATTCGGCCTTGTCTTTACGCTTTCTATCTGTATCTGTAGTTGTACTTGTATCTGTGCCTCTGGGCCTATCTTCTTCCGTGCCTGTGCCTGTGTTTGTCTTATGAGGAGACCTTTAAGTATGCCCGCTGGCATTTTGGTGCTTTCGTTCAGCTCGAGGGCTTCCCTGCTTTATGACTATTAAAATGTGCATTTAAATACACACACTCATGCAGATAAATATATACATATACATACATATGTATATATGATCTTTTGCGGTCTGTCCCCTTTTGCTGGGTCCTTTAGGGGCGCGTCGTTGAAAATTGAAATTTTGCGCTTATTTATGGAACGTCTTGAGACGTTGGCGTTGATTGCTGTAACGCCCCATTGCCTGGTACATGACTATAATAATGATTGCCATTTTTATAGGCCAGCGCAGGAAGATAAATTGTTTGTGGCCGCCAATGCCGCTGGCCGGAAAATCGTTTTCGTTTTCCCCCCCCCGTAAAGTCTTTTCTTGAAAGTTTTGCTCTTTTGGGCTGCTGCGTCGCTGTCCCCGGAATGAATGCCAATGAAGGGAACCGCATTGGCTAACCCATTTTCAAAGAAGTATCGTCAGGCAGTAAGTCTGTCTGTCGGCAGAGACAGAACCCAGTGCTGTCTACACTGCGTATTTTTCGGGTAAATGTGAAGTGGTAGGGCACCCCTGTGAAACTGTCAACTCTGTCGGGCACCATCTCCGTCCGTAGGCGCGGTTTGCTTAATTGCTCTAATTAATTTGACTGAGGTGAGTCTGTAAATTGCGTTTAGCCTTCGCTCCCAACCTCCTAATGTGTGGCCGTTCTATAAGTAGCTTAAGGACAGTACGTGCTTACGTATGAGTGTCCATCTCTAGGGCTTAAACTTCGGCTCCACCTCCTGTCTAGGCCATCCAATTGTGCTGCGGTCGTTTGGTCCCATTTTGCTGATGACACAGGCCCGAGTAACTCTGGCTTCTGCCACTTCAATGGCAGCCGTCTATTATGACCCTCGGAACATGTGTCAGAGTATGTCCGGGTTGGTGTCTCGGTGTGCCTGGAGCTGCACGTGTGGAATATTAAAGCAAACTGTACAAACAGTTGTTGCCACATTAACCATGTCATGGCAAGTGCATATGCCAGTCTATCCCACACTCCATTAGCCCCCATCCTCCAATCCAATCCAATCCAATCCAACTGAACCCCGCGCAACCTATTCCCTCCCTGGCATACATTTAATTCTGCGTAGGCAATCGTTTTTCGTGGCACAACTTAAATGACCAATGTCCGACTTTCAGCACTCGGGCAGGCGATGTTTTGAGGGGGCACTTATGGATTAAGCGGAGAATCGCATTAGCCGACGGCTCGGGAACGTTCAAAGAAACGTGTGAAAGCTTAGTGCCACATGCACACGCACCCAGGTAGCATGCCACTGTTGTGACGTGTCGCACACAGTGCACACAGAAAGGCAATGCTAAAGCTCTGCCCACCTGCACAGCGCTTATATATTTCAGCAGTTTTATGCAATTTTCGAAACGCCATCGAAGCGCAGCCACATCCGCACTCACATCCGCTCCGACGGCAAAAAGGAAGATGTGTCCGTGAGGCTTTGCCTTTGATGGGTGGTTGTGGGTATACGAGGATTAATGGTCCATTTTTCATATCGAGTTACTCTTAACTCTGTGTCAAATAAACCACAAACTGTACGTTTGAGTGTTTCCATTGATTCTCGTTACATTTCTTAGCGTTTGTTAGAATTCTGTGATTGTAGCATGCAACAATTCTAGAGCATACAGAAGTGTATCCCATAAGCAGGGTGTCTTAACCTTAAATGTTGGTATTGAAAGCTAAAAGAAATTGTTAAAAAACATTATCCGACAAAAACTCAACCAGAACGCGGAATATTTTCCACGAATCGATTCAATGGCTTTAAAAAGGCGGGGTACTCCACAGTTGAAAACTCTGAATAATGCAATCTCACTGGGTGGTATCCGCTTTTATCATATTTATCGCCAGTTAGACGCCAACACTGCAAAAGTCCATTAGAAAAGAGAATGGAAGGGGACTGTGTGTGGTTGTGGATCCATTGTTGATGGCTTTCTGCATGGCATGCGAATTTAATGGCACGAATTTCTAGCTTTATTTTTTCGGGAAATTTAGCTTAAGTTGCTGCAGAAAATCAACGCCAAATGGAAATGGCACAAAGAAAATCGAACGTAGTCTAATATCCCATCCTTTCGTTGATTTTGTTTGTTTTTATGGTTCATTACTCTTGCCACATTATTTGCCACATTTGAGTGGAGTCTGATGAATCAGGAATATTACCATAACAGTCTGTTACAATTTGACATATGTGGCTTTTCCCGATCTCAGTTGACACGCCTCGTTGCGTGCATTACAATCTCATTAACTGGGCTCATGTTCAAGCTATTTTCAGATGGCTGCACACCCGCACACAGCCCAGCCCGCATGGCAGTGGGGCATTTGCATTGTGAGTGGTGCATATAAGTAGAGCTATGACTGGCACAAAATATTGTTTATAACAACGTCTCAACATTTATTTATAATGTGTCAGGCGGCAAAGGTTAAAAGTTGCCCATCGACTGCCACTCTGTTCCAACTCGAATCAATTGCAGAAGCAGCTCTATGGAAGTCCGCTTGCAGTGAACTCGCTCTCACTTCCCTTTACTTGGGTGATAGGAGCGGGACGGTTTCCCAGAGCGGAAACGGATATGCACAAAAGGCAAAGGGCGAAGCGACCGCCGCCGACGACAAAGTATCAAAGAGCATGGGACATGCATCCGCCTCGTCTTGCCTTGTAAGACAAGCGGCAAATCTTCAGTACTTGTCACGATGTCTTTTCCTGCTGCTTTTTTAGCCTTCCATTCAGTATTTGGTTTTTTGTATACCCGTTCACGGGGCTGTGCTCTTCTTGGCCTAGTGGTGGTGCTGGGCTAATTGGCTCTGTTCGTTGGGGTGGGTACAAAAGCTACAAGAAAAGTTTCAGTGCATGAGGCCGATCAGGAACCGCTGCTAGCCACGCCATGTTTCGTGATTTCTTTGATTCCAGTGCGTTGTTACAGAGCCCCAAAGGCTGAACCATAGTCGTGGCAGGGAAGGGCGGGATCTGGGGCCAGTGCTGGTGCTGGAACCTCCTGCAAACGCGTCCTACAACGTGTACAACTCACGCCATTTCCGCTTGCCACTCGCCTCGCTGTTGTCGTTCTCGTTGTCGTTGTCGTCGTCGTCACAGTGCCACATGGTAACCTTTTGTTGTTTGGTTCGTGGGTTTGTTTGTTTTTTTTTTTTCGTTTGTTTGGTTGCTGGCAATTCTTTATTGTATTTCGCATTTTTCGCCATTTTATTTATTGCCCTTCACATGGCAACCAAGGCAGACCAGAGCAGGCCGAACACAGCAATCAGAGGCAAACCAGGCGCCCAAAAGCAACCTTCCATCCATCCATCTTCCAATTCTTAGACTCAACAGTTTTGCTCCGCTCCAAAACAATCATAATTCATATACTCCCAAGAGTATGCCCTGGCATTCGTATATCCACTTAGTCATCTGGAATTTACCCTCCGAACAACTCAATGAAATGAGAGCCAAAATTAATTCATAATGAACAGCCAGGAATTCTTTTGGTTGTTGCATACCCACCCGTACTCCTGCGGAATGGCGTTGCCCTGATGGGCCATTTGACAACATGCGATATTTAATTGGGTTTTAATGTACATTACATACACACGAAAACACACGGGTGTGGGTACATTTGAAATATAAAACTAAAACCTAATGTAATCCAGCCATGAAGGCGATACGATAAGCGGTACCAAAAACCCAGTGACTGGTCGCAGTAAATTCACGTAAAATGTATCGGATTTGTACGTGGGACGTAGCACAAAGAACAATGAATTAACTACTATGTTATGATATTTATACATATATTTTAATGTTTGTATGTATTTAAAATGTGTTTGCTTTTACCTTGTTGGTAATGCTATTAGGAAGCTCAAAGGAGCGTGCAATTTAATATAAAATGTAATTTACCTGCAAAACAAGTTTTTGTATAACCGAGGGGAGTCCCTTTTGGGGAGAGTCCTTGTTGAAAAGAAAACGAGAGTGCACCATTCTAATTGAGTGTGGAAAAGTTGAAACAGAATTTTCATGAATTTTCCCATTTACACCGGTCCACATCAGCATTAATCTAGCCTCAAGGGTCTGGACATTATTGTCCACTCGTGGTGCTCGTGGCCACAGAAATGCACCGCACAAAATGAACAAAGTGAACAAAGGAATGCCATTCAATGGCCTGTAATCGATGCGCATCGACGTTCTCTGCATTGATTGCTCAATCGCCCAATTCATTTGAGTTTAATTTTCGCTCCGGGCTTTAGTTGAAATTCAATTCACATTCAGTTGGGAATAATGCATTTGTCACACAGATAGACAAAGGTAGGAAAGAGTTTAAAAAACAAATGGCAGAAAGCATTTAGCGCGGATTTCACTGTGATTTATATTTTATTCGATTTTTTTGCTGTTGGTGAATTATGGTAAATGGTAATAAATATTTTGAACTTATTTAAATCAGATAATATAAATATAGCTCGGATCAGTGAGTTCCCAAAAACCGAAAAAACTGTCATTTATTTTCATTAATGCTTGTAGATGAGCTTATTCCTGAAATCCAGATGCATATGTCCACATACATACGTTGAAATCTGTTTATTAAATCAATTAATCCATCGCCTTTAACCATCGCTATTTAATCAGTTAAATAGATGTGAAAGGAATGAAGGAACTTTCAGTTGATGGAATCATTGATTTTTATCCCAAGACTGGATTAGGCTTGGGAGCAAACGACGCCGATGATTGTGCGGATTCAATTTGGTGGTTCTTGGCCCAAATTGAATGACAGCAGATTCCAGTTGTTTGGTTGGATCTTGAGGCCCATTAAGGGCCAACCGAACATTGTCGCCATTCTGTGTGGGTGGCAGCCGGTCTTGGCTAAGACCAATTGTTGGGGTTATCCGTCTTCGTCTTCGCCTTTGGTCTTTGTTAGCGTCTGTCTCTGTCGGAGGGTGCTTGTGTGTGCCAAATGCGAAGCAATTTGTTCCATGCATATAAATCTTAAGAAATAATTGCAGCTATGGCACGCATACACAACCAGAGGGCAGAGTGTTGGGGAGTGATTGTGGGGGGCATAGATTCTGGCCTTGATTGGTTGAGAGTCGCTTAAAATATGCGAGCTAAACTGTATTTTGGCCTGGCTCTTTAGATTCTGCACTGAGATTCGCCATCGCTTCCCATCAGCAATCAATAAAATTTAGCATGCACTTGTATCTGTATCTGCCCAGATATACTATAGCACACGACTGGCTCTTGGCCAAAGTGCGTTCGTTTTGGCCGCGTCTCTCTAAAGCTCACTTGGACTCGCTTTGTTTGCCCTCGCTCTTGCAGCCTTTCGCCATTGTTTGCCCATGCTCAGCGTATTGTTGTTATTGTAAATACTCACACAGATATATACATATATGCATATATATAGAATTGTGTAGATATATATAGACACGTGTGCATAGCCACATGTGTGTCCTTTGCCATTGTTTGCTGAATTTATAGCACGAATATCTGAATTGGCTCTTTGCGACTGTTTGCAGTTTTATTTTTATTTTTATACCCATAAAAAGCCCACGCGCCTCGACCTGCTCTCAAAGCCTCACTCAGACGCGCCTGTTGTCCTTGAGGCTTATGCTAAAACAATGGCTACTCCTGCTCACAAGTATTTATTGGGCCAACTCTCATACCACGTCGATGGGATCACAAAAACGCCGGATGCGGGGTGGAGATTTCTTCCAGGCGGGTGCCTGCTTTATGATTTATGCTTGTGTCATGTTAATTAGCACGATCTTTGGCTGATTTGGGCTCGTGCTTGCATGTCTCTGTGTGCTGCGCATACGACACGTTGTCGCATGTGAAAATATTCCCAAAACAAAGAACAACCTGAACAGCCGCCGGGCAGACGAACATGACACATTTACACAGTGCACACTAGCAGTAAGGGATCAGACTACTGAAATGTAAGGAGGGGAAAAGGGAAATTAGGTATTCATAAATATATATGGCTTTATTTTCGACTGCTATTTTATTCCTTCAAGTTTCATGAAATAGTTTGAGGTCTATATTTTACGAAATTATATATCATTTAGCTAATCTACTTTGGTGGTGTAGTTACCCACAGCTCTTGATACAGGTTTCCAGTTGTTCTGCGTTCTGAGCCAGTTATCAATGGTGACACAAAACGAAAAATAATTAAAACGAAACAAAGTGGAAAAAAAAACGAAGAAAAGCGCAAAACAAAGAACAATGAAATCCCCTGGAATTAACTATCAAGGACTTCTCCTAATTGATTTCATTACGCTTGTAATTAGTTAAGAAATTGAACTTGTTGTTGGGACAGAGGATAAGGATGATGAAATTGCATCCTTTCAATTGAACTTTCACTGTACCAACATACTCGTAGTCCTGCCAACATCCGCTTCGTTACTGAAGCAGATATGTATTATGGCTGTAATTTCCTTGTTTCGTGGCTGGCTTTCATGTGTCAGGCATTTCTCCCATCCACATCACCAGCCCCCTTCGGTCTTTCGGGCTGCCATCCTGCCGTCGGAGGACTGGGCCCACGTCGTGTGGCAGTAATGAATACACTCCAACCAATTGACAACGAATGAATTTATGAAAAAACGAGAAACAATTCCTCCGGATGGGTAAACGGCCCTTGTTCGGGCAAGGATGTGAAACGGCAGTGGGGTATAAATATGCAACATGTTTCCTGTACATCATTCCCGCTTCAGTGCGCTGGTGCGTGCCTCGTGGGTTTACGATTGTCCTCTCCATAACCGAAACCGAAACCAAAACCATATCGTAAACAGGGCAGGCCCAGCTTAACCCAAAGCAGACTCGTATTTGTGGCACAACAATTTCTTATAGGCAATGCGGCATAAATAACAACGGAATGCGGATGCGGATTTTCACTGTGTGACTGTAAAACCTGGTAATGTCTCTGGTGTGCCCCATCAGGGGCATTAATTCTCAAATCAGCACCAAAGCTGGCTCATTTGGCTTATAACCAAGGCACCCCAGGCACTGGAATCTCTATTGTCAAGAGCAGCCGGCATATAAATAATTGTGGATACGTACGTATCTATTCTTTTGGCAGGATAAGAAGATAAATATAAGTGTGGACACACGAGAGTTTAATTACATACAAAACCACATTAAAAAGAGTCTAGAATTAATTGCATGATGATTATAAATGACCAAAAGCAAGAGTTTGACAGGTTTCAGACCGCACAATAAAACAAATTTTCATGTTTTAGCCTGATATACAATCGTACACAAATGCATTCGAGTAGGATTGTATGTGTAGAGCACATAACACACTTCAGCCAATTTACTCTCATGTGGCATGCAGCAATGTTGCCCTATTCATTGTTTATAATCGCTGGACAAACAAGAGGCACTACACAAAAGAGGATGAGGTGCCACAACATGCGTTGCATGTTCAACTCCATGATTTATTCATCAGCTGCCAACTGACTACTCTACCAAAATGGTGTCCATGGCAGCCGTCACACACCAATCACCCCATCACACCCACACCCACACCATGGTAGTAACAATTAAATCAAATTATTGAAACGAGTTTTAATTAAAAGCTTTTCATTCTGCCTGAACAATGGGCTATATATACTTATATAGCTTTATAGTTCTAGCTGTATCCTTGCTGTTGTGGGTGGACGCTCCTAATCCAATTAACTGTCATGGACACACACAAGCTTGCCGTCAGTCAATTTAGTTTCCAGTGCCAAAAAGCTAGCCACAAACTCTGACACCCACACCCAGAAGGCACACAGCCACACTCACACCGAAACACACATCCGGATCCGGGACAACTATCCGGGGAATGGGCGGCGCCACCTGTGTGTCAATTCTGGTTTCAGTTACAGACTTTTGGTGGCACTTTCGGAAATTGTTTCAACAACGGTTTGTAATTTCACACGCCGCAAAGTGATTAGCTCTGCTTTGTAGCCCCCACACCCATCTACAAGCAACAACAGCCTGGTCTGGCCACCCCATCCGAACCCACTTGCAGCATTAATTGAATTCCCAAATCATAAACCGAACTAACCCCAAAATCGTTTTCTGTTTCTCTCTTTGGCAGTGACAGACTTTGATGTGAAACGGAAACGAGGCGACGATAGACAGTGAGAGACAGGAAGCCATAGGACGCCATAGGGCCAACTGGCAAGAGAAGGGGAAAATAGTGTGCAAATTGATATTGTCGAGCAGCATGGATGAGGAGCACGACGACGATCAAATAATATGAGATTAGATGGGGCTTTAGAGCCCCGGCACCGTCACGGTCACGGAGCTGCCATCCTCAAGGGCCGCTTCCATGGTGTTGCCCCACTGAGGCGCGAGACGCGTGAAAAATGTGAGACAAAGCAAAACCAACAAGCTGACGAAGACGACGATGCAGCCACAGAAGCTGAGTGCTTGACCAGCAGCAACAACAGCAAAAGGAACACAATCAGCAGCAGCAGCAGCAGCAGCAACAACTGCCACTGGACGCTGCCACCAAGTAAGACAGCAAACAAAGCCAACTTGGACTTCAACGTTGAGGGCATCTCCACGACAAGAGCAACAGCCCCAAGAGCTGCAGCCCAGGCCATTTCTTTGTGCGACGGAAACGTGAAACGCTCCCCCATTGTCGCCACCCTAAAAAAGCGTGCCCAGCCATCGTTAATGCTAATGGCCGCCACTGTGGGGCCAAGGAACCCCATTCCGAACCCGAATCCGGACCCGAAGAAGAGCATTAGCATGGGCAGGAGCGGGAGCAGGAGCAGGAGCAGGTGCCAAGGCATTGGCCTGGCTCTGGCTAAGGAATGGGATCTGGGCATGAGCCGGAACTGGAGTTGCCTTTGTGGCTGGGGCTGGGGCTGGGGCGCTCCCCTCAACACGTTTGTCCTATGCTTGATTTCCGTTATTGCCCTGCTGCCGGCATTAACGCTCGGCGATGACGGTGATAATTTCTTCGCCGTGAATGCCTTCAGCGCGGGACCGGAGACGACAACCCCAGAGTTTGGTAAGTAACGAACCACCACCCTCCATATCCGTATATGGCAGATAAGAATGCTGCAGCAGTTAGTGTGAAATTAAACTACACACATATATTTATCCTAGGCATAGGCTTGGCATTCGATATACTCGTAGACCGCACTGACGTCATCGAGGTGTCCTGCATGAAGCGGCTGCCTCGGCCATCTTTTGTTCATTTAGCTGGAGGGGTTTCCATTTCAATTGCATAAGCTGTATTTTTTGCTACTCAAGCACAGAGCAGGGCAGGGCAGTGTACAGTATCTTGATGTACGAAAGAACTTTTAGATATAAATAGAAACCGAATAGTTTTATGGGTTTTGCTAATTCTAGAAGTGCACATCTTTTTCTATGGAAATCCCACTTCTTGGCTTTCCTTGAACCGCTTTTCAGGGTTCAGTGTATTCGTACTAGCACGAGACAAAAGTCATTTTCCTACTCACAGATTACTTGTATCTCTCTCTCTCTCTCTTGTGCTCTGGCTTTAATGTGCAAAAGTTCCTTAAGTACTCGAGCATCTTTCGAGGTGAGCTTATAAGCCAAGTTCGCTTTAATGAAGCGGCCCTGGTTTCGTTAATTATAAATGTGGCTCCTAATGCAGCTCGGGGGCTGTTTAATGCCAGGCCATCAACCCGTCTGACATGTGCAATTTGTTCACCGATTTTTGGCCCCAGTCTTTGGACCTTTTCAAGAGTCATGCTGGGACCTTGTTGAAAAATTGGCCCTGTACCGGCACCCAGTGAATGGAACCTGGCAATTGGGTAATCTCTTTTCGGTAAGGCTATCAAAGGTTGGCCTCGGGTCAGGGACAGGGACAGGGACCGGCACCCTCACACAAACCGCTACCCGCATCCAACCTGGAGGCCTGCCGGCGGTTGCCACTTTGTCAACACTTTGAGAGAATTTCCTGGTTGCTGCAGTGCCACGGAAACCAAATAAAGCTCAGCTGCAAAAAAATATTGAGCAAAGCTGTGTGGCATGATGCTACGGCAGGCAGGGGTTTCCATTTCTCTTTTGTAAGCTACAAGGGAAGGGTGTGCAAGGGTCGATTGATGCCAAGCATTTAATGTCGAATCCAATAAGGAATATCTAAAATGGAAATGGCTTAAATTTGTATGTTCGTGAATAAATTAAATTCTTCGCATTGAGTCGATAAAGGGATGTGCTGTGTGCTGTCTTAAGTTTTCAATCAGATTCTCATTCAACTTATAAATTCTTAAACATGCTTACAATGTGCCCTAAATTAATAACTTGTGATTTAATGCAAGTAAAGTACTTCTGAATATTTTAGAAATTGTTTCTTTCAGAAAGGAAAGGGTTTATAGCAGAAGTGCGCTTATTTCCAATAACAAAACCTCCATGAAAATTCGGATTGTTGATTGAGATCTCCCATATATTATAGTCAAGGAAATAAAGGCTACTGGTTCTTGAGGAAGCCCTAAGTCGAGCATTCCAGTTCGCTCATTATTCACATTAGCATTCATTTTTTAGCATTTTGCTGGAACTAAAGCTACTATTCATAGTCAGAAGGCGGTGCATTTAAAAATAAACCGCAAGCAAATAGACTCTCGGCCCCGACAACAGGCTCTCACACACACACACTGGTACACACACACTTTATAACACAAACATGCACTAGGGGCAGATGGGAGGCGGAGTGAGCAAGCATCTAGAAAATGGCGCACCCCGTTTGTGCATGAGCAGCCATTTTGTTTTGTCTTTTCGCTTCCGCTGGCTTAAATGTCGAGCGAGGGCGCATCCGTTCCACAGCCCGCTATTTTGCCGGTCCCACTGTCGATCCCGCTCCCTGTTATGGTGTCGGTCTTGGTCTTGGTCTCTCAGTAATTATGGCAGGAGTATCAACAGAATTAGTGAGGCAACGGCTGGCATAAACGCGGCGTATACGAGCATACGAATATGCCATGACGTTGTAACGGGGTTAACTTAACCCTTGACTGGGGCTGAGATTTTGCACACATTGTCGGTGGCAATCCCCTAGCCAGAGTCGCTCCCAAGAGCTTAATTAAGATGTGAAGGGCCACAAACTCGACTCGCTGCCAGCTCGAGCACAGGTGAGTGTGTCTGTGTCTGCGGCAGGCCATGTTTTCATTCCATTCAACGTTAATGAAGGATTCGCCAGTGCCTCCGGGCATATGTATACGTACGTACTCGTACTTTCTCTTGTGGTTGAAGTGCAGCAAAGGCCAAGACACGACCCAGGCCGCTGGCACTCTTAAGGCCTCTCTCGGGAAATGGAGAGACACGGGCAAACACCTCTACCAAGCTGGCTTCAGAGCTGCGCTGCGGCTAAAGAATTTACATTTTAATCTTTCTGTAAGTCGCTGGGGGATTCCGAATACATTTCACAAAGTTTCCTTCCACTCTTTCACGTTTTTTATTGATATGCACAGCGGCAAATCGAAAGTTTGTTTCGCTTTCATTACAGATTTCCCACATGGGGATTAGTCAAAACAGACACGAGTTACCAACAGTTTTGCGTCTCTCCCTATAGATTATGCCAGCCGCGGACAGAAGAAGTTTGGGGACAAGTGCGATAACACCTTGGAGTGCGGTTTCCCTGGCTCCATATGCGATCCCAAGAAGAAGTCCTGTCAGTGTACGGAAGATCTGCCCGTCACCAATCACATTGATAAATGTGGCAAAGGTAAGTTAACGTGAGGGAGGTAGGTAGGGTTATGGCTGTCCGCCCTTGCTTTTCCGGCTTTTCCTGCCTTTCCTGCCTTTCCTGCTGTCACTCTGCCAAGTTTTCATTAAAAAAGAGTGAAGAGAAATTGCACTGCCAGCAAAGTAAAATCCCCCAAAGCGTTGTCTTGATTGTGGGGCGCAGCCACAAATTCTGTAAATTAAAATAGAAAACTTGGCAGCAGCAACAGCAGGTAGCAATATGGGGAGACAGTGGCAAAAGTGCAACTAATGCATGTTTGATATAATTATAATGGATATTCCCCCAACGCGACATCTGTTCAATACTTTAAATTAAAATCAAATTGAGGCGTATTCTATTCTCTTTGATGAGCATATTTATGGCTGGTGCCTAATGAATCCCATGACGAACTGCTGTCAGGCCGCACAGCTTATTTTTATGGGTGTTACTCAACTGTTTTGCCTGATTTCCATCTCCTCGGCCACTAATCCCCGTACAACCCGAGCATTGTCTGCCTGTAACTGTGGTGCCTCCCCTCCATGATAATATTTGTCATCGAAGTGGACAAGCCACACAGCAGAGTCAATCCTCCACAGCCATGTCGCACTTCAATCAGCCCTCAAATCAATCCACAAACAGTCACGACAGCGGGGAAATATTTTCTCTGATATGGGTACCATTTGTTGTTGACCGTATGAATCATAGTGTCAGCTCGATGCGATATGCCAATGCCCACTCATCCGATGCCCATATGTTTGCTTCCTGTTTCCTTTTGCAGAGGCCGCCATCAACGAGTCCTGCTTCTTCAACGAGCAGTGCGAGCAGAAATACTTTCAGACCGAGTGCCGCGATGGACGATGCGCCTGCCGCTTTGAGATGTCACCCGTTTGGGCCAAGGATGGCACTGTGGAGTGTGCAGGTCGGTGCTCAGCTGCTCAGACGGTCAGCCGACAAGTATCCATGTTAATGGGGAAATGTGTTTGCTTGCAGGGCGCCAGGATAAACGGGGACCCGAGACCTACATCGATCCGGCCATGATTTTCGTGCTGGTAGGAATGGCATTGATGTTTATTATTATTTGTGTCGTCCTGCGATTGTTTAGCCAGTGAGTAAATTGCAATGCAAACATCTCCACCGCCCCACACCGAACACCAACACCACTTTCAGTACTTGAGCTTCTTCCATCTTGGCCATATGCTTTTGCCCGTCTAGAGGGGCCCTGAACTGGGTCAATGCGGCTGTCGATGCTTCGATGCTTCGATGAGGCTTCATTAATTTGCTTGATGCTGTTGCCTATGCCGATGCTCAAGCGATGATGCCAGTGCCGATGCGGTTGGCAAGCGAAACATAATTTGAGCACCAATTAATTTCCAGTCTAATAAACTGAATTTTTCCATCAATTACGAGCAAAACCAAGGCAAGGGCAAAGGGCAACAGCATCCTCATTAGCCACAGCCATCTCCCAGCTTTGGCACCCATCAACCGCTGAGCTTCTTCTGCCCATCCCAGAAATGAAACTAATGCCTTCAATCAAACCATTATAGAGCCCGCTGGCATGAGAATCGGACCATCTTCAATACGCCCAATCCGCGCCTGATGAACGTCTCGCTGCTGCGCGACAGCAAGCTGCTCCACGGCCAGGAGCGACGTGGATCTCGGATGTCGGTGCGCGCCCCATCTCGGCAGCCCAGCATGGCCTCGCTGCGTCCGCACTCGCCCAATCCGTCGCTAGGTAAGACAGGTTTGTATCCATTTCCACCACCAAGGGAACACACACCCATTTTGTCCGGTCTTCTTCTGAGTCTTTCGAGTGTACAATTTTGATTTGAATTATTATAATTTTTTTTGTTTGGTTCCTTTCTTATTATTTTTCTGTTTACTGTTTGATTTGTATCGACAAACTGCAGAACTTTCTTTTTACAGCCCAAATAAAAATAAAACGAAAAGAAAGAGAAACTCCAAATACAAACTCAATCAATCAGTCAGTCAAGCAACCAATTGATCAGTCAGTCACCCAACAAGAAACAAACAAAATCACCAAACTGAAACGAAATCTCTCTCGGGAATATATTCCAGGCATCAACTCTCAGGTGGGGAATGTGCCAAAACATGGCAGAAATAATAAGTATGATATGCGATATTAAAATAGATAGAAGTCTAGCTAGTCAGAGCAGAGTCTATGTCTGGGTACGGAGTACAATGATGAACACAGCAATAGCGGTTTGAAATATAAAGTATGGGAAAATAAAGCTTGGGGCTCAAGGAGTTTGACATAAATATCATTATAAATATACTGAGATATCCATCATTACACACTCGATGACACATAAATTCGATTCGTATTTAACTTGACAAATTACCTGCCCAAACAATTATGTTAAGAAAAGGATCCCATAAAATCAATAAAATCATCACCACCTGCTTTCCATTCTTTATATGTTAACTCTTTGGTTTAGAGTATACTTAATATTTTTAGTTGTACAAACAGCACGTGGCTAACTCGCTGGGCCGCACTGTACACAAGTATCTGGCCATATTGGCAACCTTATCCAACATCAACAACGTTCAGAAATGCTAAAACGAAGCAAGACCAACAACAAGCTCTTTAGGGGCTCAATCAATTTGACTGACAGTTTAAGAACCGTTTTATTCGACGCCTTTCGCTGCCATTTGGGGGGTATGGTTGTTTTTTTTGTGTTGTTGCTGTAACTGCCTCTGGCCATTACCGTGATAATTGTTGTTGTGCTAAGCCCAGCGGACAGTTGTCTGAAATTACCTTTTTGGGTTATTTTTATTCTTGTTTGAGTTTTGCGCCAAGTCCCCCAAGCCCAGACGAGACCAGACCCAGACCAGCCCAAAACACCCCAAAACCGTCAGGTTTCACCCATCAGGACGCAATGTCGCGTGCCTTTGTAAAAGCGAAATATTAAACGTATCCAACCCGCTCATTCCCTTCACTCCACCGCCCACAACAAACGAACAACAAAAACCACCAAAATCCAAACTTAAACAAAAACGACAACGACACCGCTATGGTGAACCCATCAACGACACAACAAAAAGGACGCATGATCCGCTCGAAGAGCAACACACGCTCCAGTGATTCACGTGTCAGCGATGTGTCCACCTGTTCCCGGTTGCTGGAGCACCCGAGCGCCGCCAACCAGCACAACATAGTCCACAGTCACTTTTTGCCCTATGTGCCAACGACCACGGCGGCCACCGCCTCAGCCTCAGCCACAGCCATGACAACGTATGCTGCCTCAGCCACGCCTTCACCCACGCCCACAGCCAGTGCATCGCCAGCGATGCAGCCAGTCACCGCCACAACCAGCACCACTTATGTGTCATCGCCGGGTGCGGCACCAGCCTGTGGCCGAACGATTAAGTTTTAGATCACAAATACTTAACAATACGTATCACAAAGCAAAATGCTAAAAGCAAAAGAAAAAGCATCCATATCAGGGTCCAAGAGGTAGGCAGTCCCAGTCCAAATGTCCCATCCAACCGATTCACCTCTAAATACATATAATCCCAGTCCCACGAAATCGTGAACAGTTTTTGTAGTGTAAATTTGATGTCTTGTTAGCGAAAGTTGTATCCAAAGTTGTACTTGTACTCGTACTTGTAGTTGTTGTACTCGTTGTTGTCGTTGTTATCCTTAGTTCGAAATGTTATTGTAAACCTAATGTTAAGCTTTGGCTGAGAGTAGCAGTTTGACCTGTATGTAAAACTATTACTACTCCTGCTACCAGTACTCCTACTCCACTTATACAAATACAAACCTCTAGAACCCCACTTACACAGATATAGTTCCAGAGATACCCGAGCAGACAAATACACGCCGACACAGACACACAAAAGATACAATCGTAGATACCATCCTGAATCTGTCATCAAACGCTTTCTCTCTCTCTCTCTCTCTGTTATTCGAACACTATCTGATTCATTGACGCATCCATTTTGATTTGAGTTTCCGCTTTGGTTTCCTTCCTTTATGGCACGGCTCTTATACGATATTCGACCTCTATATAAATATAGTTTCCTCAACTGGCTTTCTTCCATATAATTTGATACATTTATTAATATAGAACATGAGTAGTGAGGGACTTGAACATGAACCAAGTTCGAGTCCTGAATCGACCACATGGCTGTTGTACCGTGATGCCAACGATAACTTCCCTATAACCGGTTATCTGTAGCCTGTAGATTGGGGCCATGACTCTACATTGATACTGATGATTGTCCGTTTCCCACACAGGCTCGGACTCGCACGGCAGCGCCAGCAACGCCTCGGGCACTTCAGTGCGCTCCAATCGCAGCAATTCGGTAGCTCCCGGCAAGGTAACACATCATGAGCGCCACGGATCCGCCCATCGGCAGCACCATCCCCATGGGCATCAGCCGCAGCACCACCACCATCAGCAGCAGCATAACCAGCAGCCGCAGTCACCGCAGGAGCAGGCGCTGATCACCAACATCACCACCAATCCGGTGGCCGAGAGCGTGACTGTCGAGATCATCGAGCCGGGACAAAAATAGGAGGAAGAGGAGCAATAGAAGGAGGAATAGTGAGGCAAGCAATGGAGTATGGCATACTAGACCAGATAAATGGCAAACTCTCTGACACGAACACTGTACACGAATTCGAATCGTCGGTATACGAGTATATATACTATGTACTTGGTCACGATATATGCACGCGATAATAAGGCTGGCTCCCCGATACGAATAAAGGATGGGCGAATGGGGGGCCAGGCCACACACACACACACACATGATGCCATTGTTAGACTCTTTTTGACAAAGACAATTTTTGCAATTAGTGACAAATTTTGTAACCAAACCAATTATATACTTATTATATATATATTGTACGGAGCATATAACAACTTTTGCTGACACACTCACACACACACCCAACCAAAAAAACAAAGAAAATGCTAATGAATTACTTACGATATATGCATATATAGCGAGCAATGCGTATACCGCGACTACACCGTAAAAAAATATTGAAAAAAAACCTTGCATAACAAATTCATACTACTCTTTTTTTCAACCAAAAAAAACAAAAACAAAAAACAAGCAAAACAAAGAAAATCAATGAAGAAAACTTTATTCATTTATATAATATATTGTAATGCAGTTATACTAGAGATATCTAAGCTTTGGGTTGAAGGCTTTATGAAACAAAACAGAGAAAGACCCATTAGGCATAGTGAAAACGTAGAGAGACCCAAGTCAGTCAGGCACGATCTCAGCTCGTAGTGTTCTATAACCAATCAATCTCAATTGGTGTGACCCCTTTCGCAGACGGTCACTGCGGAATCATTGCCAAACAAAAAAACACGAAATGAATTCGGAAAAAAACCAAAAGCAATTCGCTGATACAACGCCTTATCTATACTCGTAACTATAGTGACAAGCCGACTCAGATCGCGACTGAGCCACGCCTCCAATGGCTGCTCTAGCTCCCACATATGGATGTTAGCCCAAAATGGAAATGGTAGGGAAAACCAAGATGAAGAAATATTAAACAACCTCGGGACCATATTTTATAATCAAAATATGCGTTTCATTGCGAAGCACGCACGTTCAGATTATTCTTATTTTCAACTTTCGATTTATTTTATCAAGAAACACACATCTCGCTCTAGAGATTAAGATACGGCAAAATTGTACCTATACTTTTACCAACTTTTTGCTAGCTGAGCTAAAAGTGTTAGGGAACACACCCACACCCACGCCACACAACACACAAAATGATATTAAGGATAATGAATATACAATGAATGCTAGCAGTACGCACACAACATATACATAGAATCTAAATTGACTTCCAGTTTTATAATATTATAGTTTTACCTAAGTTCTAGAGTCCCTGTAAACACTTTGTGCTAAATTTGGTTTAACAGCGATATTTTCCACTCACCGATCGAGATCGAGGCCGGGGACCTGGGATTGTGCATTGGGCTAGCCGAGAATAGGGGAAGATTTTCGGGTCTGTCCAATGCGGAGTTTGAAGCGGTGCCCGCTGTAAGATCTTCAAGTTATAGCCATAGTAGATATACATATGTAGAAGTTTGAGATCGATAAGGTTTAGTTGTTGCCCCCAGACACCATGGAAAAACAGATAACTCTCATTTGCTTTTGTGCTCAATCAAAGAAGCTTAACTGTGAGAATAACAAAACGAATACAAGATACAAATAAATGTAGAGCAAGAAAATAATCTTAAAATGCTTGAAAACTTTAGCTAAACAATTAAAATTAGTGTAACTCTAACGACAAACAAAAACAAAACCAGAACAATTTTATTAAAGCATCGAATTTTTTCTTAAAAACAACAAAACAAAAAAAACCCAAAAAAATTAATATTGAAAGAGCAAACAAACAATCTTATTTCTAGGACAAGAAAACTAGTTACTTATTTACATTCCAAAATGCGTTCAATAAAAACGATTTGATCCTTGGAATTTGGGGAAGAATTTCAAGGATTAACTTTGTTTTTTGTTTGTTTGGGAACTGCAAAACATGTAACATCTAAGCACCAGATTAACAAGTAATTATAATAAATGAAATCACTGATTTTTCTATTTACATCAAATACTGTTGAAGGCAGACTTTAAGCGAATTTTAAATAAGCTAAATCGATGAAGGGCGGTGGAAGAGAATATTTTAAAACCAATTATATACATACATGGATATGCTTTATTTACTTTAATATATACATTATACACAAACAACAACTACATACAACTAATATATACACTTGTATTAAAGTTTCGTGAAGGAAAAACCAACCAAACCAAACCAAACCAAACCCAATGCGATAAATTCATTTACACTCTACCTAAAATCGAAAGGAAAAACAAATTTTATATACCTACGATGCAAGAAAATCTCGTAATGCTAATATTACGTATACATCTAGATTCAAATGCCATTATCGCACATCTAAGAAAGATATATTAAAGTTTAATACAAATAAATGAAAACAAGAACTAAATCTCTAAGTCTAGAAAAGAAGCAAAACGTACATATTATACGAGTATAGTTAAACATTTCGATTTCTCATGTGACTTGTGACTAACCAGAAAAGAAACAAGACAAAAATAAAAGTAAACTAGCAAAGGATCGTAGTTATAGAGAGCGAATCAAAGCCAGACAGTACGAGTAGCAAAGACATACATATAGCTGACATAGAGAATGGTACAGTTACGTTACATACGCAACTGCATGAAGATAAACTGCTTTTTTTCAACTTCAAGAAAGGCAAACGAAACGAAAGAGTTGAATCAACTAAGTAACGTATATATTATGAAGTACATATATAAATATATACATATATAAAATATATATTTAAAGATCAGTTCACTATAATAAAAACTATATTACCATACCTTACAGAACAAAACAATCGACACTTGCGTTCGAGTACATTATTCTATGCCTATGAAGTAGTATTTTACGATGCAGTCTTTTAGAGAGTGGTGCCATGGTAGCCGTGCTCAGGCACATCTTTGGAGTTTCGAGTCCTTTTGCCCAGCACCCGCTTGCGGTAGCTCTGCTCGGCCAGGTGGCGCAGATGCTGAGCGGTGCCCACTCCGGTCTTTTCCACGAATCGATGGAGGTGCCCGTTTCGACGCTGGAGTAGCTCGTGAGGATGCCCTAGCTCCACAACATGGCCCACATCCATGACCAGCACGCGATCATTATCCATCACCGTGTGCAGGCGATGGGCGATGGTCAGCACGGTGCATTGCTCAAACTTGGTTTGTATAGCCTCTTGGATGAGCTTGTCAGTCCTACCAAGAACGGGAAAATCAATACATGAAGATAACCAATCGGGCTTGGATTACTTACTCTGGATCCACATTGGCCGTGGCCTCGTCCATGATGAGTATTTGATTCTGGCGAAGTATGGCCCGGGCAAGGCAGACCAGCTGCCTCTGACCCATGCTGAAGTTCGCACCGCTATCGTGGAGACGGCAGCTCAGGCCTCCCTTCATGTCCGCAAAGAACTGCTTGAGCTTGACGGCTTCCAGTGCCTGCCACAATTGCTCGTCCGTTTTCTGCTCAAACGGATCGAGGTTGTAGCGCAGTGTTCCCGAGAATAAGACAGGATCCTGAGGAATGATGGACATGCGACTGCGCAAATCGTGGAGCCCCAGAGTGGATGTCTCGTAGCCATCAATCTCAATGATGCCGTCGATGGGAGCCAGTCGGAAGAGAGCCTGCACAATGGAGGACTTGCCGGCGGCCGTGCGACCCACGATACCAATCTTCTCCTTAGGATGGATGGTGAAGCTAAGTCCCTTGAGGACATACGGCCCATGATCGCTGTAGCGCAGACGCAGTTCCTGGAAATGCACCTGACCAGCACTGGGCCACCTGGCTGGCAAATTCACCGACTCCGGCGTCTCGTAGGCCGGCTCCGAGGGTATGTTTACATACTCCATCACCCGCTCCACGCTGGTCATCTGATTCTCCAGCTCCACCGTCTGCCGCATTCCCCACTGGCACATAAGTACCAGCTTCATTGACTGGGTGATGGCCAATCCCACATCGCCGCTGTAGTAGCCGTGCTCCTTTCCATCAAACAGCAAGAAGCTGAAAGTCACCGCCAGGATGTACAGCACGCAGATAAGGTCCGTCCAAAAGGCGAACGCCCTGTTTACGCTCACAAATAGGTACAGGGCCGAAGTATTCTCATTCTGTAAGCTATGAAAATCCCGCTCCAGGCGCTTAGTGGCGTTGAAGGCACGAATGGTGGTGAGTCCTTTAAAAGTGGCATTCATGTGAGAGTAAAGGGGACTGCGGGCTGTGAAGCACATAACCAGATTAGTGTTTTACATGGTTAGGGCGAAGGCCTACTTACATATGGTCTCGATGCGCTTCAGGCTCCGGCTGGCTCCAATGTACAGGCAGCGGCAGAGATACAGCAGTGACATCACAATTACGGCCGCAATGAGCAGCCATGTGTTGGCAGTGCTAACCACAGTGAGGACGGCCAAGGCATCTACAAAGAACTCAATGGAGTCCATCATCGATTGCGGCAGAGTGACATCAATGGACAGGATGTCGCTTGAGAAACGGTTAAGTATACGCCCGGATGTTGCCAGCGTAAAGAACTGCATGCTGGCACGGATTATGCCCTGGAAGAGGTAGTTGTGGATGCGCAACGAGATGCGCAGACACATCATGAAGAAGCCAAAGGTTCGGAGAACATATAAGATCAGGGTGGTCAGGATCAAAATCAGGTAGAGCGTGACCAGACGCATTCGGGTTTTGTGATACTGCGGGATGGGCTCGTGCTGATTGGGCTCCGTCTCTTCCCACGTGGCCCTGAAAAAAGATTCAAAATTGGATTACATTCTCGCCGAAAAGAGATCTACTTACCATTTGGACAGAAAAATATCCATGGTGGCCTCTGAGGCGCGTGCCACTATGAAGAGTATGAGGATGAGCACCACCACAGAAGGAATTCCCAGTACTCCCAGGTAAGCCTTGTACGTGGACCATTTGACCGATCCCCGTAGCTGCTGCTCCTTGTACTGCTGCTCCCTTCGATCCAGATCGACTTGCTGCTGCTGGGTCAGGGGTTCCCTGGGCTGCGTCTCCTCGAAGATGCTGTCAGTGCGCACGGCACGCAGCTTGGCCACCTCACTGTCGTTGGCCACCGACATACGGAACCGGATGAGCTTCTTCAGTGCATCGTACTGACCCTGAATGGAGGCTCGGCCACCCTCTAGTAGCACCAAGTGATCGACATGCTTCAGCAGCTGAACACGATGCGTGACCAGGATGCGGATCTTGTCGCTGAGAAACTCGTTGAGGCAGCGATCGAGGAGCATTTTACTCACATGCGAGTCCACTGCGGAGAGGGGATCATCCAGTAGATAGATATCGGCCTTGCGGTAAACGGCACGCGCAAGACTAACCCTAGCCTTCTGGCCCCCACTGAGGCTGGCTCCTCCCTCACCCACAGTGGTAGCATCTCCAGCGGGCAGCTCCTCGATGTCCTTGTCCAGAAGACAGACGCGCAGCACTTCGTTGTAGCGCTGCTCGTCGAATGCCTCCATGAAGAGGATATTGTCGCGGAGGCTGCAGCGGTTCAGCCAGGGCTCCTGGGCGGCATAGCTGAGAACACCGTTGACCTCCACTTTGCCGCTGAGGATGTCCAGCTCTCCCAGCAGTGCCTGTAGAAGGGTACTCTTGCCGGAGCCAACAGTGCCGACAATACCCACGAACTGCTGCTCCGTGGCCTGGAAGCTGATGTCATCCATGTGGCGTTGTCGTTTCTCCTGCTTCGCCTGGTCCCAGCTGGCAGTCAACTTCTGTACGGTGACGCTCTTGTGTATGGCACGGGGATTGTGCATGCGGCCAAAGAAGTTTCCGTGGTCCACGTCCTCATCCACATCCTTGAAGTTATCGATGCCGCCATCGGCGGGGTCTTCGTGCTGGAGCAGAAAGTCCACCACGCGACCGGCAACGACAAAAGTCTCGGCCCAAATGTTGATGGCCAGTGGCCAGAGATGCAGCAGAGACTCGCTGAGGTGGTCGTAGTAGCTGGAAACTATGAAGACCTTTTGCGAGGTGACAATGTTCCCAGTGAAGACAAAGCTGACAAGGGACAGGAAGAGGGACAGCTTCGATATCATTCCTGTGCACTGGAGGGCCGCATAGATATACATGGATCCGCGTATGGAACCCATCTCCTTCTTTCTGACACGGCCGATCAGCTTGGCAAACGACTTCTCCCATGCGTACATCTTGATCAGCTGCATGGCCGTAATGATTTCATTCATCAGCTTCACTCGTTCATCACCAAACTCCGCCGATCTGCGCTTGAACCGGGCGGTCGCCCGAGCAGCCCAAGCTTGCAGTGGAATGAACACGATGATGGTTGCCAGTCCCACGAGCGCAGGCCAGCCAATTAACTGGTAGATGATGTAGCCAAACACCAATCCCTCCAGCGGTCCGCGCCACAGCTCATGGAGAAAGTAGAAGGCCTCGTTGAACTGCGGCAGATCGGTCGCCATTAGGGCTATAGCATAGCCGCTCATGCCGCTGTTGTCCGCAGCCACCGAAACCCTTAGGCACTTCCTATAGACGAGTCCAGCGCAGGCCAGTCGCACGCGGGAGCCCACTGTGAAGAGATAGTTCATAAAGGGGTGGTAGAAGAGACCCGAAACCAGGGAACACAGGACAACGCCCATGGCATACAAGTATGCCGATTTCTTGGATATGTCATCGGTGCTCTCCGAGAAAAAGGAGACCAGGCCGCCCAGCAGCAATGGCTGCAAAGTGCTATGAACAGTAACAAAGAGGATGTCATTAACAAACAAAAAAGTTGTCCCCAGTGGTAAATACGTACTGCACAACGATGGCCAGCAGTGAGTAGATTATACTGACGGGCACAAAGCCCCAACCGTACGCCCGAAAGACCATACGCAAAACGCTGGGCTTGGGGCGCTTCAGCTCCTTCTCCCAATGACCGAGGAGATGGTGCGAAACCTTGGGACTGTCGAGGTTGGGTACGGGAGCATACAGATCCTTTGGCTCTACACTCTGTCGCATTCCCTTTGCGAGAAGCTCGCGTGTCCAGCTGGAAGAGAGAACACGAACACTCAGGTCAGGTGGGGGGCTAATGATGGACGGTGACAGGTGTCGCCTGCCTGTCGTGGGTTATTTTTATCGCACTTGAAAAGCGAGTCCACTCGCGTTATAAATTCGAAATTATGGCCAAGGCTAGACTGGCCATAAATCTGGATCGGAGGCATTCTTTAGCTCTATCTTATCAGCAGGACATCAAGTACGTGGAAATTTTGAAATTATTTCAATGAAATTAAATTTGATTTCACCACACATGTACAATCTGAAGGATTCTTTCTCCTTCAACACACTGTCAACAGATTAACGGAAATATTCACATGACTCACATAAAAAACCATTTTGAGAGGAAATTGGCCTTTAGGACCGGATTCGGCTTTCGTTGCTCATGTACCGAGTTCATTCTACATTTAATATTATCACATGGATCCTTGACACAGTTCACACACAAATTACCACGGAAGACATTCGCGTGCGGTGCTCGTGCCGCTCTGCTCGCCACTGAATTCCTGCCCGCCCAGACATTTGAATTTTAACCAACCACTGGCGACGTGCTAGGGAATCATCGTTATAAATCAATGATCCGCTTGTGGCCCGTCCTATCAGGGAGCACTGTTTTATCTTAATGCCGGGTGACAGCAACGCATCAGCGAGGCGGACGCAGCAACCGCTAACATTTTGGCTAAGTGTGTTTTACTGTTGTTTACGAAAGTTTTGACGGCACGGCGGGAATCGGGGCATCCCGATTGGGAGAGCAGGTGGTGTGGAGTGGAGCAGGGAGGAGCTCCAGCTCATTGACCACTTGTTCGATTCTTGTATCTTATCATCATCATTGGTTACCATGTTGACTTATTCTGATTACACTTTTTAGCAATTGACTATTTTAATTGGAGCTTCGAAAGGTTCATCCTTATCGATCCCCACTACGTAATGTACCCGAACATAGTTGCATGAATCATTTGGATTCACGATCAAAGATATTTCCCCGACCCCATCGACAAATTGAACTGATTAAGTGGCTTCATTAATTGTTCCGTTTGGGTAATTTTCAGGCACTTTGTTGAGATTGTACGAATTGTGATAAGTACGAATTTTGTAATACATATTCTATATTACATTAGCTACCTATATTTTTTAAAAGTACCTTATTTAACACTTTCGTTTTGTCTTAATTTGATTGAATTTTGCTATCGATTAGTGCACGCGGCGAATGCGAATTGCTTTATATTGGTTTGCCAATAGAAGAACACATGGTGTACAAAACATACTAGTACATAACACGATTAATGGGTAGTACAGTACTTACTACTAGTAAGTGGAACATATACGATACATACATAAATTCGTAGTATTAAATAAGGCTTACACGGCATACACTACACATATCATATCTCCTAAGTACAAGGCAATAAGTAGTTCGGTAACTTTAAGTACAACTCTGCTATGTACATAATACTTTTAGTTCTTATGCTATAATCCTTAAGCAGATTTTGTGTGTTGAAGTAATTGCGAAGAGTGCGTGTTTTTTGTTACTCAGTCTGCTCTTGCAGAGCCAGTGTGATGTTGAGGTCGTCGGTGGCAGTGTCATCGCCAAGCAGCTGCTTGCTATAGCTCTGCTCGGCCGATTGCTTTAGTGCAAATGCTGTGGCCGCTCCAGTATTATCTACAAGTTGGCGCAGATAGCCCCCTGGTCGCTGAAGCAGCTCGTAGGGATGTCCCAGTTCACGGGCCTCGCCCGCATCCATGACCAGCACACGATCGCTATCCATCACGGTGTGCAAACGATGGGCAATTGTCAGCACCGTACAGTGTGCAAACTTGGAGCGGATTGTCTGCTGTATCAGCTTGTCCGTTCTGTAAGATATTCAGAATAAGAACGCATTCGCTATCATATTTATATTAACCTTACTCTGGATCAACATTAGCTGTGGCCTCGTCCATGATGAGAATTTTGTTGTGCCTCAAAATGGCTCGCGCCAAACATACCAACTGCCTCTGGCCCACGCTAAAGTTGGAGCCGCCGTCGTACATGCGACAGTTGAGTCCACCAATTAATGTGGATACGTAGGAGCGGAGCTCTACATCTCCCAGAGCTTTCCACATTTCCTCATCTGAGCGCTCATCTTTGGGATCGAGATTATAACGCAATGTGCCTGAAAACAGAACTGGATCCTGGGGTATAATCGAAATGCGACTGCGCAGATCATGCAATCCCATGTGCTCGATATCAATGTCGTCGATGCGGATCATGCCCTCGTTGCAGGCCAGACGGAAGATCGACTGTATGATGGATGATTTTCCGGCACCAGTACGACCCACAATTCCAATCTTTTCCTGCGACTCAATGGTGAAATTCAGATTCCTGAGCACAGTTTCCTCCTTTGGCGAGTAGCGCAGCTTAAAGTTGATAAACTCAATGCGCCCCTTGTTGGGCCACTCGGTTTTTGGTTTAAACTTTTCCGCGGTCTCTAGTGGCGGCTCCGATGGCTGCTCTGTGTACTCGATCACTCGCTCCACGCTGGTCATTTGGTTCTCCAACTCGGCTGTCTGTCGCATTCCCCACTGGCACATTCCCGTCATCGTGGTGGAGTGCAATATAGCCAATCCCACATCTCCGCTGTCAAAGTCATTGCGCAGAAGCAGGAAGCTAAAGGTCACAGCGGTCATGTAGGCGATGCATAGTAGATCCGACCACAAGGCAAATGCACGTGTGCACGACAGGAAGAGGAACCAGGCCGATGTGTTGGCGTTTTGGTATTCGTGAAACTCTAACTCTAAGGCGCTCTGTGCCCCCAAAGCGCGTATGGTGGTAAGCCCTTGGAAGGTTTGATTGGTCAACGAAAAGACTGGACTGCGAGCTGTAAGGAAGGACAACAGGATTAACTTTGTATTCATACTGATTTGTTAGTGACATTTACTTACATATGGACTCCAGACGCTTTACACTGCGACTTGTATTCACATAGAGATAGCGAATACAGCCAAGGATCACAACAAGAAAGAAAGCGGGCACCAGAAGCCAATAGTTGGCAATGGCCACGATGATCAGCACGCCAGAGACATCAATGACGAAGGCCAAGCAATCCAAAAGCGTGTGCGGCAAATCCGTGTCCACCGTGCGAATATCCTTGGAGAAGCGATTCAAAATGCGCCCCGAAGAGTTCGTGTTGAAGAAGTACATGGTGGCACGGGTAATGCCGCGGAACAGTCGGTCATGTAGGTGCAGAGAGATGCGCAGACACATCTTAAAGAACCCAAATGTGCGTATTAAGTAGACAATCATCGTTGCGCCCAGTATGATGGCATAGAAGAGGACAAGTTCTTGGCGAACGCTGGCCTCAATACTGCCATTAAAAGGCGTTGCCACCGAGTCGGTGGCATTAAGGGGCAGTGTATCATTTGCAGGCACCAGATCCGTGTCACTTAATAATGTTGCTTCGGTTGCATTAGCGGCAATTTTCTCTTCCCAAATGACCCTGTGGAATGGTTAAATTCAATTTTAGTTCGGGCTTTTAGATATTGTTACAAAGACACTTACCATCGCGACAGGAAGTAATCAACACCGGTAAGCATGACTCTGGCGCAGACGAACAGCGTCACAATCAGGCCCAGGAGAAAGGTACTCTCCAGTGCCTTCAAGTATGAGGCGTAGACGTGTAGCTTTACGGAACCCACAGACTGCTGTTCCTGGTTTAGCTCCTCCACTTGTTCATCGGGACGCAGAAGCGGCCGATTGTGCGGATGGTGTTCCAAACTCTTCTCCGAGTCGCTGCGGGACACATAGCTGCTAACGCTGTGCGTGTCAATGCCGCTCTCATCATGCGTCTGCTCCAGGAACTGGAACTGACGAGAGCGCTGAAGCTCCTGATAGCTGCCCTGTGCCACAATCTTGCCCGATCCCATTAGCAGCAAGTGCTCGACATCGAACAAATACTGCACTTGGTGTGTCACCAGAATGCGTATTTTGTTGGACAGAAAGTCTCGTATGCAGCGATCGAAGATGTGCTTTCCCACGTGAGTGTCCACGGCGGATAGGGGATCGTCCAGGAGGTATATATCCGCCTTGCGGTAGACAGCACGAGCCAGACTCACTCTGGCCTTTTGTCCACCACTGAGACTAACACCTCGCTCGCCGACCACCGTCAGGTCACCCCTCGAAAGTAGCTCCATATCGCGTTCCAGGCCACAGGCCTTCACAACCTTCTTGTATCTTCGTTCATTGTAGTCCTCCACGAACACAATGTTATCGCGGATGGTTCCCTCAAAGACCCAGGGCTCCTGGGAGGCATAAGAGACCTTTCCATGGACCAGAGCTTCGCCCTTGTCGATGCCCACTTCACCTAGGAGTACATTTAGGAAGCTTGATTTCCCGGCGCCCACGGGTCCGACAACTGCAGCAAGAGTCTGATCCTGTATGTCCGTACTGAAGTTCTCGATGGCGCAACTTGGTTGTCCATCGCTAGTATCCCATGAAGCTGACACATTCTTTAGGATCACGCATTTCTTTGACGCTTCCGGATTGTAATCCCTGAGGCGGCTATGCTGCGGTAGACCATTGGACAGAAGCGAGCCGTTCAGCTCCACATTTTGTTGGATGTCCGTCTTGGTGAGCGTTCGCTTGGTCTTTGTCTGTTGCTGATTGGCCTCCAGGTTGATGGGCACCTCGGCTCTATCCCCGTCCAGCAGGAATTCCTTGCAGCGTCGTGCCGAAACCAAGGCCTCCGCAATGAAGGTGATAGATAACGGCCAGAAGTGGACCATCGAGTCATTTAACATGTTGAAGTAGGATGACACGGTGTAAACCTTTTGAGCAGTTAACGCATCTCCGAAGTAGACATATGAGCACAGGGCTAGGAACACAGATAGTGGTGATATCATGGAGGTGCATCCAAGCGCCGCATGGATGTAGGCGGTGCCCCGAATGGCTTTCACTTCCTTTAGGCGTACCTCAGCCACCACGCGGGCAAAACTTCTTTCCCAGGCATACATCTTGATCACCTGTATGCCCTGGATGATCTCGTTCATCAGCTTCACGCGCATATCTGTCCTCTCGGCAGTCATCTGTCGGTAATAGGCTGCTTTCTTGGCCGCCCACGCCTGTAGTGGAATAAAGCTGAGCATGAAGGACACGCCTATCACAGCGGACAGACCAATCTCGCGGTACATGAGGTAGCCAATCAGCAGCGATTCCAGTGGCCCCTTCCACGTATCGTGCAGGAAGCACAGAGCCACATCGAAGCGCCCCAAATCATTGGACAGAATGTTGATGGCCCTGGCGCGCAGTCCATCGTTGCTGCTGCTCTTTGAAACCTGCAGGCACTTCCGATAGATGAGACCGGAGAGAGCGAGCCGCAGCTTTGTTCCCACTTGGAAGATGTAGAATATGAAGGGATGGAATGTTATCACAGGTACCAGCATGCAAATCACAATTCCCAGCGCGTACATATACGCCGTCTCTTTGGTGACCGTGGTTTGATTCGTGGCAAAGTAGCCCACCAGCCCACCAAGAAACAGGGGCATAAGCGATCTGCAAGAAATTTTTGGGAATTTGGAGAATTAGCTAATCCGCTGGAGGGTGATTGCTACCTACTTGCAGCACGACTCAGCGACCGAGAAGGCCAGGCCCAAGGGAATGAATAGCATTCCATATGCACGCAGTATCATGCGCACCACACTGGGATTGCTCCGCTTCTTCTCGTCCGCCCACAACTCGCTGAACTTGTTGGTCACCCGCTCGCTGTCCAGCGTCTTTCTGTGCTGGTACAGTTCCTCGTCCGTGAGTGGACCCTGCAGGCCTCGCTTGAACAGATCCCGCATCCACCTGAAAATGTGCGCAGAGATTACAATTTTATTACTATAACAGTGGCTATCTGTTAATTATTGTATGATGATGCTTTAATAGAGTTCCCGAAGCCCCTTCATTAATGCCATGTGATAGTCGCTAAGTGGGGGGCTTTTCTAAGATAACTTTGGGAAATACTAAACGGAGTCTCCGGCTTCAAGTTGGTATGCAATGACCTTCCTTGGCAACACAATGTGATAAAAATATACGTCTTTAGAGCAGAGTAGCTATTGAAGGGGGGAAAAAAGCATTCTCGTGATGGTTGGCTACGAAGAAATCCCTTATGTATGTACATTGTTTGATTAACAATACAATATGTGCAATATGTTTTTCAATTCAGTGGAGACTTTCAGGGTGGAAATATAATTTGAAGAAATCATTTCCATCATGAGCCGGGTTGACCAATGCGAGGCTTCACTGTGGGATCGTTAAGAGTCTTTATTAATGAAATACAATTCAGCTCAATTCAGTACACGACTGGTCTATCGTGTCTGCTGAGAGGCTGTGGGCTGTACTAGCTATTCGTAATGAAAACATTTAAAGTTTGTTATCAGCTTACATTGAAATATCAACAAATCGCTGCCACAGCTGCCTTTAATTTGCAAGCGTACAGTGTTCATACATACTATGTTGTACATACATACACATATGTACAATATTGCGGCCAGATAGCAATGTAACCTTGGTGTCCAACAATGGCATTTAATAAAATTGTCGTTTCCAATTTAATGGATGTTAGTTCTAATTCTCATTAAATTTAGTGGCTAATTTTCTTCTGCTTCTATGCTCTTATCTCAATCGAATATGTTGGGGTTAGCAATCAGATGGGCCTCTAGCAGAGAAAGTGTCGGGTCTAGCCATCAGATAAGGCTTCACTGTGTTATTTATACTATGATGAAGGCGGAGAGATAAGCAGGGGCGGCATATTGGTCACTACAATATGGTACAACACGTGCTAAACACACTTAATGTGGATACGCACAGGCAGTCACAGTACAAAAATTAACCGTAAATAATGTGCACATGACTGACTAATGATGGGGGGGTGAACACGATGAAGCCGCTAGTATGGTTATAGATAAACACTTACCAGAAAGTCCATTGTGAAAAGCAGTTCGCTTTGGTGTAGGGATTCTTTGGGCGGACGACTTTCCTTCTGGTGCGGTTCATAATATTCGTATTCTTGATTTGTTCTACACAGGGCCGTTTACCGTTACGGCTGAGGGAGCGAAAGAATACAGGGGAACAAGGGAATTCAAGCACCTGTCTCCCTCTCTCTCTCTGTACTATATACTATAGTAGGGCGGCGATCACAGTCTACTGCAGTCGGAAACGGGTTACGAAAATCAATTCTAATTTGCCGGCAACAACAAAATTTGTATGCGAAAATTGCCTAGGTCGAGGTCAGCTGCAGTCAGTTTGGTTTGTGCCGTTAGTGCAATGACTGTGAGAATTTTACCGTTTGTTGCTTTTGGCAGAGCTGCCAACAACGCACCAACAATGAACAATGAACTGCGCCCCGACTTTTCTTTGTACAAGGCAAAAACTATAACCGTCCGACTGCACGGGCAGACACACTAATAATATTGACAATATGTCAACACTTCTAAAGCTATACTAATTAAATATGTAAAGTTAACAATAATTTTACGCGAAAACCGAAACGGGAGAGCAGAAACAAAAAAATCTGCTCTCTGCGCGACCATTTATATATATTTTGTTTAGCAAGGTAGGTATAGTAAGGGGAAGGGACAACTCACTCACAATCGGGCACCAGTCATGATGCAATTACATATGTATATTACAGTTCCGTTAGGTTCCGTCGGCTGCCTGATCGATCGTTTTAGGGAAAGGCTGTGTGTGGGTGAATGTGTACACAAATATTAACCCTTGACTGCGCACATACCGATATTTATTTCAGATTATGCAGCGAGAATTTTTGTAGTGGTCCGACGGGACCACCGTATATAATATGTGCTATCATGCGCAGGCTTAGGCAAGCGGAATGCGTACCCTTATAGTTATACCTTGCGCATGTGCGCACTCTTGCTCTCACTGATTTTACACGAGAGCGAAATAACTGTGATTTTTGTTCGATTAAATGGTCGCATGGCAACGAAAACAAAGAATTAATAAATTAACAAACGATTTACCATTCACCGATTTGTTATGTTAGTTTTTGTTGGAAAAAGAGCCAGATAGAGAGAAAGAGAGCCACAATGAGATTTAAAAAAAGAGAGCGAGAGAGAGATTTAAAAAAAAGAGAGCTAGAGAGAGATGTAAGAAAAGCGAGCGAGAGGAGAGAGAAAACAAGAACACATGGAGAGATAAAGTTGCTCAGAATTGTGAAATCGTTTTATTTATGTTTGAAATGCTTCTTGCAAGAATTTGTGAAACGGCTTCTAATCAAAAAAGCTCTCGGTATAAAAAAGATGCCAAGAACCTACGTAAAGCTATTAACAGCAATTAAAACAGCAAACAAGAAGTAATCTTCAGATCTACATTCCTAGAGACAAAAGCACGGTATTTTCCTTATAAATGCGTGATGAAAGAAAAAAGTTTATTTGACTTATTTAAATAACCAATTCCCAGCTTTTCTACACTAGTTTCACAAAATCAGATGTAGGTGTCGTGCATGTAGAAATGGCTCAGCTGTGTGTTTGACATGTTGCAGAATTATTATACCCGGTACTCGGAGAGTAAATAGGATATATTATGGGTTTTCGACTCCATAAAGTATATGGCCATGTCTGTCTGTTAGTCCGTCTATCCGCGCTTGTATCTCAGAGACTATAAAAGTTAGAGCCACCCAATTTCCATCTAGACTTCTGTATGCTCACACTGTTACAAGTATATTTTCAAAAGGAGCCCCGACCCCTTCCGCCACCGCAGAGGGCGAAAATCTCCCACAGCCACAATTTGATTGATAGAAGAAAAGTACAGTAAAGTAAAGTAAAAGTAAGTACGAAGTTGAAACTTCCAAGAGAATCTACATATCATCAATACCTTCTCGTCTTCTGTCTTCTGCCCCCTCTATTTCAAATTTAAAAAATTAAAAATTTTTTTTTTAGTTACGACCACCATTTTATTTTCATTTTGTTTTTTTTTTAATTTTAGTTAATTTTCATTAAGTTTGCTCAAATCATGTTCGATTAAATTACAAGTGCTTAAACCTAAAAGTATGTGTGTACGTATGTATGGACTAAAATAGTTAACAAAGTTTGGCAATCAGTTACAGTTAGTGAAAACGAATTCAAGAACCCATGTAGGCATGTGTGTAGTACAACCAAAACAACAACAGGAAATTGAATAAGTTTTAATATACATATGCATGTTTTATGTATGTATTTTTGTTTTTGGTTTTCTTATTCGATCATGCGTTGGCCGCTGAGAGTGTGGCTCAATGCGATTAGTAGAAATGCAACAACGTGTAAAACGGCCCAAAAAGAGCCGCCACAACCAATAGAATATCACACCAAAAATGGCAGAGTACAACAAATCCAACAGATACAAGATTATAATTATATAAAGTGAGAGTAGGTGAGTGTGTAAGAGTTTTTTGTGTGTTTGGATTTTTTTTTTTTTGTAAGGAGAGTTTATTTGAGGGACGCGGACCTAACTAACTTGGTAGGGGACACGACACAGGTCCTGCTCCTTCCTGCTGCTGTCGTCGTGCCTTGAGGCTGGGCTCTAGCTCGGTGACTGTACAGAGTGCTCTCGCTGGTGTCCGGGGCGTGGGCTTTGGGTACAACATTCATAAAGTTTATCTACCTCAGCGCTACCTAAGTTGTCGTTGTCGTTTTGCTAGCTAACAAAAGTACAATAACTGTGTATATATATGTATAAAATTACCAACAAATTCATAAATTATTGTTGTAATATGTTTAGAAAATAGTGTCCATATATCATCGTCCTGTTCATCATCCTTCGTCTTTACACTTATCCTCTAATGCATTTGAAGAATTGACTACAATTAAATGGCAAAAGTGTGCCATAGTTTCTGGTTTTCTTAAATCTCCTTAAGATTTCATTTCTTTTCTTTTGTTTTATAGAGTTTCCTTGTAATTACATACATTACACATACACATGCAATACACAATAATCATTTTAATCGTAATTATGTTAAATGTAACTGGTAACATCATGCTAAATACAATATACCTCCATTATAGACAGATTCATTTCCGTTTCCCCATCTCAACAGGCTCAAATTCCTTTGAGCCCCTCTGGCCATCCTGCCACCTGCCGCCTGACTCCTTATACGCATTCCATTACAATTATCAGAGATTTGACTTCTATAGCAAATACATAATTTTTTAAAAATTATTTGGAGGGAATATTCATGATTTTTTCAAATATCGTTTATATTGTTGATCATGCTTATAAAAAAGTCTGATCTTCGTGAAAACATTACGTTTTTCCCATTTACATTTTCTCTCCATAGACTTTGCTATGATATTGTAAGACTGGTATAAACAATGATTGAGTCGAAATGAAAAAATAAGGATTACGCGTATTTCGTTTAAAGAAATGCATTTTACGAGCATGTGCCGGTTGTTATTAAGTACAATGTTATTAGGTACGGTACCAAAAAGTGTTAAAGCAAAGTTAAAGTATCGCCGCGTTCAAATGAAAGCATGTAAAATCGTTTAAATCTATTTTGATCATCAGTTTACAACCACGAAAACATTTAAGTTTACATTTACTCTTATGTATTTACATATGTATGTATGTCAGATACACATTAATATTAGCACTGTATAAATACATACAGATATATTCTTTATGTGTGGGTATATCTGAGTCTGTATCTGTGTCTGTGTCGGCATGTTGCGAGCTAAATAGATTTACATGCTACGTAGTACGTATTGTACAAATTACGTTCAACAAGAGGTTACAGCATCTCAGCTAAATGCCATAAAGTAACAGTTTGTGTGTTCTTTATAAAAGTGTATCATTGCATATTTATTACAGTTAAAACTTACATAGTAGATTTGTGTAGTTTTTGTATATATGGTACTTAATAATAGCAGGGCCGATCTGCCCGACCGAGACCGAGAGCCGCACAAATCGAGGATAAGGACTCCCAGTCCGGGCGAGAATCTCGATAATACTGAGCGGTAAAGTTTGTCTCGCAATGCGTCACATATGCAATATACATATAGTAGGTATAGATCATGATCGATACTTTGTTTGGCACAAGAATGAACAGGCTGAAGAATTCATCCAATGCTGAGATCTCACATTTTCGTATTCTTTTATTACTCGTCAGTCTAAATACTCTGAGATGTCGCATGTGAAGCGTAGATATAGTGAAAGTTGTGCCTAACAGAAGATCCCCTAATTACTACTTTACCATGTGTATACTCGTAGATCACATCATTATGCACTTGCACTTTCCGATGTTGCTTAAAATGTCCACTTACTGACTAAACAGGAATGCAAACTTGCACAGATACATACACGTGTACCAACTATGTAGTACATATACGCACAGGTGTGTATATATATATTATATTGAATGTTTAGTCGATTCGCTTTAAATAAAATTGATATGTCTAATAGCTATTATCAATCGTTTTCAATTTCAAAAGATTTTTGTATTGTATTCGAAGTAATTCAGTTGCATTTTACGCGTTATATTTTTTGTTTCTCCCCTTGTTTTTCAGGTATGACTACATACATACATTTATGGTAGCTTTATTCAGTATGGTATCTGTAAGTTGTACAAAATACACATTTATGCATGCAGTACTTATCTTGAATGGCAAAATTATTGATGAGCTGCACATTGAACTATTTAATGGCTTTGAGTTAGAATCAAATTTCGTATTTTTGATCACTTGAACTTGAGTTTTGAGCTAAAAAGAAGTCGGCTACCCATCCAGCTAGATGCGCGTGGCATGTCTGGGTATGAGCATGACCTTTGATTGGTATGTGGAATCGTTGATTAGGGTTATTTATATACAGATTATAATATCGTATAATCATACGTATATATAAGTATTGCGTAAATACGATTTACATTCGCTTAATGAACAATCACAACGCAGAGTATTCGAATTAAGTGAGTGAGCAGAGCGGTGCGTCGCTGTAGCTGAGTTATTTCTTGAAATAAGCTTTAGAGAACAAGGGGAAAAATAGCACACGATCCTTGTCACAGATTGTCTTTCTCGTTTTATGTTACTCGTATAAGAAAATAATATAAAAATGCAAAAAAAAAACAATCGTATGAAAAATGAAACAGTTGAAATCATTTAATTGGTAAACGATAAACATTTTGCACAGTTAACAATGCTTAAAATAAAATATAAATTAATTTTGGTAAATAACCTACTGCAGTTGACTAGATGTAGACGGTAGAACCAATACAAATATATTCACGTTTATCGTCTGTTTGTCTTTAGGAAACTTTTTTGAAAAGCAACAAAGTGCACACACATTCCAACTTAAGCTAATTATATATACGCCTAGATTTCAACACTTACTTAAGGATAAACATTCATTTTGTTGTTACATACTTTATTTTATAATACTTAAGACTTACGCTTGAAGGCATTTTAGCATAAAACAGAACTTAACGGAACAGAATAGAACAGAAGAGTTAAAAAGGAAACGGAATTGGAAAATAGCGGAGATAATACACAGAACAAAGGATGAACAATATGGTTGATACAAACAGATTATTGTACGTGAGAAAGTCTTTGAACGGCTTCGAAGAGCCCACAACAAACAGTTCTTGAAGGTGCTTTATGGTGGGTTGCTGTAGCTGTACTCGTATCTATGTTTATACGCTTACACTTATTGTATATAACACCGAAAAATATCCAAGAATTATGTCATCCGTTAACTAAATCTATGGTTATGGTTACTAAGTATGCTAAGTCAGAGGGAGGAAGCGAACACATGTCAAAGACAACCAACGCGACGGATGGTCATACATAGTTGGTGTAAGTTGGTGTCAGGTCTGAATTCTGTCTGTGATATTTACAACATCATATATAGAGTGGTTTTGTATACAGTGCGATAAGTAAACCTTACGCACACAACTGGAAAAGTACAACCGTAAAAATTGCTAATAGTTTCTCATTAATTTTCCTCATTCTCATTCGCATCTCTGGCTCTGTCTCTGTCGGGATCTGTGTAACGGTGTAGGTGTACGGGGATAGGGTCGGGTCTGAAGATATTAGACTAAATACGAATATTTAATTTGGTATTTGGTTTTTAGCTTTGCATGCATTGGTTTACATTAAACTAGATTAATATACGCCACCCGGCACGGCACTGGCCTCAAAAACGTTTGAATCAATTGATCAATTTGTTGTAGTACATTAGCTCACTGTCCAAATGGAAAACGTGTGATTCTTGTTGTTGTTGCTTCAAATTACTGGCAGATTTACTGTTGTACCATTTAATTGAATATAATTATATGTATGTATATAATTACTATGTATGTATAACCTATGTCTATATAAAACTGTACTGTACTGTCTCTCTGTGTGTGCTTCCTGGGTGCTGAGCATTTTGGATGAGGATTCGGATCTGTGGGTTGAGTTTGAGTGGGGATGGAACCCTCACTGCCTCTCAGTCACTGATCTGTGTGTGTCTGTGTGTGAGAGGGGGGAAGGTGATGTGGCTGGGGTGGTGGGAGTTTTGGATTGGGGAGGGATAAATCTAGAAATATCAATAGTTTAATGTCTTTTATGCGTTTTGGAGAGATTTGAAAGTTATCTGTCCTTAAGGGGTATCCTTACGGTTATCTTATGTACATTGCCTTACAGCCTAAAACATTGCGTTAAAATTAAATTTAAAATTTTCCATAATATCGATTTCATTGCATTAGATTTGTGTCTCTTGTATCTGCATCTGTAAGTGTGTTTGTGTATGTGTATGTGTAAGTGTTAAATTTTGTTAATCTTTTTCGTTTTTAGCTAAAATCGTTTTTGATCTCACTCAATATCACTTGATTTCACTAGATTTTCGTATGGATTTTTGTTTTTGTCGGTTTTTAAGCCATAGTTTAAGTACAATAGTTCTGGGTTTTTGTTTTTGTTTTTAGGTTTTTGTAGGTAGTATGTATTGTATGTATGTAAGTACGATCTAAGTAAAATTTCAACTACTTGGAGTTGCTGACTTGCGTCGTTAAAACTAGAACAACAATCATATATCGCATATATCGTAAGTCTAGGGCATATATTCATATACATGTACATACATACTCGTATGTACACATGTACATATATATAGAGATTCTCTTAGTGTCTACACTTTTATCGCTCTAGTAAAGTATCAGTGTAGTGTGTTGCAACTATGTACGAGTATTTGGAGTAGAAAAAACTTGTAGTTAACAGTAATTATGCGCTAGTGTTTATCATAGATTTGGATTGAGCTTTAGCTTTAGCCATAGTTCTGTTTTTTTCTGTGTTTAAAGTTATAGAGTTACACCTACAGTCGAGTCGAGCAGAATAAACGCCTACTACGATATAAAAATACGGTAGGGGGTATATTAGAATTACATATCTCAACATAAATATTGCACTTGCCTACAATAGTTAATAACAATTCAATTTGAACTTGTACCAATCATTGGCTAGACTTATTCCCTAGAGTAAGTCAAAGTGTTTCCTACTTAGATGATAGATAGATAGATAGATAGATAGATATAGAGTGAAAGATAGGGTGATTTCATTGGATAGATAGATAGATTCTACACTAGACTTAGAGATGCGTAGTTAGAGATAGACTGAAGGAGCGATTTGAATGGAGAAATGCCTTTAACTACTACGTACAGATGACATTGATTTTTAGACTCAAATTCGTCTAAGAGTAAATTCTAACGCGGCTTGCTTAATGCGATTGTCAATCGATTTTTCATTTGTTTAATCATTATTTTTGGAAGTATTTTGCATCCATATATCTTTCCCTATCGGTCTCTAAGACGACGTTGTGATCGCTGATGAGGCGGCTGTTGATGCTAATCCTGATGCTGTTCCTGTCCCAGTGCCTGTCCCGGTGACTGATCCTGTGATAATATTTGTTAGATTGCTTAGTTGCTGCTTTTGTTGCAGCTGCAGTTGTTGTTGCTGTTGATGATGTTGGTTTTTGGGAGACTGATCCGATTCCTGAACCCGATGCGTCTTCATGTGAGCACTGCGACTCTTCACCTTATTGAATACTCTGACAAAGGGAGAGAGAGCAAAAAGAACGTGTGAGCCATGAGAATATGCGTATTTAGAGAAGCAGTTACGATCACTTCCAGCTAGAATGCACACTAAGTGGATATTTTGGACATTTAGATAAAATGAAGCACATAGAGTAAAGGCAGCGATTATCGTAAAACAAGTATAGTAGATGCATGCTTAGGTAGATAGGGAGCAACATGCGGAGATATGAAGATATTCTTCTGTCACTTCCTCTTACTTAGCCTTGTGTGGAGTTAAAATTTGCTTTGTTGTTATTAATAACCATGGAAAATAGAGAGTTCATGTTTATTGTTTATGGGAACGAAACCGAAACAAATAAAATTATTTAATAAGTACATTTATATATTCGAAGGAAAACGGAAGAGTTGAGATTGAGAGTTGAGAGTTTGGTGTGCGCTTGAATGATGATAGCAGAGGTACACTGGACAGCCGCTCCCTCAGGTGGTGATCTCAATGAAAAATTTGACCAAAATATCGAGATAAACCAATTCGTAGACAGTTACAGTGGGAACATACCATAGGTGTGTACAATGATCAGATCACGTCCTAGGCGAGCGGTAAAGTACAATTTACATAGGAAATATAGCAATTGCTTAGAGGTGGCCCCAGTCCCAGTACAGCCCCGTGATTTATTAATTAGTAGTTATATTTACAAAAGTAATCAAATGCAAGAGGCATTTAGCGCTGCTCTTAGGTACGAGTTGCAATGTATGTAAGTATTGTATATCGAAACAATTATACATCAAATCAGAGAACAGAGATCGAGTCGAATGGAGTGTGAGAACGGAAGATGGAGTTACCGAAATGAAACGTAATGGAAAGAAAGGTGGAAACGAAAGAATGAAAATTGCTTACTTACCGGGCGATTTGCCAGCGCCTGCTTGGCGTCTTTAGTCGCGCTGTTTGTGTGAACTTGTGGATCTGATATCAGTTCCGGTTACATCTATTTGCGAGCTGTGACTCCTCGCTTTAAAATTGCAATTTCGATTTATTGATTGTATTCGTAATTTGAATTTGTTTGATCATGGAACAATACAATACAACAACAATAACAACAATTAATTAATCGCTTGATATAAACTCTAACTAAATGGCAGAGAAGTCGGAAACTGACATACGATACGATAGAATGGAACTCAAGGCTTCATAATGTCTACAAACTCAAGGCCAAAAACTATACTCGTACGTAATCACAGAGAGAGATACAGAGACAGAGAGATATATTTAGAAGAGTGAGTGACAGATATAGCAAGATAAAACGAACAATTGATGAACACAATTGAAATAAAAAGACGAAAATCCTTCGAAACAATAAGAGAAAGTTCAGTCAACTCATGATCTATGTAATTAATAACTCAAGATCTCGTTTACGTTTACGAATAGTCGAGCTGGTATGGTAAATAATTTACGATATAGCGTGCTTTACGATCTCAACACAAGTCAATACGGGCACTCAAATCGCTTGCGGATTTCTCCGTTTTTTTTAGGATTGATTTTTCACTTGATTTTGTTTTGTTTGGTTATACGAGTTTTGGTAGAAATTTCTTTGGGGGAATCTTACTTGCCGCACACCTTGCAGGGGAATTCCCCCTCCTTGACGGCTGGCGGGGCAGTGACGTTCGTGTTGCCCGTTTCCACTTTGGAAGTTGTCGATGAGGACGTGTTTGTCGTTGTGTTTAGGTTGCCATTGCCATTAATAGTGCCATTATTGCCACTATGATTCGTTGCACTTGTTGTTGCTGATGTTGCATTGCATAATGGATTATTGCTGCTGTTGTTTGTCAGCGGTGCGCATGCGTAGCTGTTGGAACTTTGTTGATTGCCGCTTGCGGCGTTATTTGCCATGGCATGCTGCGTACTGTTGCTGTTGTTGCTGCTGTTGTTGTTGTTGCTGCTGTTGCTGTTGTTGTTGCTGCTGGCATTACGGCCAAAAGCGTGTATGCGAACATGGCCGTGCAGCGCCGCCTTTGAACTGAAGCTCTACATTTGGACGGGCAGGCGGGGTTGGTTTGATTTGTACAGAGCATTATATACAGAAAAGAAAGTAAACAGAAAGAGCCGGTGAGGTGAGGCGAGGTGAGGTGGGTTTAATGTGTGTGTGTCGTTTATTGTCGTTTGGCTAGGTAAGGTCTCAAGAGGGGTGTGCTAGAGCTGGCGACATGCTGCAGCATTCAAGACATACAACTTACCGCTGAACAGTCTGCAATCTCGCAAACATAGGGCTTCTCCACGGGGGGTACGATGTGGGTCACTGGCTCCATCTTCAAATGCGATACCTTATAGTCCACGCAGAGCTTCTTCCAGAAATAATACATTTGCACACACTCCCCCGAGGACTTTGTGCGAAGCTGCACAATGGGAGTCGGAAACAATTTTAACAAAGTTTGCCATTTGAAAAGGTTTGGTTTTGGTTTCCCCGCACTTACCTCGCAGGCAATCTTGCCAAAGTCCTTGCCATGCTTCTCCAGACCACGCAGGAACTGCTCCAGCTCGATGGCGGTCCACTTCATTTGAAATGCACTGGATTGCGTCTGGAGGAGGGTCAGCACCGCCGCCGCCGAATTGCCCTGGGACTTGAGCAGCGTGTGGAGAGCCACCTCCTCGGAATGACTGCCCATTGGCACGGCCGATGATTTGCTGAGATCTATGTAACGCATCAGGATTTTATCGTCCTCCTGCACCTCGGGGTTCCACATCATCTCCGCACCCATGGGATCATTGCTGGCCTCCTCGAAAGGCTTGCAGCAGGGTATCTGTGCCTGATACGCCGAGCCGAGGTTAACCTTTGACTCGTCAGAGAAATCTACCAGGCCCACCGGATCGCCAAAGTCATCCTCGAAGGCATCGAATATGCCCTGGCCCTGCTGCTTACGCACAATACAATACAGACCTGTTCCCTTGCGGTCCGGATTCAGGATGGGGGCCGGCGTATAGTGTGTGCGCGAGGGCTTTCGCAGCTTGGAGCGGTGTGGCGACAGGGTGTGGAACTTGGAGAACTTCTGCGTCTCCTGGGGAGCACTCGAGCGCAAACGACGCTTCAGTATGGAATTGGTTTGATTCGACAACGGCTGCAGATTGGATACGCTGGGCGGGGTGGCTATCACCACTGAGGTGGGCACCGCTGTGGGCAGGGTGGCCAGCAGGGACTTTCCATTGCCATTAGTGGCTGTGGCGCTGCAGGAAAAAATCAGGCTGGCATCGAGAGCGTTGGTCTGACCTTGATTGGGATTCATCTGGCAATCGGTGGTGAGTACTGACGCAGTGCCTGTGGTGGGTGTGCCATTTGAGCCACCTCCATAAAGCAGGGGCTGTAGCAGGCTGTTGAGAGGCTGCAGTGTCATGGTGCTCTGACTGGTATCCAGGTACTGGGTCTGGCTGCTAACCGCCGCAAAGCCATGACCACCCACCAGTGGCAGCATAAATTCTGTCTGCTGCTGGCCTGCCTGAGTCTGCATGGACACCCCTTGGCCCAGAGATTGTTGGGGGACCAGAATCTGTTGCGGCTGTTGCTGTTGCTGTATCTGTTGCTGTGACTGCTGTTGCATTTGTGACTCTTGTTGCTGATAGATGGCCGTGGTTTGAAGCTGCGGCTCCATCGGCTGTGGCATTGTTGTGGCCTGGATCTGTCCCATCTGACGCTGCAGTCCAAATTCGCGTGGCGAGGAGGAGAGCATCGGGTCCTCCGAGTTGTTCATCATCTGGGACTGCAGTCCCAGGCCCGGCAAATAGTAGAGATCAATGATGTTCTCGCCCTGCTCAGCGCTGGTCAGCTGCAGCTGCATGTTCTCGTCAGGGAGCACTTCGCGCAGAACCTGCTTTACATCCTCCGCTGAACCAATGCCGCTGGTGAAGAATGATTCCGACAACGGGGAGGTGGCATTGCGTGAATCGTTGAGGAACTCCTGGTCCTCGTCCAGGAACGACAGATTTGTCTCGGCAAACTCCCGCAGATCGCACTCGGTGTCATCTTCCGTTCCATTCAGCAAGTCTTCCACCTTGATGGAGGGATCGAAGCTGCTCTCCTCCAGCACCGACTTCAGCTTCAGGATCTTCTCGGTATCGTTCTCGTTTAGCTGTTCGATGGGCTGGCCATCGTCGGTCTTGAAGTAGATGTGCGAGAAGTCCGTCTTGTCGCCGAAGAAGGTGTTGCTGGCGTCCACAAACTGGGCGGCCGCATCCTCAATGAAAGGCGACGACTGGGCCATGTTCTCGTGACTGGAGGGTGGCGTCGGATAGGCCAGCGGCGAGTGGAGTGGAGAGGGGAGGATGCTGCCTCGCATGCTGGCTATTGCCTGAATCTGGGAGCTGTTCTGCATGATGAGCTCCTTGGAATGGAATTGCTGGAAGGTGGGCAGCGGTGTGGTGTTGGTATTTGTGGTGGTGGTGCTGCTGGAGCCATTGGCGTTGCCAGTGTCCGGCTCTAGCTTGACCAGCTGTGTGTGCACACTATCGCCGGCATCGCTGAGCAGGGCAAAGTCCTCGGAATGTTCGCTCTTGATCTGCGCCACGTCCTCTTCGTCGTTCAGCAGCTCCATGGAGTCCACTGTCTGAAGCAGCATCTCAGTGTCAGACACGTTGTATACCTCTGCATCGTCGAACAGATCGGTGCCATCGCTGGTATAGGTAACGGTGTACACTCCGCCTCCCCCGCTCGTGATCACTCCCCCGGTCGCACCGCCGACTTGCCCCTCCTGACTGGGGGCGATGTTCAGCGAGAGGGGTGTGTCATCGGGCAAGGAGATGCTCCCAGACGAACAGGATGTGTTCACGCTGCTGCTAGTCTTAATCAGGCTTCCCGTGAGGCTGGACAGGCTGCTCAGCTTGCTCTTGGTGGCCACCACCTGGACATCGGAGGGTATAATCACGGTGCGATTGTTGTTGGTGATGATCTGCCGCCCGACCGTCTGAATATTACTTCCCCCGATGGTTGTGAGCTCTGCGACGGCTCCAAGTCCCGATCCTGCGCCATTTTGGCTACTCGTCATCAGCACATTCGTGCCGCTTTGGGTTGAATGGGATTGGGCCTTCTTGGAGGTGACCGCAATGCGTGTGCCCCGCTTCAGCAGCTCGATCAGGGTGGAGTCCTTGGGATCCGTGTTGGTGGCAGCGGATATGCCGCTAATGGTTCCGCCTGCCTTCAGAGCGGTCAGCGCACTCATCGTCGTGGTTGTGGGCACATTGTTGGTGGTGATTGTGATCGTATTGGTACCACTGCCCAGGCTGAGGGTCTTCGACTGCTTTTGGCCGCCACTGAAGATCTCGATGCTCTGGGGCAGTCCTATCTGCTGTATGCTGAGGCCGTTGCTGCTCTTGATTGTTGTGGCTGCCGGCAGCACTGCTGTGGTGGTGGCCGTGCTGGTGGAGAGCGTTTGGGTGAATGCACTGGAGCTGCTCTTCGGATTGAGGAAGCTCTCGAGGTCACTGATCGATCGTCGAAGGGTGGTGGTGGTGCTGCTGCTGCTACTGCTGTGCGGTGGTGCGGGTACCACAAAGGCGCCCTGCGGGAAGAGGAGATGCTAATTTAATGTTGGATGGATCGATATTATTTCGCTTGATGATGAGCCCACCTTGTTCATGTCCTTGCGCTTGCTGATGATCTTCTCCTCGATGAGGGCACGCACTCCAATGCTGGCCGTCTGCAGGGGTGGACCACTGGAGTCCTTCTTCTCGCTGCGCTTCGTTTCTGGATCCTTCTTGAAGTAGCCGCCGTGCAGGCGCATGTGCCCATTGAGGGCGGGTATGTTTTTGAACTTACGGTGACAGAGATTGCACTCGACTGGCTTGTCGAGCTTCACGAGCAGGTGCGGATTGGCGGTGGCCACAAGTTGCTGCTGGCCCATGTCTTCCTCTTTGATCTCAACGGGGGAGTTCGATGAAGAAGCAACCAGATCGGTGCCATCTTCCACATGAAGGGTCACATTCTGGGCGCTGTTTAGCTGTAAATAAATGAAGTGGAGGCTGTCAGCAATGCTGGAAGACTGATGGGTTGTAGTAGATGTCAACCCACCAATTGCATGTTCCAGGTACGGGGCCTGGACGATGACGGCGCCGAGTTTGTGTTGATTTTGTAGGAGCTGACGCTGGTGGGCGAGGAAACGGTAACCTGGGCACTCGTCTGCTTTGTCTGTTGCATGATCTTGCTGATGAGATCGAGCTGCTCGCGGGTCAGGCCCTCGCCCTCGAGACTGACGCCATCGCTGAGCGTAATGGTGGGTGAGCTGGCTATCACGGTGCCACTGGCCACCGAAGAAGCGATGGTCGACGGGGAAGAGGACTGTGACGACGACGAGGCCGTGGAGGAAGCATTCGAGGATGTGGAGGTGGTGGGTGACAGCAGCGTCATGCCCGTCTTGATGGGCAAGTTCATGGCCTTGATTTGTTCATCCGACAGAGCGATTCCCGTGGCGGCATCCACCAAAGAACTGCCCGTGGAAATGTACGTTCGAATGCACGTGGCACCATCCGGCGAGCTCGCGTCCCCGCTGGCCGTTGCCGGCGAGAGACTCAGCGAACTGGTGGCCACTCCGACGCCACTGCTGTTGCTCGCCCCGCTCGAGCTTGCTGTGGGAGAGAGCGATTGACTGGTGCTGGGAGTGACTGCACCCGCATGATGGTTCTCCGAGTGCCTGCGCAGGGAGCGGGCATCGCAGTAGGACTTGCCGCAGCCATCCGCCTTACATTCGTAAGGCTTCTTGTTCCGATGAGTCATCATGTGTCCGTTTCTGTGGGGATTATGGTAGATGGGTTAGTGGCTCAATGGATCAATGGATCAATGGATCAGCGTCATTTACTTACAAGTGATCTTGCCGCTTGAATGCCTTCGAGCAGAGCACACAAATATATTTCCGTTCGTCGCTGTGCGTCAGTTTGTGCTTGGCCAGCGCCGAGGCATTTCCAAAGATCTTGCAACAAATCTATAAAAAGTTCCACAAGAGCCAAGTGAAATGTAATTAGCATTTGCCTGAAGGCCTCTCTCTCTCTGTCCTCCTCCTCTCTCTCTCTCTCTCTCCTCCATCTCTAGGTAATTGAAATTGTTGCGGTGGCCATCGCAGACCGCCAGCCCGCCTGCCACTGACGCTGTTTGAACATTTTAATGAGCCACATTGCGTATACGTTATGTTTCTGCGGCTGCCACAACATACCCACCCTAATTACCTCCCCGCCGAAATACCGAAAGCTAACCAAAAGCCCAGCCACACGATACTCTAAACTATAGAGGGATGTACGATAACTTTTGGTACATCAGCGGAATGTGCAGCAGCAGTGAAATTTCAGGCTGCTTCCACTTCCTGCTGCCGACCCAAACATTTTCTCTGCAGTGTCGTAAAACGCGTCATAAAATTGACTTCATACTCGTACTTCTCAGCGAACAGACGGTCAAAAAGAAGAGTAAAAGACGACTTTAAATTGCAGCACGTTGAGCGTCTGTCAGTTTTATTGACAGACTTCGAAACGTGTTTAAATAGTCATGCGAGGGGTGCTAGAGAGCTCTTCCTTACTAGAGGCCTTAAGTGGTTGTAGGCGAAAAGTTCAAATTAAAACAAGTGACAGCATAGAAAAAGGGTCTGGGCTGGTCCTTCCAGACTGCAGCAGAACGTGTTGAAATCGTGATCAGAGGGTTGCTAGAGAAATACTTTAAAAGTCCATTCAATAAACATATGGCACAAACGCCACATGCAGCTCCCGCAACCAGACGGGCTCTACGCTCAATTAGCGCTGCGTATAAACACGACCGACTATGGCCATATACATAATTGTACTTCCAAGTGGATATGCCGCCGACTTTTACGACTAGGAATACGAGTGCTGATGCTGGGGCGGCAAAGAAAGAGAGCGAGCACTTTTGAGAGCGCTTTGTGTGCGTTTCACCTGCCACTCGGCCGAGACGACCTTAATGTCTGTTTATAAATATGCCACGGCGCGATATGGCACGGTATAGCACTTGCTGTCTGGCTGTCCTGACATGTTGGCATGGCTCAAAGTGACCGGCGATAAATTAGCGATTAGGCCGCATCGAAACCAAAATTATTTGGGGAGGTTTCACACACCCATACACACCTGACACTGCTGTGGTCCGTGTCGCGTTGGAGAGGATAATTTGGGGCGATTCTTGCGCGGTGCTTCGATGCTGATGATGCCACCAATGCCAGGGGTATTAGTGCTTGTGGCTACTGTGCTTGCACCACCCACTGCCCCACTGTGTCCAGGAACATGTCTACCGTTGCTCTTAAAGGATAGGCTATGCCCTCCGCCGGTGCTGCTGTTGCTATCGTTACTGTTGCTGTTGCTGCTGCTGCTGTTGCTGCCGATGCTGATGCTACTGCCCACGGAGGAGGCGGTGCTGAAGTTGCTGCTGTTGCTGCAGTTGCTGTTGTTGTTGTGCTGATTGAGGAGACTGGAAGCGCTGCTGGTGCTGCTGTTGCTCATAATCTGCGCCAGCGTCGTGACATTGGTGACCGTGTTGCTGCAGCTGCTGCTGCGAATCAAACAGTTCTTAATGTAGCTGGTATTTGTCTTGCTGTGGCTGTGGCTGTGGCTCTGGCTCTGGCTGCCACCGATTGTGGTTGTGTTCGTGGATGTGCTGACGGACTGCACACTACGCCTAGTAATGGTTATTTTGTTGGGATTATTCAGATGATTGCCATTAGCCGATTTCGTTGAGCTATTGCTTAAAGTTGTGGCTGTGATTGTGTGGTTGTTCTTCAGAGCTATTAGAAAATAAAGCATAAATCTACGTCAGTACATCTATCGGAAATAAATTGTGTAGCTTACTCACAGGCTGTCTGTATGCTGCCCAAGACATCTGCCAGCATTTCCGGATCCGGATACCCGATCGTCAAAGCATTCTCTAGTGCCGACGTTGAGGACGTGGCAAGCGTTGTAACGCCATTCCCCCCTGCTGATGTGGCAGATTTCGTACTTGCTGCTGCTGCTGCTGCTGATGCTGAAGCTGATGCTGCCTCCAAGGCGCTGGCATCTCTCAGTTGCAATGTTACGGATCCCTCAGAGCCCACAGAGGCGCTGCACATCAACACGCGAGGCGCGCTGCTGAGACTTGTCAATGGCAGGTGTATGCTCTTTGGTACCTGTGGGGCAAGTCAAAGGCAGAACAGCATCTCAATGGTTGAAAATGTATCCTCTCTATATCGTGCTATATGCTACACAAACTACATATTTATCAAGTGTGTGTGTGTGTCTGTTAGGGAGTGGAAGGGGGCCACAATAGAGACATGAACATACATATGCACACTCGAAATTGCTGCCAAAAGGCGCGACAGCAGCAGCGGCGGCAAAAGCGATGGCTGTCAGGAGAGATTAGTCGAGATTATTGATAATTCTCAGCAACTGTCGCCTAATGGACGGCGTGTCGCATAATTAATTGAATTTAAATGCATTTCACTTTAAGTCCAACAACTGCCTGTACCACACCCGCACCCGCATCCACAACCACACCCCGGTACGAACTGCCAGTAATCACGGAAGTTAAGTATTCGCCGTGTGACCATTGCCGTGCCGCTGTGGGACCTCGTCATCCACAGACAAATCCGCACTTGGCACTTGCAGAACAATTGTATTTTTGTGTGCTTTTAGTTGTTCATGTTCTTGCTACTCTTGGCAGAACCTCAATGTATATTAATTTAAATGCAATAAAATTGCATCCATTAATATGCACTCTCGTTCCCTCTGCTGCCCCGCGCGAGTGCACTGTGCAGAGGGGTGGGCTTTTGGGTGGTCTTTTGGGTGGGCTCTGCTACTAGATTGGGCAATTAATGCTTTATAAACCGCAACCGATGCCCAATTAAAGTGGCCTGCAATTGCCCGTAACCACAAAACAAAACGCAAATAAATAAAATAACAGCGCATAAATTTCCAAAAGTGCCCGCGACGCTGACCACAATGAAAACAAGGCGAAAACGAAGCGAGGAACGGCATCATTTGTATTAGGACTTTCTGATATCCTGTAGAAAGTAAAACAATTATAATTCAACAGAATATTTATACAATATACAATACACGTATACCCTTGCTGCTTAGGAGAACCTCGTACAAAAGAGAGGCAGAGATGCAAACACGAAAACGAAGACATTCGCATAAATTAGTTTCGGCCAAATAAAATTTCTCGTAGAATAAATAAACAAGAGTTTTATTATTGTTTAAGTTCTGGGTGGATAAAAATACATCCAGCTTAATGAGTAAGTTCTCTTCTCAATGAACTGGACTGAAAGTAGAAATGGAGCCACAAGTGGCACACCGTGAAATCATCCCTGTGTTCGCATCTGATCTCTATAAAAGTTCTTTCGAGCTGCAAATGTTTATTTAAATGTGCCAGCAATGAGCCATGAAATATATATGGCTGAATCGAATAAGTGCTATGCGTAGAAGTAAATTAGATTAATGTGAAACAAGTGTTGTGATAACCTTGTTGAAAGCTGTTTAAATGAGTACCGAAATACTTGGAAAAGTCTTGGTAATTTCCAAAGAAGTTGTTCCAAAATTGTATGGGCTGTAATCCAAGCAATTAAATTCACTCTAAATCAATTCAGGCATCAAGCAATTATATGATGTTGCTCTCTTTCACAATACGGATGATTTATGTATGTATGCCAAGTGATAGAATGTCCCATCGTCTCGCAGGCCACGGGCACGGCAAGGGCAGCGGCTGTCATGTCTGAGAGTGAAGAGTGAGCGGGTTGTGGGACGCCATATCCTGTTACGACATGGCCCAAACCAATTGCCCATACTCCGGAGTATACCTGAACTCTTAGGTGTTTGTATATTTATACGGCGTGATTCACGTGTCAATCAAATGTCAATGTCACTCCAAAAAACAACCAAAAGCCGACGCGTTGATGTTGGCGTCAAAAAAAAGCACATCGAAGACTGAAGGAAAACGAAGAGGACGAACCGGCTCCCCATGAGAACTTTAACGTTGCCAAAATCATATTTCCTCCACTGCCAGACTCCGTCGGGTCTGATTCTGATGGGTGCCAGAACATGGACATGATTGTGGGATGTTGGTGTGCATGTGGACGCGGAGGTGGACATTGGACTGATTTGAATTTGGCAAGGTCTTGGGCCAAACTCCCAGATACATATTTATATTAATGAAAATTTTGAGCTGATGTCAGTGGAAAATTGAATACGCTAGGTGGTAATTTGTCATCGGGTTTTCATTTTTCCTGCTGCCCCATCTCTTGTGTTTGTTGCTTGTGCCGCCTGCTTATTAGTAAAATGAGCTGAAACACATGTTCGGGAAGCTAAACACGGGCATACACAAGGGCTGACAGAGCAGAGCGCCTTCGGCGTCGTCATAAACAACAGATTCATCATCTGGTAAATCGGTCATCGTGCAAGAAATCTCTCTGTTTTAATTTAAAATGTTGTTTATGATTGAGCTTGCGGTGCTGCTTGAATGGTATTAGCTGCCATTCAACACATCGTATGCCTGATATTTCATTAGATGCTTTTTGAAGTATTTTACTACACCAGCAAAATGATGTATACGTATCGAAATGGTTTCGCACTGAATTCAATTATTGGTTAAATATTTATGGGCTGATGGTCGATGGTTATGTTACCTAAAGAGAATGGCTGAAACCAAACCTAAGCTCAACGCTAGTAGTATTTTTATTAAAATATTGTTTCGGTATCGGGGTATCTGAAGAATTTGTTCAGCATTTGGAAGATGATGTATGCACAAGGGAAGCTGCCAACTAAAATAAAAAGGCAAAATGATTGCATAAATATTTATGGAGAGGAAGGGAGCAGCATTTTCAGGGAAATTTATGGAAATAAAATGCTAAAATACCAACTGGTACAGCAAATTTAATTAATAAACATATATTCAAGGGTCGAAGGAGGACGAGGAACATTCTTCAATTGAATTGTTGACCTAAAATTAATCAACTTCAATTGCCTTTATTGGAATTAAAATAAGAACTCAAAATCCTTCACATAGTAATAAAAACACTATAAGGAAAGGAATAGTAATTTTTCAAAAGTAACTTTGTACACGGGTACACTGCATATTTAATCGCTCACTTGAGTCAACATTCAATTGTACACAAGTAAAATAAACTCTTTGGATTGTCAGATAAAACGTGGCATGTGCCATAAATTAATTTGCTATTTGATTGATTGCACACAATTAATTGACGTTTCTCTTGGTGTCGCGCAAATATTAATTATTCCAACCGGAAGCGAACAGCTGTGAATTTTATAGGTTTATCATAGCTAATTGAAAGATCACAAGAACTATCGATCTGCAAGGGTATAACTGGCTTCGGCCTCTGTAACAAGTTTTCCCCTCCATTACTCTTCTTTGTAGTTTTCCGTCCTGACGTTCATGTACTTTGTGTACTTTTTTCTGTGATGTGGGTAGTCACGTACTTACCGTATTTATGGCAGCCATCGTCGCAACTGACGCCGTTGATGATTTGCTTGTTGTTCTGGTTGTTGATGATGGTGCTTGTACTTGTTGTAGTTGTTGTTGTAGTTGTGGTGGTAGTGGTGGTGGTGATGATGGGGATATAAAATCAAAAATCTGAAAAAAGTTTTGGTATGATAGAACATATTCGAATTGGTTGTTGCGTTTTCTCTTTTCTTTTGGTGACATACAAACAAAAACAAAAGGCAAAAGATCAACCGAAAATCAAAAACAAATTTATGCATAAAAATGTGCGCATACAAATTAGTGAAATAAAGAGCTCAAAAACATGCACACTTGCACAGATACAGATACAGGCATGCATGTAGGAGATGCAAGAACACAATCAAAAAAGCATGAGATACAAGAGCGTCGATGTCGATTGGCTACTTGAGGGGATGCTTGGGGACTTAAGGAGGGGCGATGGCGATTAGTTTGGTTTTTTGGCTGAGCAATGTGATGACTGATTGACTGACTGACCCACCTACTGACTGACTGACTGATTGGCTCACCAACTGTCCGACTGATTGGCCAGTGGGGCTTAGCTTGACGGCCAGATTAGCAAACCATAAAATATGACATTGAAAATACAATTCGGATTGTTGAAGAAAGCCAAAAGTTTGGCTATTTTTTAAAAGATAAGGATCCCAAAGATCTGTGTTGTTTAGCAGCATTGACAATTTGAATAATTCTGTGCACTCGCTTCTTTTGCATTTCTCGCGAGTTTTCCTCTATCGACACCGCTGTATATCTGCTACACAGACAGCACACTCGAGTGTATCTGCATGAACATATATTTTTTTCGGATGTCGATGTCGTTGTCTGTGTCTCTGCGCTGTCTCTTGTAATTTTATTTCGGTACACAATGGTCTTTGTTAGCCAGCGTGCATGCTTATTTTTATTTTAGTTATTTAATTACAATTTTGTATAGTTTTATTTTTAAATTAATTCATGTTTCTCCTACCCACCTCTCCTCGACAGCGCTTGGCAAAACATGCGCTGAAAATGCCACAAAAAGCTATACGAAAAGATTGGCAAAAATGACAAATCTTTAGTGGGGGAATGCATCGGTTGAATGCTCTTTTTCCTATGCACGCGATTCATAAATATTACAAAAATATATATTTATGTATACAGCATTTAAATACTTGGGAATTTCCGATTCAAATTTTTATAATAATAAATATAATATAATTTGGCAACTTTCAGATGCTAAATGTACTTACATAAATGTATTTATGTACATAAAAACTACTCTTAATGATTTAGAAGAGATTGGAAATATGTCTGTATAAAGCATATAAAATACTCATTTTGTGATATTTCCTGAACTAACCAAGTTACACCCGACAATGTATAGAGTATGTCAGAAACGATTGCGAAATCAAAAACAGAAACAGAAACAGCAATCGCAAAAGAGACAGAGACACACGAGCGTCGCCAAGGCATCGGGCAAAAGACGCAGTTGGCCAAGGGAACTATTCTGCTGCTGGTTGTCCCAGAGGGGGTTACGGAATGCGGAGCGCCACACGCTCGTACACATGTTGTTAGACATCAGACGCAGCCCCTAACACACACGGATGAGTACGGTCATATGGGGAGAGAGAGAGAGAGACACAGAGACGTACTCAAAACGCAACAGGCAGAGGGGATGGCTGCCACATGCATCAGATGCCATGCCTCCTGCATTTTCATATACATTTGGTTTTGGTTTTCCACTGGGTTTTTTTATATATTTGCAAGGAACTACGACAGCGACGGGCAAAGGCATATGCGATGGCCAAGTCAAAGTATCCCAGTATCTTGCCGATTTTTAATTAGAAATATGTATGAGCCAAGTGTGCAGATTGTGCATTGCACAGTGGTACACTGGCACAGTGTGTCACACTGGGTCGCCGTCGCCGTTGGTGCCGCCATCGTCTGCTTCGGAATCGCTCCTCCTCTGGCCGAGGCGATTGTATGGGGCGTAAGCGTGCGGAATTTTGTCGAGCACGACGCCAATATGTTTCAGAAAATGTTTGGCAAGGCGCCCACTAAAACACACTAATGAAGAAAGCCAAAGCACGATACCGCCAAAACAGCAAAAGCGGCAACGCCACAAGAAGAGCAAGAATAACGACACCAACAATAAACAAAGAAGAAAATAAGACAATGGCAGCAGCGGTGGTCAGAGAATTCCATGATAACCTCAACAAAAACAGGAAGGAATGTCTGCTTTTGGGTAACCGAAGACGTAGATACCCTTGCCGATCGATTAAGTAATAATCATAATGTTCCAATCGTTCCAATAACAAACCCCACTTCAGGGGTACCTTAACAATCTTAATAAATATATCTCTATGCCATGCAAATGGCCAATTTGTATGCTTCATCTTCTTGTTTATATTGTTAAATTTCCTTTTCTAATTTTCTTGATTGTTTTTTGCTCTTTTGTGTGTTTTCATAATTTCCCACACACTCGGCTGGCTGTTGATTACGAGAACAAGAGGATCAAAAGCGTTGCGTATACGCCCCGCTGGCCATGTCAACAGCAACAGCGTCCAAACACAAAATTCACATAAAAATAATATTAATATCTATGCGTGATATTAGACAGCAAACATACTTATAAATATTTTCAATGTTAGACCACAGACTAAAAATAATCTTGTGTAAAATGTTAAGGAATGATTGGAAGCGGCAGGCCTCTGCCAAGGTGAGCAGCAGGAGACGAGAAGGAGATGATGGGAAGGCATGGAGGTGGTGGAGTGTGTTAGATATATCATTTCAAAATCCAATTAAAATTTTTCGCACGCTTCAAAAATAAACATCAGAACGAGCGCCGAGCATCGAATGAACCTCATTCACTTTATTTTATTATCGCATATCAGCATCTAGATAATTATGTATGGATACTAGATTTTATGTTGTTGTTTGTTTGCGTATGGTATAATGTTTGCCTGTTTCATTGAACGCTCGATAAACAGCATCCGCGCGAGTGGACATGAATAGAGGACCCCTGCCAGAGGCAGAGACCCCATGCCAACTCGAATCGGGGGAATACTTCAATCTTTAGCTTCAGCGCCAATTAAACAGCTGCACGCTGATCGGCTGCTAATTGCCTCACGTGTGAAGGGGCACATCTGGGTGGCTGTGATTTACATTTCCATTTAATTATCGAACACTTTGCCTAATGAGAGCGCGCCACCCATAAACATTTGCTCCACAGCAGACGGTCCTCATCGAATGGAGTGGTTCTGCCTACCCATACTTGTGTGTGCTGACTTTTATTTATAATTTTTATTGCACATAATGCTTAAATGCCTTTTGAGAGTTGCAGTTTCTTTTTTGTACTCGTACTTCCCCAGAGAATTGGGTTAATAGTCAGCATCGAGTGTGTGTGAAGCATTCTTTTATTCTCATTTGCCTTTGTTTTTTATGATTCAAAAACGCAAAGTTATAATTTGTTCAAGTTGTGACCAACATTTCAGCATGAATTGAAGCAATAAAATGAAAACTTTTCTCTGTGAGTGAATATACAAACAAAACTTAATTGTAGGTTGGGTTTAAGGCACAACCAGTCGACGAGGCAGTCACCAAATTGAGGCCTCCAATAGGGTTTTCTCTGTAAGTAAGTTCTGTAATAAATAAAGACCTTATCCTGACCAAATGGGAAACTTCATCAAACAAAAACAAGGCCGTTGGCACCAGAATTGTCCAATATTTTTCGGAGAAAATAATGCAAATGTTTCTGTCAGTTGGTAATTAATCCAGTTCCTAACCACAACCTTGATTTTGCTGGGAAATAATGTGGAAATAATTGTTGAATGGAAATGTCCCTAGAGGGGAATCATTTAGCTCGACTGCCCAATCATTTAGTGTCCATCAATCAATTAATAAATTGCTGCTCTGGATGTGTTTAGGCCTTTGGGGACTTAACTACATGAAATTCATCTGAAATGATGGTAAAACCCCACACAATTTTAGTACGGCCTAATGCTGATGTTTTCTGTACTTTAGTTGGATAACCCTTGTCACTTTTTCAAATGTTGAAGTCCCTTCCCTGAGGGGAAGAACACACTATATATGTATTTATTTGGTTCCGTCTTTCACTTGGCTTGGGGATTATCCCTATGTGCTTGAATGACTTTTTGATTCTGCCATTTTAGATTGAAACTATTTGTTAGTCGCCTAAAAATAGCCCCGTGCCACAGCCGAGTTGAAGGCACAAAAATTAATCACATTTTGATGACAAATCATTCGAGGAATGTTCACGGATACTGGCGATTGTAGCTGCGCGATGCACTCAGACTCTGAATGCATTTGATTTAATAAAATATACGATTAAAAATAAAACAGAATGCTTGGCACAGTAAGTGAGCATTAATTTAATACAGAGAGCCGAAATTCTCAGGTCGTGTCGGAAAATGCAACAAAATAACTCAAAAAAAAGAAAATCAAATTCAGATTTAGATTCAGAATCAGATTGGGATGCGGATTCAGAAATGCTTGGCAAGTGTAATAAAATTAGTCACACGGCCAGTGCCAGCGGCAAGACACAGCAACCGACTAATGCATACGATTAATATTATGGATGGGGTCGCAAAAGGGTGGCAAAGAGGTTCTCGGCCGAAGCTACTTAGAGATGACAATCGGCATGATGAAGATTGGAATGGGGATGATGAGTGAAAGGCAACATAAAGTGCACAAACGCCAGGCATAAATCACAACGCCACCGTCTGAATGGATGTGGGAAAGGGAACGGGTGGTAGAAAATAAAATATGTTAATTAAATAAAGATGCGCACACTCATTGGCATCCATGGATGGATCGGGAGGGGGTACTCTCTGGGAAAGTGCAGACGCAGACGCGAAAACTGTGACGCCGGCCAGCCAAGCGAAATCTTGGCCAACGCCACAACGGACACGCCTTGTGAGAGACGGACGGCGACGACGACGACGACGACAACGAAAACGACAACGACGACGACGACAATGGTTGCACTTTTGCCAAAAACCCAAGCCTCAGCCCCACCAAGGAATCGCATGCATTATGCACGGCAAGAAATGTCGAAATAAAACGACAAGTTTTGCAATACGAAACATTACATGTGCTCATCATTAGAAGGAGCCATCACAAACACATACACACACACACACACACACACACACATTAATATACTCGCATACACATGTAGTTCTGAGGCAGGGCCATACTTTGGCACAATCATCCACGTTTCATCTATTGTTCAGCGGCTGTTGCCTGCCGTACTCGTTGCCGTTGCCGTTGCTGTTGCTGTTGCTATTGCTGTGGCATAGGTTCCACTTCAAAAAACATAAAATACGCGCCGCAAATATATTTTTAGCAATCCGCGCTCGTTTGATTTACGATTTCATTAAATCAGCTAATGGACATTGGACATACTCCTCTTATGCCTCTTATGAGAGCCAGAGTAGAGCAGCAAACGCAAACCTGTCCGATCATCAGCATCATTATAACGACTCGACTCTCCTCTCTCAGGCACACACTCGCAGCCCTGCGTATACTCTGCTGCTGCAGCGTTTTATCACCCCAACAGATTGGCGACCACCTGTCCTTGTCTGTACAAATAGGAACAGCCGCCATGCCACTGCCACGCTGGCATGGTACAGCCACAGCTACAGGCCCTACCTCTGCCACTTCCTTTGCATGTGGCCGAATCTGTTGTTGCTGCTGCTGCCAGAGGCCTTACAATTATGTTTTGGGCCATGCCGATGACTAAGTTTCTGCTCTGCACATTGTATCTTTTGTCAAATTCCTAAGCGCATTAATGAACAACCTGGTCTGGTATGGTATGAATTCAATGAATCGATAGATTTGGTCCATTCAAATTGGATAAATATGTATGTATGCTTCACCTGATTCAAACAATCTCTTGTGCTGTAGCCATCACATTGTCTAATTGAAATTCTCGTTTCAATAGCAACATTGTTGCAAATTTGAGGCCTAGCTGCTCGCAGTGTCTGCAGATGATTAGAATTGGTGCATTTGTGGCAATATTGTGTGGCTCGAATGGCAATCAGGAATTCTGTTTAGAGCAAGTTGGATTAGGGGGAGCGCTCAGGCATTGCATTCAGCTCGAATGGAGAGCTTTAAAATTTATTTATTTTAATGCTAGGTGGGAGATGGAAACTCGTCAACTTTCGTATTTTATTGGTCATAAACTCTTATTGTACCACACGGAAGATTTGTCAGAGTGTTTGGTTCCTTTATGGCCTGTCTCAGGGAATTTATTTAAATTATTTTTTATGAAGCAGCATCAGCTGCCGCATCTGAAATGATGTTCGCGCCACACGTGCCACAGTTGACGAAAATAAGTTGTTGCCTCGGTAACCAGAAATTAATAGTTCATCAAACGGCGGCAAATGCTGACAGATAAATGACGCGTCGGCCATCCTCTTCCCCATTCCCAACGTACGTCGAGACGCCAGACAAACTATGGGACACAAGAAGCGATACATAGGCGTATTCGTAGTCGTATTTTCCAAAAAACTCGATGCTGTCCATTCGCATTCCTCAGCATCCCTTTCCCCTGCTCTGGCATCAGATGTATGTTGTTTGAGAATATGTACAATACATATTTCTAGACGGATTGTTTGAATTTTTTTGTTTTTTGTTTGCTTCCCTGTGGCAGTGGCAGTGGCAGACATGAGTAATTACAATTCGAGCATAACTTGACTTTCACTTTATCAGCAATAGATCAACCCTCTCTCCTCCATAGATCATATCCCATTCCTTCCCTTCAGCCTTCAGCCTCCGTCTTTCCTTTTCGCTTTCCACTTGACGCAACGGAAAAATATTACCGCATATGCCATATACTAAAAAAGACATCCACGTAAAAGCAAAATACAAATATTTTAAATAAATAAGAAATTCCTTTTCCCCATTTTACGGTGACGTCAATTGTCTATTTAGTCATAAATTTGACTGGCAGCCATTGCTCATTGAATGAACCGCTATCATTTCAAGGGGGCGAAAGGTGCTTTGGGGGATCGGTGGAGTAGAAAATTACATATGAGTAAACGAGTACGAACGGAAACCATAATCAAATATTGAGTCGGCAAGAAAATGAATATTTTTTCGTCTGAATGATTTTTTCAAACAAAAAGGAACCGGATATTAGAACATTATCTAAGGGTTTCATCTATGCTCATTATATTTAGTAATACTTTAGGGTGGTTACTTGATAAAGTGGTTCGGCAGAAACAAACAAAAAACTCCACCCCACAATTCAACATACAAATCCTCTCTTGTGGAGTCTTCAATCAACAATAAAGTTTTGTATGTTTTTAGCTCGAGCTGCAAGTTGGATAAACCCAATTTTATTTTTTCTCTGCCATTTTTCCATGATTATATTTACTTTATTCATACAACAATATACTCGTAAACTGACGATCGGATTTTACCAATTCACAAATAGTTTTTTTTATGCATGGACAACGAATTTCCCCTGAAAACCAACCGAAACAATATTTAAAGTTTATTCCCAGAATCAAGGTTTTGGGAACTGGGTTTCCCATGAAATTCTGTAATAAAATGAAATGAATTTTCTAACCAAACAATGGGGTAAATTCCATTAGTTTAGGCCAGAGGTAGCTCAGTGGGCCCCACATGACGAGAACAACGTCATTGAACTTTGAACACAAATTTTTGGTCTGCTTTTTGTTGTCAGTGCAGGGAACAGGGTACACAGATTTTGTTTGGCTGGCAGCACGTTTCTGCCGCGTGAATTTATCACAGAGCTCAGTGCCAAAGTGTTGTGCGGGTGTTGGTATGGTGTATCTCTCTCTGTGTGCTTTGGTATCTCTGTGCATGAGTGGGAATGAGTGTGTGTGTGTGTACAAGTATGTGTGTGTTTGTCAGCACATATTTTAGATGCTTGTTAATACCAGCCATAAATAAATTGGGACGTTCATCAAAGGAAGAAGAGGTGGAGGACCACTCTCAGCGCACAAAGAAAGTCATCGTCATTATCACTATCATCACATAGCACAATATTGGGCGCACTCTTGTGATCTCTAGTGCCATTAAATCGTATTCCCCCACCCGCTTGTTAGTACGGAGTTTAGTTTTGTTAGTTTTGAAAGGAACACAGAACTTCAATTAAATCAAAAACTCAAATTAAACTGCAGGAATGTGTAGAGACGAGAAATATCTAACGAAAGGGTTGTTCTTATTGCTTATTATCCACTGTCTGGCTTACCTTTCGAATTGGGGCTGCATTTGCGTTTTGCGCCGCTTCCCACGGTGCGTATGATGAATGTTGATTGTCGTCGTCGTCGAGGCTGACGCTGAGGCTGAGGCTCCTTCGTTGTCAGCTACTTGGGGAGACTAATCTGCGGCTATGGCTTTTTATGTGTGCTCTCTATATACACATATGTACGTGCGGGGTATACGAGTACATGTATCCATGTATACACACATGGGGATGCTATACGTTGCTCGCTGACTGTGACATTGAATCGCTTTTCCACTAATGCTACTGCTGCCGGTGGTGCTGCTTCTGATGCTGCTGCTGTTGCTGTTTCTTGTTAATGCTTTTCTTTCGTTTCGTTTCGTTTCGTTTGGCTTTTGTTTTATTTCACACACGGACACGGACACGGACACAAAAGGTGGGCCACAGGCAGGCAGGCAGCCATATTTGCCTTCTCAGTTTCACACACGGCCTTCCATCTTTATGTACACACAGACACACACGAACACGCACACACAAACAAAGTCCTTAAATTTCTGGTATTGCCTTTCTCAAAGGATTATGATGTTTAAAAAGTCGTAGTTTACATTAGTTTAGGGTTCATGCTTTGTAAAGAGGACGGCTTGACACGCATTTTTCGATTATATCTACACATCTTACTCTGCAAATGAAATCAATATGATTGTAGAATCGAGTTTGGGAAGAAATGTACGCTGAAAGCATTTCGCTCCCTTGGCAGTTCTTAAAAGTAAAGTTAACAAAATTTAATTGGCTTTATTATCGCTTTTTTGGGCTGCCATTCTTGAATGCATTCTGGTTTTATGTAATTGCTTTGCTTCATTAAACAGTTTATGAATTTTGTGTGCTTTTCTCGCTGGAGTTTCGACTTCACTGCATTCTTCGTTATTACAATATAAAACACATTTTTATACTTGGCCAACAACTTTGGCCATCTGCAATAACACGGACAAAAAAAAAAAGAGAGCAAAGCAGAAAGTAATAATAAAAGGGAGAGAAAACCCGAAACAGAATCAGAAAGAGAAAGAGAAACACTTGCTCGAGGCTCCGACTCCGCCTCCACTCCTACTGCTCCACCTCCACCTCTCCTCTTTTAGAACAAAAAGCAGGGGCATACAACAACAAAAAAAAGCTTTTAAGAACTGTGGGCCGTTCTTGGGAAATTACTTAAGTTTTCAATGCGTTTTACTCAATTTGACTTTGGGTCGTGGCTGACTTTTCCTCTCTTTCCCCACTGTATTCCCCTGTCTCTGCCCTTTCTACTGCTGTTGTCAGAATTGGCGCATTAAGCGAAAAAAAAGTGAGGCCACAAAAAAAGAGGAAAAGTTGGAAGGTTGGAAGGTTGAACCCAGAAGCGCCCTAAAGTGGAATGGGTTGGCGGCTAAACAAGTTTCCTTTGGCTGCTGCTGCTGCTGCTGCTGCTGCTTCTCCTGTTGTGGGTTCTTATCGCTGTGTTTGTATTAAATACACACAAACACACAGGCACACATAAAGAGAAGTCAAAATAAATCGATAAATTCTACATAGATACACAACACAGCATCCAAGAGCAGCAGCAATAAACAGCCTACGAACAGTAGGCAACACAAAATGTTTTTCGTTTGCCTCCTTGAATTGTCCTTTCAGCCAAGCCACCCGAGGTGGTGGGAGAGAATGGGAATCCCCCGCCTGCTCCACCACCACCCACATCCCAAGCTACACTCTGAATCCAGCCCCTACTCCTCCTTGGGGCTCTCCTCTCCATTCATACGCAGGCCGAATACGAATGCCGAGCCTCGTTCGTTTCGTTGATTGTATCTGTGTCTGAACTGTGCTTTTGTATCTGTATTTGTGTTCTGTTCTTGCATCTGTATTTGTACTGTGTATGCTTGTATCTGTGTCTGTTTTGCGTTTACTTGGATGTGTGTTCGTTTATTCGCACGCCTGACTGTCTGCCAGTTCGTTTTGGTCTGTGTATGTCTGTGTGTATGTCGGATCGGATGCTGTTGTTCTGTACTCCACATTTCGCTTCGTTTGCTTTGCGCGTAAGCAGGTACACACTCACACAGATGTATACAGATGTAGATATGTTTTGTCGAGCAACTCCTACATTTTGTTGGGAAAAATCAATTAAAATTTAACGCACGTCTCGTCAAAACGCACTCGCATCTCGCATTCTGCCAGACACCTTTCACATCAAAATACAATCCCTCCATTCGAACGTTCAGCACACAATTTAATTTGTCTAATTTGAATTTTAATTAAAAACTTTTAAGGGTTCAATAACTTGCAAAATACTCGTAACGCCCCACAAAAAAAAAACAAAAAAAGAGAGAAGCGAGAAGCGAGAAGAACAAATTCAAATAAACATTTCTTAGGGCTTAAATGAAATTCGGGGTCTCATTTCCATGTAACAGCTGTCTGTCAGACCCCCAAAGAGGCGTGGGAGGGCATTGGAGGACAGAGATGTGTTTAAAGTTGTTATGCCACTTTGTTGCTAAATCAAGTTAAACTTTTCATTATATGGGGTGTGACTTTTTAATTGCCTTAAATGCTAATGCCAGGTGCCAAACAGTCCTCTGAGAGGACAAAGTGTGCACAGCAAAAGTTTCGATTGGCTTAAACAGGCGGGGGGCTCTTTCCAGCACTTTCCCTCAACGAATTTAAGCAACGCTCAATGAATGTTTTTCTCTGCTTCTGCATTCGTATTTTGTTTACAATACATCGTTTGAGTACACTGAGAAAAGAGATGTTTTTTTTGAGAATTTGAGAATTTGAAACATTTTTGCGTATATGGGAGAATTTTGAATTTTTAGATAACGCAGTTTCTCGTACTATCCAGTCGAAATGTATTATTTCCGAGTGTATATAAAGCTCTGTGTAAACCCAAAGAGAAATCATTCAGACGAGTATTTTTCGAAATTCGAACATCTCCAGACTGATGGCCAATTGATGGCCACTAATTATGTATACACCTAATGTGCAATGATATATCAGTATACTATATGGGACATAGCCATGTAGTCGGGGGCTGCTTTGGATGCGCTTTTACAGGCACCGACAATGTAAATAAACAATCTGAAAATCTCACATGACTCTGACAATATTTGGACGCTCATCATATTTTACTTTGAGGCGTTGTAGGCACTGCCCCAGAAAGCGGCACACCTCCCAACCACACCCACAGCTCATAAACGACGCACATACACACTCGTTCACATTTTCCTGATTTCTTTTCAATCTTTGTAGGATGTTGTAAAATAATTTAACGACAGCAATTTTCCCTTGTCGCGGATGACATTCGTTTTGCCACTGGTCTATGCCTATAATATATGCATGGAAATTGGATGGCAATTTCATTTATTCGAACGTTCAAATATATTTATTTAATGTATTTTCACTCGTTTCTATTTACAGAAATAGAATTCGATTTTTATTAATAAACGGCGTTCAATGCAAATGGGAATTGGCGGGGAATCCAATAAATCTCACAGCCAGGAACGAGAATGAAACCTGAAAAGTGCTCCAAGGACACAGCCACAAATGCACCGGATGCAAATTGCTTCCGCTGCAACCTGATTTTGTACTCTCTCAATTTGCCACTGACCGAGCCAATAACGGATGAAGTCACAAGAGCCCGGATTTAACTGATTTGTTGCTGTGCCCTGCCCGTTGTCATGGTAATCCCGGGATACTCCACATGCAACTCTGGAGTTCTATTATTAGATCGAGCTGTACATTTGGCCCTTGGCGGCCAGGTGCAGGGTGCAACATGCAAATGCATGTTGTTGTGCATGAATAGCTAGAACCGAAGACTAACAAATGAATGACATTCAACTTTCGGTCGGCTTGTCATCGGTTAAGTGGCGTTAAATGGGTGAAGGTCACAGCAGCCAGGGCTGCACCGTTAGCCCAACGTCAGTGCCAGTGCCAGTGCCAGTACCAGAGCCAGTGCCAGCACCAGGACAAGCCCACCGAGGACATTCGTGGATAGTGTGGGTGAATGGGGTGGATGGGATGGGCCATTAACAATATTCAGAGGCCGTAAAATCAGCAGCAAACTGCAGTGAAGGTAAGCAAACAAACCAACAAACAAACACACACAGATGCACACCAATACCAAACAAATATACAATCACAAACATACGGATATGTATATGTTTGTATGTATGTACATAGGGATAAGCCAAACAACCAAAACAACCCCCACCCTCTAGCGAGGGAGGGTCTCCTCCGTCTTCCCAATGGTCATGTTTACTCAAACTCAAACACAAATGCTTTCATAATTTCAGACCATCCCTACCCCAGCCCATTCTACACCACACACACACACAAACACATACTAACACACACGCACAGATACACAAATACACGCATAAATCTTCAGCTGGCGCCATTTCACTCCTTCGTTGGAACTATAAAAGCCCCAGCCACCGTACTGTCTGCGCTGGCAACCTCCTCAGTAACATCAATGTTTTGCTTGTTGTCGTTTGCTTTTCCTTTTCCCAGCTCCAGTCCTAGTCATTGCCACTGCCCCTGCCCCTGCCTCTCTACTCCATCCGCCATCTGCCACCCCCCCTGTGGCAGTACCTACAGCACATCGCCAACGAAAACCCCCCTAGGAAAGCAGCATCCTTCCAATTACTCACACATTCAACGAGCACTCATTTAAACGAAGCACCCAACGCTTACAGCATAACGTCAAAGTTAACTCGGTGGAGCGCAACGCTTGGCAAGGAGATGGTGGCAGTGGGGGTCCGTACGTACGCAACGAGAGAGATAGAGAGAAGGCAGAGAGTGACAGAGAGAGCGAGAGAGAGAGAAACAGTGTGTGGCATCCACTCGTGCCACACTGTTCTGCTCGTGCGTTCGTGCTGCCCGTTCGTGCGTCCTCGCATCGGGCATCCTTTTGGCAAGAATACTCGTTGATGATGTACCATGGGCTGGAGGTCGGAAATTGTCGGATGAAATTATCAACATTTTGTTGGCTGATATAATTCCTATGAACACAACAATTACCATTAAATTAAATCAATTTTCAAAGAGGGAAATGTCGGCTCATTTGAGTAACAATTCTTATCTTTAGAAAATTTGAATCGATCATTCTCGGATGTGGTGTCTTAGATTGGGCTCGACCACACATTTGCTTTAAACGGGGTTGCTTTATATATTCGATCCATTTGGTTCTTGGTTCTTTAAAAAGTTCACTCAGTGGATTGATATTTAATCCACAAACAGTAGAACATTGTTTAAAAAGAGAAAGCCCGATTTCGAAATGCAACTCATTGAATCTTTAATTTTGTATAAAAACTTACAGACTCTTCACATATTATAGTTCAACAAAAATCCAAACTTTGCACTGTCAAGGACTAATGCACACCACTGTACACTCCCACACACACACACATACACAAACAGGGAAACCATTATCGGCACAATGTTGGAGGATTGTTATACTTGTGCGAGGATGCGGGTCCATTCCATTACAACATATCGAATCTTGTTACAGCATTGACACAGTGTGCAATCGTCCTTTCTTTTTCTCTTTTCTCTGTTGTTCTTTTTTTGTGTGCAAATTTACGTGTTTTTATGTATAGCTGTATGTGGGCTACTATGTTAAAAGTTTTTTCTCCATAGAGAATGGCCACACCCCCCCTTCGAGCATCGCTACCAGCATCCCTCTTCCCTTCCATCTCATCCAATCTCTCATCCCTACGCAAAGACGCTAGCAGCAACTTGTTTGTGCTCATGTATGCGAAAGTAGGAGTGTGTGTACGTATGTGTGTGTGTGTGTGTGTGTTTCGGGTGGTGATGGAGGGGGGTGGTGTCTTGGCAAAGTTTTTGGCTTTTTTTATTTTCTTTTTCTGTTATTTAATTGTTTTTGTATTGTTCTTGTTGTTGCGACTCATGTTTGACTTCTGAGTTGTCGTTGTAGTTGTCATCGTTCTTCTATAGCCGCCATTCCCTTACATATATAGAAGGTATTACGGCTTTGAGTAGATGTTTGCAATGCACAATATATAGCATTGTAAAGAAACAGTCCCTATGGCTGGAAACCTCCGTTAGCTGTATGTACATACATACATACTATATGGGTTGGAAATGTTACTGATTCCCACATAAATAGTTGTATTGTATCCCAACATTCATAAAAACTTTCTTTTCTAGACTATAAATTTGCAATTCTGTGGCGGTACATTTCGCACTCTTTCGTTATCTAAGTATCTGAAACTCTGATCAAGCATTTTAATTCGATTATATATTTTTTCGAATCAACGGTATCCCATCCATACATACTAGCAACTAAAGCGAAATATCTCTAAATTAATTACTTATATTATAGTGTTTATTTCGGAGTCTAATTAGACTAATTAGTTTGAATCTGCTCCGTTTTAAAGAAAGAAATAGAATTGATCAAATTGAATCTCTTTATCATATCATATTGAGAGCAAATGTATGATGTTTGTATAAATAATCAAAACACTTCTAGCAATTTCAGATTCCTATTGCATGTAATTACAGAATAACTTAACGACGCTTAGCTAAATCAGACACAACCATAATATCTCAGCATTTAGGGTATCGAAACGGTATCCACCCACAAATGGTAGCTTACTTTTCTTGTTTCTGTTGTTGCCACTTGTCGTGGCAACTTCGCTCGCTGTTCGTGTATTTGATAACTTTCGTTTTAACTGTCAATGACGGCAATTGAAAGTTGCCAGATTGTTGCAAGCTCTCAACCACCGTTAGAGTCCAGGACTCGACTTTAAATGGAACTTTTTCGGGCAAAGCTTTAAGAGAGATTTGTTGGTGCCATGAGGGTGGGGGCTTACAGGATGGGCAAAAGGATTATCCCGTAGCATCCGCACCCCACCCACCAGATGGTAGTAAAACACTCACTCACATACACACACACTTGCATAAAAAGTGGAAACAGAAAACATACTCACACACACACAGACATTTGTCAAACGTAAAACTATGTTGGGGATGTCGCTCTGACAGCCAGCTGGGCGGCCAACTTGCCACACAGATGCCACCCAGTAGCGAGCGCCACCTCCTCCAGCATAATACATGTGTGTGGATGTAGATGAACGTCCGTATGTATTTATATATACATATACGAAGAGTCACATAATCCCCACGCACACACACACACATAGTACACAAACTTGCAGAGGGAGAGCGAGGGAGTGCGAACGAGATGGATGGACAAAAACACAGTTAGCAATTTACTGTATTTCTATTATGTATGAATTTTTCGTGTGTGCCAGCAAGCAGCATTACATCTTCTCTTCTGTGTAGGATATTCTTTTTAATACTCTTATTTTTGTCGTGTCCTTCCATTGAAAAATGGCAGCCCAGAGTCCTTAATGCCGTGCATTATACAGTTATACACACGAATACACCAAAAAAGAGGAAAAACTTTCAACTAAAATGATTTGTTTGCAGTTTTAGGAAACTTGGTTGCTTTTCTGTCGCTTCTTTTGTCAACTTTTTCAAAAATCAATGTGCGAGTAACATTTTAGAGATTGGATTGGATTTTCTCCAGGTTTCACAGCACTTTTCTTTCTTGATTTCTTTCTTTTCACACGAAGCTACCTTTTGTTGTTTGAAAATTATTGAAATATCATTTATTATATGTTATATATACACGCGTTTATTTATTTATACCTATGTATGTATATGCATCGAGTTTTTGAACGTTAAAAGTTTAGTCAGCTTTGCTTCTTGTTTTGCCGTTGCTTTCCTGCTCTATCTTGTCTATATGTGTGTGTTGTTTTTGGGTTTTTTGTGTTTTTGTAGTGTAGAAAAAATTAAAAACGCGCCGTTGGTATAAAAATGTTTTTAGCTAATGCGATTTTAACGTTTTGCATGCGAACCAACAACTATTTTGGCCAAGTGCGCGCTGCCAAAGCAGAAGCTCTCTGAACGAACTAACGAACGGCCGACGCGACGAATGCCGATGGATGCTATATATATTGCATGGATATATGTTTGCTGGCGCAGCGCGCAAAGATAACGGCTGCTCTGGCACGCTCTGAGAGATGCTACGGGGAGATACAAATTGTTGTTTGGATGCTGGCGGCTGCGCAATAATCCCACCTGCCAGCATTGCCAGATGCGCCTCTGCTCGACGGTTTGCCACTCACAGCGAACGCAACGCCCGCGCGTTTTAAATCGGATAACGCTCTCGGTGTTTGTGCTCGGCGGCGTCTGTAGCAATTATAATTTATGACTTAACTGGAAAGGGGAAATCATAAAAAGAACATCAGCATTGATCACGTGAACCACCACTCTCGTGTTCAGGCAGGCGGATGCGCAGGCAAACGGATGGGATAGGGTGCACGTTTCACTTGTGGGATGAGAGGCGCAGGCAGACGACGTCGGGTCTTAATGATAACGAGCACTATTGAAAACAACAGTTTTCGAAAAACAAATACAGTAAGAACTCGCTAAACGTAAATATTATGATCGATATCAAGTGCAGAATACATTCAAGAGCAAATATCTATGGAAAGCCTTGAATAAAATAAGTTTTCACGACATTTTCACAAAAGAATTTTCTAACTGATACAAATTGTGAACTATTCTCGAGATATGTATCACGGGTAGGTTCTACTGTTCACTGTACTCAAAACAAAACCACACAACACTACTGGCGGCACTACGATCGCCGCTGAATTTTTCCTTTATCAGGTCAGGCTGCCGGCATTGATGACTTCTTACGAAATCGGGCATCTCATTATGAGTAGAATGTGAGTAGCCTGACGTTCTATAAATATCGCAGGTCTCGTGTCAAACACTATCAGTGGCAAGGGAAACGTGAACCGCAACGCATTGACATTAGAGCAGGAAAACTCGTAACGATGAGCCTGCAAATCTTCCCAATCCTCTTCTGCCTGTGTGCGCTGGTCAGTGGTCGAGGTAAGTTATCTAAGAGTGTGTCTCGAATTTAAACTAACGGAACTGTACCTCCATAATTAGTGCTGGACACTCGGGAAACAGAGCGACGCATGCATCCGCTCTTCTCGGCGGGATCAGCTGGCAGTCGACTCAAACGAGCCATGCCGATGATCGTGTTTGATCCGCTGAAGGCGGAGGAGCAGTACGCCGAGTACTGGCAGGGACTGGCGCATCAAACCCTGGATCAGCAGCTGGAGAGTAAGTTGAGGCTGAACACCCAGCTGGCCAAGAATGTGATGCTGTTCTTGGGCGACGGCATGTCCATACCCACGCTCACGGCGGGACGCGTCTACTTGGGCGGCGAGGAGAAGCAGTTCTCCTTCGAGCAGTTTCCCTTTGTGGGCCTGAGCAAGACTTACTGTGCCAACATGCAGGTGGCAGACTCCGCCTGCACGGCCACCGCTTACCTCGGAGGAGTGAAGGCCAATTACGGCACGGTGGGCGTGAGTGCGGCCGTACAGGTGAAGGACTGCCTGGCCCAGGGCCAGCCGGCGCACCATGTGGCCTCCATTGCCGCGTGGGCCCAGCGACAGGGAATGGCCACGGGTCTGATCACCACCACCTCAGTCACGCACGCCTCGCCGGCGGGAATATACGCACACTCGGCCAATCGCAATTGGGAGAACGATGCGGAGGTGATAGCGGACAATGGGGATCCCAGCCTCTGTACGGACATTGCTGCTCAGCTTATAAGCAATCCGGTTGGCCAGAAACTGAATGTAATCCTGGGCGGCGGTCGCCAGAACTTCCTGCCCAAGAGCGTAAGGGATGTGAGTGGTGCACCGGGCCGACGTCTCGACGGACGCAATCTCATCGAGGAGTGGAAGCGCCAGCACACCAACAGTGCCCACTACGTCCAGACGCGAAGCGAGCTGCTTGGACTATCCAATCACACCTCCCGAGTGCTGGGCTTGTTTGCGCCCTACCACATGCCGTACCACCTGGACGCCGATGCGGAGGAGCATCCCACGCTGGAGGAGATGGTGCAGGTGGCCATGGGCATACTGGAGCGGCAGAGTGCCGGAAGGGGCTACTTCCTGTTTGTAGAGGGCGGCCGCATCGATCACGGACACCATGACACACTGGCTCTGCGCGCCATAGACGAAACGGCCGAGTTCGACAAGTCAGTGCGATGGGCTCGTACCCACAGCAGCACCGATGACACTCTGATCGTGGTCACCTCGGATCACTCGCACACCATGTCGCTGGCGGGTTATTCCAGCCGCAAGAACGACATCTTTGGCATCAACAACGGTCAGCTGGCAGCGGACGATCTTCCCTATGCAACGCTCAGCTATGCCAACGGACCCGGCTACAACTCCAACTATCTGCGAGAGGGTGGTGCCGTGAAGCGGAAGAATCTGCGGGCCATCAACATGAAGAACAAGGACTTTATGTTCCCCAGCACGGTGCCGCTGGAGTCGGAGACTCATGGCGGCGATGATGTTGCCGTCTTTGCCAGTGGACCCTATGCCCAGCTCTTCACTGGCGTCTTTGAGCAGCACTTTATCCCCCATGCAATGGGCTACGCCTCTTGTTTGAGCGATCGCAACATGTGTGTGGATGGAGGCATGGCGCGGAGACCGCGCTAAGGCGGTTGTCGTAACTATCAGGAAATATTGTATTATTCTCAAATGAGAGCCTTTAGGCTAAGTAATAGTGTAAGGGGAGGGATACTTAAAATATATATTTTATATCTGAATTAATTAATTAATGGAAATAGGGTATACAAATGTACATAAGCAGCAAAAGTATGGTGGCCGTGTAGATAACACGTACACAAATGTTGAGTAAAATTATCCCTTTTGGTTTGATATTGACTTTAGAAACAATTCTACAAAAGAGTGACCTCGAAATAAGCCAGTCTTATAGCAAATTGATGCATCAGTTGGATAAAATGCTTGGTTCAGTGCTGAGAGTCAAATCTAGCTAATAATAATGAACGGAATATCAAAATCGAGATATAAGATTTTCGATCATGGACACAGCACAATCGAAAATAGAGTGCCCAAAGTTCGTGTTCCATCTCGGTATATTTTCAAAGTTAGAAGGTATGTTTTGGTATATTTCTGCTGCACATGCGGTATATTTAATCGACACATCCGCGGCCACACTGGTACATTCGCTGACTTGGAAATTGTTTACTAAATGGAATTTAATGGAAATTTACTAAAATAAAGTGAGTAACAAACGCATAGACTAGACATTAATGTAATTCATGAAATGTGCGCAGTTGAGCCAGAGTTGGTGCGGGGTGCCTTTTGTGTGTCAGCAACCAGTTTAGTGCGACTTGCGCTCCAGAGAGATAATTTCGATGTGTGTGTGCGTGTGTGTGCATTTGTGTGTGTATATATATAATAAAAACAATAACAATTTACACGCAATGCAAAACATCAAAAAAGTTGGATCATTTCGCACGCCGCCATCACCATTGCGTTCCTTACCAACACTTTCGCTCGGGGATTACGTTGTCCGAACGCTGGCTAGCATCATCATTTCAGGGCTCGCAGCTTGATTTATTAATAATTATTGTCTATATGTAGTGGTACGGTACGGCACTGCTGGGCTCCCCGTTTGGGTAACGAACGTCATTCACCTTGACTTGTGTGCTCTGCCAGGTGGAGCGTTGCGTCGCGTCTGTCCAAAAGTCAATTCCCCGCTCAAATGTTGATTTCTGCTGCGCTTCATTTCACATGAGGCTCTTCAGAACAGTTAGTCAATGTATCCATGGAGCATGTGCTATAACACGTCGACAAGACAATTTAGTGGCTATCGATGGGGGATGGCTTATCAGCTGCCACAAAAGATCCAGCGATAAGCGAGCCACTGACTGCCATTCGGACATTATGCCCGACAATATGTCTCAAAGAATCGGATATACTAAGAGAATGTAGGCAAATATTTGCTGCTGCTGCTACTGCTGCTCTTTATGACTAATTCTGAGGATATTGTGATCGTGCCAAAAGTTGAGAGATTGCTCTTGTGGCTCTTTAGACAATTTTGTGTTTGTTTAATTAAAGATTCCGCATAACAAAACAATGTTTGTGCCCCCCTTGGTGCAAGACCTTTAAACCTGATTAATCGTCAATTTTGTTACACACATACACAAGAGTACACCGATGTATGTATGTACATATGTAAATGCCGATTCTAGCCCGATTCTTGTTTAGTTGTATATTTTCTATTATTAATTGCTGCTCGCCAACGATCAGAGTATTCGCTCGCTCGCTCTCTTGCGCCACTTGTGCGGCGTTTTTGTCCTCTCTTTGCCAACTTTGCTTTGCATTCGGTTTAGTTATTGTTTTTGCCTTGTGCCGTGCAGTTTGTGCAACATTTTCGGGGGTTTGCTGTCTCCGGGTAAATGGATTAAGACATCTTTAAAGCTATTATAGTGTGTATGTATGTATAGCAACGACTCTCCGCTTTGATTCGCTCTTCAGCACTTTCGATTGAACTTTGTTTCGACTTTCGAATGGTCCCACACACACACTTCATTTAATGGTTCGTAATTTCCGATAAATTTAATTTGTTTTTGATATATATAAATATATATACAACAACATCAGACGGCTCCTATTAGGGTATACAATTGATTGCTTTCGTTTATGCTATTTTGCTTACACTAAAGCCTATTCCTATTTGGTCTCCAGCTGAGGCAGATGCATGGGCAGTGGATCCAGTGCTGAACCCGCTGCTGTTGCACGATCAAAGCAGAGAGCATGACGCGGTGAGGTCATCAGTTGACGCACCCCGAAGGCCACATCTTCAAAGGTGATGCGCTCGCTGGGCTCCAGCTGCCAGCAGTTGAGCAGCAGCTGGTAGAGATCCCCGTAAACGTAGGAGGGCTGGGCAGGACGCACAGCCGCTCGTATGGCGTCCAAGAGCTGCTGACTGCTGGCCACCATGTTTGCATAGGGGGTGCCGCCCAGGGCGCAACACTCCCAGGCAACGCAGGCCAGGGCCCACACATCCGACTTGATCGAATGATGCTGATGATTACGCAGGACTTCCGGGGCCAGCCAACGGCTCTGGTCCAGTTGCTCGCAGCTGTTGTGGATGTAGTGCAGTGGTCCGAAGACGCAGAGCTTCACCTTCGACTCGGCATTGATGTAGACGCTGTGCGAGCACAACTGGCGATGCACCACCCGGCAGCTGGCGAGATACGTCATGGCAGTGGCCAGTTCATAGATCCACTGTAGAACCAGCTGCTCGGAGAGGGAGCTGAGTCGCGGAGACGACGCCGCCGTCTGTCGACTTTCGAGGAGTCGTCTCTTGAGGCTCACGCGCTGCAGTTCGAAGACCAGATAGAACCAGTCTGGACTGGCCGAGATGCCATAGAAGTTGATCAGATGCTGATGCCGCTCCAGCTGCGACAGTTCTCGCAACTCTCTAAGCAACTGGGCCTGCGCTATCCCATTCAAATCATCCAATGACAGGATGTGCAGGGCGCAGTCCTTGGCAGAATCGTTGGAAGAAAACTTTCCCGAGACGATCTCTCCGAAGCGACCCTCGCCAATCACATCGTTGACATTCAGGCGAAGAGCATTGCGCGGCAGACGATCAAATCCGTCGACCAGCTGCTGCAGCTGCTGTTTAAAGGTCTCCAGCGAGGACGGTGTGGCCAGTTCCTCCTCCACTAGATAGCCATTGTTCTCGCGCTCAATGATCGGCGTCTGCAGGGTCATCTCGTGGCCATTGCGTCCTCCCAGTCTTCGACCGCTGCAAGTCTTGTAGCGCAGATAGAAGTACGCAATGAGGCTGAGCAGCAGACAGGTGCCGAAGATCACGCAGGTGACGGCCAGGGCCACCACCGAGGACTGACCCTTCTCGAAGGTGGCATAGCTGAAGTCGTCCAGCGAGGTGGTGTGCTGTCCGTGAGTGCTTCGCGTGTACACAGTCTTGGTCACGCCCTCCAGCTCGCTCACCTACAGATCACAAAAGAAAGCTAGAAACGAAGAAAGTAGCAGCTAGAAGGAGGATTACTCACCACTCCCAGGCTCACGTGAACGTGAGCTGCAGGCTGCTCGAGCGGAGCATTGCGGTAGCGTCCGTAGAGCTTGCCATCGCCCACGACAAACTGGCGAGTGCGGTTGTCCTCCGGCCTGTCGTAGTCCAGTTCGGCAGCAATGTAATAGGGCGTTCCATCCTGTTGTGCCTGTTGCCAGCTGCCCAGCAGCTGCTCATCGAATGGCTGACTGATGGCATCGTCCACGTACTCCACAATGATAAGGAGTTTGCTCACGGGCCCATTGTCGTTCTGCACAGGCGCCAGTTCCATGGTGAGGGTTCGATCTGCGCGTGTTAGGATCTTCGGTTGCGGCGGAGCTGGACTTGGGGTGCCCACCTCCGTTCTGGCCGCCAGGCTGTCCTGTCCACATTCCGTCTGTCCCGGCTGCTGTTGCTCCATGCAGATGGCTCTCACCGTGACGTTGTAGAGTGTGGCCGGATGCAGGTCCGTCAGCTCAAACTGCGACTCGGTGCTCTGCACCATGAACTCGGGCTGGGGGAAGGCAGGCAGTGATGAGTAGGTCTTGACGACTTGGGCACGTATCAGGAAACTGGCAATCTGTCGGTTAGGCATCACAGCCTGTGCTCCGGCCAGGAGCAGCTTCCGCGGCTCATAGGCATCCCAGGCGACGGTTAGGCTGTTCTCGGTGCGATTGGCCACTCGCAGATGGTGCGGCGCTGGCTGTCTCGTCAGCGTGGTGGAGTAGTACGAGTGGACACCGACGCCTCCGCAGTACTGCGCCTTGTTGGCCAGGCACCGGGTGTTGCACAGCTGCTCATCCTGCTGATCCTGTGGCTCCAGGCCGTTGGCACAGAAGCATTTCTCCGCCGCCAAAACGGCATAGAGATGACGCTGGCGCTCGCATATCTCGATGCAGGTCTGCGGCGTCTTGGCGTACACCGATTCGTGCAGCAGATCCGTGCGGGCAGTGTAGCAGCCAACGTAGTAGTACACGGGAGTCTGCTCGGACGCACAGGATGCACCTGTCCAAAGCCAGAGCATGGCCACGAGGCAGGCGGCCAGCCGCTTGGCAATTGGAACAGGGCGGTGTCCGCATCCACATTCGAGTCCGAGTCTGCGCTGCATGCTGTCTGAATGGCGAGTGACCCTCGTGGTGGTTTTCCAGCAGTCGAGGAGCACCCCTAGTTGATTAAAGCTAATTAAACACTTTTTCGGACCCAATTTAGGTAAATTAAACGCTTATTTTCGTTTTCCTTTGGCCGCTCAACATTTTTTCAAGCGCTGCTCAGAACACAGCCTCTTCTTCTTCCCGCCGTTCTGTTTTCTGTTGTTGGTGGTTTCTCAGCAACCATTTCATTTCCAGTTGACTAATCGTTGGCTCTGCCGGCGTCGACGCTGGCACAACTGTTGCTGTTACTTTTCAATTTCGTTGTTTACATCGCTATCAAGCAGACCACCGCGTGAGTGCAATAGAGACAACTGGTGCTGTGGTTTTTGTCTTTTGATCGTACGGTTTTCGCTGATATAGAGCTGTGCTGCTCACACACCTGTTTGACAGCCTAGCAGCTTGAGCTCGACTTGGGCAGGTAGCATTTGGAAATGGCATTGCCAGTGCTGAATATTTTTTTGAAAATGCTGCTCCGCGCCAAAGTCTGGCCCAGAGCCATATACCAGCCACAATTTCCAATTTAATTATGTGGCAATGTGTTAATTGTACGGACAGTCGCGTTGCAACTTGCAACCGACAGCTGCTGCTGTCCCCATGCCCCAACGTGTGCCATGCGGGCAGAGTGATCACTCTCTTTTCCACCTCTTGCTCCCACTAATCGCACAGGGGTCTCTCTCTCTCTCTCTCAATCTCACTGCCCTATTGAGTAAGCTCCCATGACTTGCGTGATGTTGTTTTTGTGATTTCGTTGACAGCGCTGTCCGTACCGCTGCTGCTGTCGTTGTCGTTTGTCACCGATTCTAATTCAATTTAATTAAAGAAACATATTCTGTGTGTTTTTAAGGTGGCAATCGCGTGTGTCTGGCATAATTTCCAGATCCCCATGTAGTAGGTGCTGCTGCTCCAGTAGTGGTACGTGGTACGTGCTCAGTGTCTGTTTTGTTCTTTATTTCCAATCGGATTCCAAACCAAAAGCATTGGTCAACTGCGTATCGAAACAAAAGTTTGTCGACGTCATCAACGGCGCAGCAAATGAAATTAATTTTAATGTGTGTGCAGTGTGAAGAATGCAATTGTGCATTATTTAACCTCTCTGAGCCCCAACGATGGAATAAAATATTTAACTACGTAGGAGTATAAAGTGTTTCTGCAAAATGAACTTTCCCTGAGATCGGGGGGCATGGCCTCCATTTACATCTGCTTTTGACAGGGCACATAGTTGGGTTTATTTTTGGCTGCCTCTCATAATTGCAGGCCGCTGCTCCGTGTCTCGTGGCGGTGCCAAGATTTATACAGAACCCCTCCAAAGGTGGAAACGGGCAGAAGCTTGCGCAATTATGGGTTACTCTTTGTGTTTTCGAAATCTATGCTTATTAGTGATTTTCGTCTCGTCTCGTTACAGTTGAACGCCCCGAAATACCAAATTTTGTGAAGCAATAAAAGGAAATATTCTTATAAAATCAATAACTCACCGCGGAAAGACACGAGGATATTGCAATGGGCGGCTCGGCAGTGCAAGTTATCAATGCATCCGAGGAGCACACATTTGTGCTCAACGAGGATGCACTCAGCGAGGTGCTGATGCGGGAGGAGGTCAAGGATCGCTTCGTGTGCGTGGTGTCTGTTGCTGGCGCCTTCCGCAAGGGCAAGAGCTTTCTGCTGGACTTCTTTCTGCGATACATGTACTCAAAGGTAAGTCGGTGCAGTCCATACTTATGCTTATGAATGCTTATCTATGACTCTTTTCTTCTAGTATGTACGCCACGATGTGACAGACTGGTTGGGCGACGAGGCGGAGCCACTGTCGGGCTTTTCGTGGCGCGGCGGCTCTGAGCGCGACACCACCGGCATTGTGATGTGGTCCGACATATTCCTGCATGACTATCCCAATGGCGATAAGATCGCCATCATTCTGCTGGACACGCAGGGAGCCTTCGACAGTCAGAGCACAGTGCGAGACTGCGCCACGGTGTTTGCGCTGAGCACAATGCTGTCGTCGGTGCAGATATACAATCTCTCACAGAACATACAGGAGGACGACCTGCAGCATCTGCAGCTGTTCACCGAGTACGGCCGCCTGGCGCTGGCCGACACCGGCAAGAAGCCATTCCAGCGCCTGCAGTTCCTGGTCCGCGACTGGAGTTTCCCCTACGAGGCGGAGTACGGTGCAATGGGGGGCGATAAGATACTCAAGCGCCGGCTGGAGGTGTCCGATAAGCAGCATCCGGAGCTACAGTCGCTGCGTCGCCACATCTCATCGTGCTTCACCGAGGTGGCATGTTTCTTGATGCCACATCCGGGCCTGAATGTGGCCACCAATCCCAAGTTCGACGGCCGGCTCACTGACATCACGCCCGAGTTCAAGAACAGCCTGCGCACCCTGGTACCCATGCTGCTGGCGCCGGACAATCTGGTCTACAAGGAGATCAGCGGCCAGCGGGTGCGGGCTCGCGATCTCATCCAGTACTTCCAGTCTTATATGAACATCTACAAAGGCAACGAGCTGCCAGAGCCCAAGAGCATGCTGGTGGCCACGGCCGAGGCCAATCATCTGACTGCTGTGGCTGCCGCCAAGGAGCTGTACCAGCAGCTCATGGAGGAGGTATGCGGCGGCACGCGGCCGTACTTAAGCACTGCCCACCTGGAGACGGAGCATATACGGGTCAAGGACAAGGCCCTGTTCCAGTTTGCCACCAAACGCAAAATGGGCGGCGAGGAGTTCACCGAGAAGTTCCGGGTGCAGCTGGACGAGGATCTCGAGGAGGTGTTTGTCAACTACAAAGCGCACAACGAGAGCAAGAACATCTTCAAGGCGGCCCGTACACCGGCCGTGTACTTTGCCTGTGCCGTCATTATGTACATCCTCAGTGGCATCTTTGGCTTGGTCGGTCTCTATACATTTGCCAATTTCTGCAATCTAGTGATGGGCGTCGCCCTGCTGACGCTTGCCCTCTGGGCGTACATCAGGTAAAGGCATTGCCTAGATCAAAACAGAGAGTTCCCAACCAACTAAATGTCTTCTGTCTTCTCTATCACTTACAGATACAGCGGCGAGCTGAGCGATTTCGGGGGCAAACTGGATGAGTTTGCCACGCTCATGTGGGAGAAGGTGAGAGAGTGATTTGATATTCATTAAAGTGGAATTCTAATCCATGCTTTCTTCTTGCAGTTTATGCGTCCCATCTATCATGGATGCATGGAAAAGGGCATACATCATGTGGCCACGCATGCCACCGAATTGGCTGTGGGTGGAGGCGCTGCTGCCGGCTATCGCTCCCAGTCATCGGTGAATGCCTCAAATGGCAAGGTGAAGCGCTCATGAGAATACGCCCAAGCATCGCAGCACAAAGCGCAGCAGCAGGCGACCAGCAGCAAGAACAGCAGCAACAGCAACAACAACAACAATAATAATAATAACAACAATGTGGCATACAAATCAAGAAAAAATAGCAACAAAAGTGGAGCTGATTTCATCGAAAGTATTTGGCGCAGATTTGGCGGCAGCAGCAGCAGCAGCAGCTCCACGAACACGACCATCGCGTCGCCCCCATCGGTCACCTCTAGCAGCAGCAGCAACAACAACAACAGTCGCAAGAAACGCAAGCCAAAGCGCAACTAAATGAATCTGTCGATTGGTGCGGCAATCCCTTACCGGAATCCATCCCTTTTGAAAGGAGGGAATCCGAATCCTCTCCCTGAGTTGTATAAACCGATACTTTATATAGGATGAAAGAAACACACACGTCTAGTTATTAAAAGCCCCCTGAAAGGACCCTGTTTTTATATTGCATTAATTGAAGTGTAGTTGGTCTATATATTACTTATAGTTAAGCGTACATAAGTGCATCCTTAGTAAGTGGCTCGTATCTGTTTAGAAAAGTTAAATTTTAAACTGTTTTTTTATATATACTCGTACCATACACGATATGCGTCTATAAACGAACGGACATATGAAATCTAACGCTGTAATATAAACAAATCGCTAACGAATTTAATTTTGTTGAATTTCTTTATAATCTTGATCTTGCCTCCGCCAAGCCACGCACCACACCACCTTGTCCTCCAACCTCGTGTCATTCGTTTTTGTTCGAGAATTCCATTAGCAATCAAAAATTGTGTTGTATGTATAAAAAGAAAAGTGCACTTTGTAGTAGTTTGCTGGTTTGCTAAGCGCCTCATTTTGCCAACCGTTTTGTTATTAATCTTAGTCTCTCCTCTTTAATAAAGAAGAAAATAAATATTTAATTAAACCATTGTCACCCATTGAACATTTAACACAATGGCAATGCAATGCTGGTTTAGGTATCTAGTTTGTGTTGAGCAGTAAAATTAAAACTCTTGGTTTTGTTTCGATTAAACAATAAATGTGTATGTACCATATGATAACTGATTTAGTTCACTCTAGCAGTTATGGCCATCGACAAAATAAACGAAAACTAAATGCATTTTCCTTGTAGATCCCCTGCGTGAAGTCTTTCCATGGCAGCTTTTTCCCGATGGATTGCTACACTCTTGGCACCTGCCAGTACTTATATGTTTGCATATTGAAAAAAACAGTTGCAATACTTACTGGTACGGGGCTTTTGTTTAATTGCAAATTACATTTTGCATATTTTATTTGTATTTTATATCAAAACAATCAAATGCAGCTGCTCCATTTGTGCTAATGACTGCCCTCTACTTCTTGTCCCCATTGCCACAGCACTGGCCCTGCGATGCTGAGTCATTCTTCTTTTTGCAGCATCCACCTGATGCGGGGGCATTGGCTGGATTGCAGCCACATTTTCCAGGCTTCTGGCATTTGCAGCTGTCACAGCACTTTTCGGGAGTGCATTTGCAGTCTGGAAAATGTCCAGGGGTTAAATATCCAGACACCAGGCATTATAAATCGACTACTCACCCTTTTCACAACCAATGCAAGGCATTTTTGTTTCTTTTTTGATTTACAAAAAATGCAGTATAAATTCGAACTTCCTTTTTTCTTTTTCCAATGGAAAATAATATATTCTGTTAAGTATTCAAGTATTTTGTTGTTCGTACTCCAAAGACTGCCTTAAAGTGACTGGACTGACTTCTGTTTTACTTTTTTTTCCCCACGTACACGTAATTTTCTCCGACTACTGGGATGACATTTGCCAGGAATTTGTTGGCGCATGCGTTCAAACAGAGTGAGAACAGAACACGAATCTCTCTTGTTTCTGATGGCAGCAACAGGTTGAGGGAGGTTGGGAAAAGGAGCCACACCACACCAAAAAGAATTAACTGCAAAGGAGTTCGATTCAATTACATATCAGTTAACTTATATTCTCTCATTGTTTTGTTTTCGTGATTTTAGTTTTCGTTTGTTTTTCTGTTTTTTCAACACATTATTACATTATAGATTTCGATCGTATGCTGGGGGTTTACTTGGCTTATGTCTAACAATATGCGCCTACCCCGGGGTTTGTCGGGGTTAGCCTTTTCTAAACGTTTTATTTATTTATAATGGTATCATTTCTTGTGTCCTGTTGTGTTTCACCTTGGGACAGCAATTGCTTATGGACTAAGTTATATTTTATAACTTGAACTAAAAACTGTTCGTATTTTGTTTGCCTTATGCACAATTTACATTGGACATCGTTGGCTTGACAATACACATCCCAATATTTAAAAATCTTTCGTTAAGTTAATCATATCATAATAATATCTGTTCATTTCTAACGTATCATTTCTCGTGTTTACCGTGCAAGTGGTTGGGATGGGGCATGAGGGTGGAATCAGGATAAGCGGTAGGATGGGTTGAGGGAAGCAAATGTTCTTAGCATCGTTTCATAAATGATACTTAATGGATCCTAATACAACACATATAATAGATATTAGCGTCTCGTAAGCCGTTTCATTGATATATTCATCTTCCACTATTGCTGTTAAAACATTTAATGCCATTTGTTGTTAATTGTTTGCTTTATAAATGTTTCCATTTTTCCATTTTCGTTTTGAGTTTGATCTTAATGTTTTTCTTTTTGTTTTTTTTCTTTTGGCATAACAATCATTTTTGTAATATTTGAAAGGGAATTTCTGCTTGGGCTTGCTTCTGGGTTGCGTGCTTGTTGTGGGGAAGAGTCTTAAAAGTTAGTTACATTTATCGCTATATATTGAATATATGTATGTATGCATGTGTTTGTGGGTCTTGAATGTGTGTGAGTTAGATGCTGCTAAGCTAATCTTACAGTCTATTATCCGTAGCTTTCGTAAATCTGAATTGTTTGTCCGTATCTTTCGTCTGTCTCTTCATGTGGATGTGTGGAGTGAGTGGATTTGATTGGAGTTCACATGTCAACCATTAGCACCAACCTTGGGTTGCTTACATTTATCTGTTACTGTTTCTGTATTCGTATTCGTATATAACATTGACCTTTGGCCACGAAATTCTTACAAGTTAAGGACCAGCCCCCCAATCCCATCATCATCCCCGTTTGCTCATTATCAGTCCAGGGGCTTGCCGAAAAATAAAATGCTGATCAAATCGTTGAACGACAACTACATTTGTGTTGGACTCGCCGCCTGGGATGTGGAGGCAACAGCTGGGGTGGTGGGCGTAGACAGGGCAGCCTCGACAACGCTTGGCAGGGAATCGGCGGCGGACATCGGCTGACTGCCATTGGGCTTACTGGTCATTGGGGAATGCGGTCGTTTTTCAGCCTCAGCTCGTCCACAGAATGACGTCTCTGTTTCCATGGACGATTCGGGCATAGGTGGTTCTGGCGGGGTGTGTGCCCCCTTAGGTCTGGCCTTGGCCGCCGCCGCTGCTGAGGTGGAGGCCTCTGAGGCTGGCTCCTCAATTTGCTTCGAGTCTCGCTTCAAGATGGAGAATATGTTTTGGATGTACGACTCCATGGTGATGAGCGTGATCAGATGCTTCTCACGCTCTTCGTTCAGTCGATCCTGCGCGGTTTTCTTGTTGCTGGACTTCTTGTTGCGCTTTGGCGTGGGCTCCAGCTCATCCTCAAGTTCGGTTTCATCGTCGGACGATGGGGTAGATCCAGCTTTCTCCAGCTTTTCCGAGGAGGTGCTCTCCATTTGTTCATCCTCGCTGCCGGCAGGTGTCGGTGGTTTGGCAGTTGTGTCCATAACTGAGTCGCTCTTAACGCTGTTGGTTTTGTTGGTGGCAATAACCTCCATGGAGACATCTGTGGCTTTGCTGGCATCTGTGACCGAGGAGTTATCCGTGTCGGACTGATCTTTCTCCTTCTCCTTGCACGAGTCTCGCTTTTGCTTCTTGTTGGGAAAATCGTCTACACATGCAAAATAAATATAATTATTAATGAATAAAATAAAAAAGAAATAAATAATGAAATATTACCCCGCTCTGCCTCTAGCCTGAAGCGTTCGGTCTTGGTCTGGAGCGCCCTGAGAGAGCCACGCAACTCCTTTCGCACGGTGGCCGGCACACCCGTGGCCTGGGCAATGATCCGTATGGCAAATAGATCGCCGCACAGCTCGTCGATGTCATCCTTCGAGTGCATGCTATAGTTGATCGTGTAGATCATGCGCGCCACTGGCAACTGGGAAGCCACCCGATGGTAGTAGAGCTCCAGGAACTCTCGCACACACGCATCCTTCAGCATGCTGCGCTCGTCCCGGAGCACATTGTGCAGGTATTCCACAAGCAGTTGATTTTTAACCAGCAGCTCCGCGTATCTGTGAAATCAGATAAATAATTTAAGGAATCAAATCACTCGGTCGGGCATCAACTCACTTGTGTGTCAGGGCATTGTTGTGTATTCCCACCCAGAACTTGGGAAAGTAGTTAAAATGCAGAGGCGTCGATTCGATCGCCACCAGGCAGTGCAGCTTGACGAGGGTGTCGTTGAGGGAGCCCGTGTTGACGCACATCCGCATCATCACGTCGATGAAGTCGTGGTAGGGCCTGTAGAAGCCCTCCACATGGGCATCGTACTCCGCATCTAGGCCACGCGAGTTCAACTCCGACAGGGCAATGCACATCTGAACCATGGGACGGGGCGGACGTGGCGAGTTTTTGGCACCCAGCGGCCAGGGCGTGTGCTTGGCTCCGCGACGTGGAAAGAACGGACCCAGGGGTCCAATGGCATTCGGCGCATTGGCAACGGACAAATGGCAGTTGATCAGAATGGGTGCTAGTATATTGGTGGCCTCCAAGCTGGTGTTCCGCACCAGCTCCTTGAGCACCTCCAGAGCCATGCGGCTGATCTCCGGCGAGTTGAAGGTGTTCAGCAGCGTGGCCAGCCGCTTGACAGCATCAGGCAGTGCCTTGGCCAGTGCCGAGTGCTGGTGCTGTTGGCGCAGGAAATGCTGCTGCTGGAACTGCATCTGCTGCAGCTGCTGGAGTTGCAGATGCTGCTGCATTTGCTGTTGTAGTTGCTTCTCCTTCTGCTGCGGCGTCTGCGGTGATTGGGTGCTCTGTGTCTGCTGCTGCTGCTTCTGCAGGAGTTGCTGCTGCTGTAGTTGCAGCTGCTGTTCCAATTGTTGCTGCTGCTGCTGTTGCTTCTTCTGGGCGGGACTATCCGTCCGTGTGCGCAGGGTGGCTAGCAGCAGAAGCATCTCACCGAGCAAATCGAACAGATCCCCGGCCACATGGCAGGCCGTGGCCTCGTGGTGCATGGAATGTAGCGTGTGCAAAGCCTCAAAGCACATCTCAATGCCGCCATTGAAGATCACCAGCATGCGATCGTCCTCATTGTCCACTGGGTAAGAGCACAGCAAGTTAAATGAGTTCCAGATGTTACTGTAGGATAATCTTACCCAATATCTTTAAAGCACTGATCAGCGTGGACCAGGAGACGCGTGCATCCAGGCTGCTCATGTAGGACATGATGATGGTGCGCCTAAACTGTATGACATCCAGCTTCTCCTGCTCGCCGGCATCTGGATGCCGTGTGGCAAACAGAGCCATCAGCTTGAACAGCTCATCCACAGCGGCCGCATACTGGGTGGGATGTGGCGTGATGTTCTTGAAGGCCCACTGCAGATTCTGGTGCTGGGCCAGCTGGCGGGTGAGGGCACGGCTCTGCTCACAGCACAGCCGCAACAGGCCGTAGTAAGCGGGCAGCATGGACCGGTTGTAGGTGACAATTTCGGCGTCATCATGATCGGCCCTTAAAGGAGAAAAAGAGGGAATTAAAATTGGCAACTGGGTAACCATGATTATGCTTACAATATATAATTAAATGCTATGTTGCGCGTTATCTCCGGACAGCTGGCCACTTGGGCAGCATTCTCGGGACAGTCCACCAGTGAGTGGTGCCAGAAGGTGAGCAGCGCGTGCTTGTTGTGATGGGCGGGCACACTGGGCTCCGATAGACGCGGATGGAACAGCTCCCACAGGGAGCGCATGAACGATCCTATCTACAGGTCAAAGGGAGAAAGAAAAATACTCTTAAGCCTTTTGGGAGAAGCGGGAGATGTGCTGCTGCCAAAACTTGCCATTAGTTTTTCAGTCTTTGAAACCATACAGTAGCTGAGGAGATTGAAGTAGGCAGTCAGCTTGGTGGTTCCATGGGAGGCAATGTCCGCATAGACGCGTGCCGGCCGCAACAGTCGCAACAGCAACGTGATCACCTGATGCAGCACCACCTGTGCCTCGCTATTGATGTCGCTGGAACATACACAAAATGTAGTTTAATTCAGGTTTTTGATTGTTTTCGGCGTCACCTACCGATAGCTGTTCGGATTGAGTGCCAGCAGTTTGTGCTGTGAGTGTGCCCGAAAGTTGGCGCGGAAGGGCTGAGAGGGTACCAAAGCCACCAGAAGAAAAGCGGCAGCTGAAACAATGCAAAAAAGTAAAGTTTAGCAGTGCACAACCCAGCAAGTGGATAAGACATACCATTCCTCACGCGTGTGTTGTCGTGGGCTAGAAGGAACTGCTCCAGCCACTGCTCGGCGGATTGGAGTATCCAGGCGTGGGCTATCTTATTTTTGGTGGCCTGCAGTGAGAGCCAATCGAGCACGGACTGAGGGCAGTATTCGGCGGCGTCCCACATGCGTGGCAGAATGAGCTGCGTGAAGCAGGGCAGACCCACTGGACCGCCCTGGGTCTCTGTCAGCAGTGTGAGCAGCTTGAAGAAGGGAGCACAGAGCTCCGTGTGCTTGGTGACCGAGGCGAAGAGCATGCTGACGATCTGTGTGGCCAGGCGCTCGTCCCAGCGGCAGAGAGCATGTATCAAATGCTTGGTCTGGTGCGGATTAATGCCATCCTTTATTTGTTGGTACAAAAATGGGAAACCCTACGAAACATATATGCGCAAAAGTACATTAAAAATCGTGCTTCAAAGCGGACAGATTGCGGATTTAGATTCATCTTTTGAAAAATGGATTAAGGTAGGGATTTCGTAGCTGTTTGAGTATCACCTTGCCGCCGGCTATGGCGTTAAAGTCTTTGGGGGAAAGTCTTAGACGGAAGTCGGGGCCCCGTGACCTCTCCACGAGACTCGCACAGAGCGCTATCATCTTGTCCAGCGAGGCCGGTCGCATCTTCTCCACCGACAGTGCCTCATCGGAGGAGTTGTCTTCGTTGTCCGAGCTTATTTCGATCTGAAATGCGTAAAATAGCGATAAATGTTGATAAATATTCAACCTTTTGTGGGCCAAATGGTTAGCAACTAACGCTGTCCGTCGCCTGCTTGTTGCCGAGATAGAAGTCCACCAGACTCTTGAGTACTCCGATGCGCAGAAGGAACATGGCCTCCTCGTCGCCCATGCGCGAGAATTCGCACAGCAGACTGAAGTACTCGGACAAATGTCGGAGATGCGAGCGCGCTCCGTGCTCCAGCAGCGATATGAGGGAGACCAGGAAGCGCGTAACGCACGAAGCCTGGCCAATCAGCTCCTTACCTTCGTCATCTGTTTCCACATCCAGAAACAGATCCGCATGTGATGCTCTGTACAGCAGAAGAAGAAACACACACAAATTAGTCGACTGTCTAGGGGGGGGGTGTGTTTAGCTTCGGATTTGGATTGATCGCTTACCTCAGTTGCTGGATAACGTGGATGACTAGGCGCTGGAACATTTGTCGCACCATTTGATTGGGGCACTGGATGAGCACCTGGACGGGCCAGAAGGGCTCCAGGGCCATCTGTGATAGGAACCACTCGCATGCCTCATGGCTTGCAATGAACTCCTTGGTCAGCAGTTCCACCCAGGGCACCATAGTTGGCTTCTCCAGGGGAAGAGACCACAAAAGACATTGTACTAATGACTGACTAGATCCAAAATAAAGTGATTTTAGTACCTTCTCCTTGGCATGAATGAAGGTCTCGATAAAAAACGACACCGACAGCTGTGCAGCCATGCAGGTGAAGTCCGTTTCGGAAATCAATGTCTGTGGTATGTTGCTGCACAGCTGCCACATGAAGCTGCAAGGAAACAACAAGGAATTTGATAGTCAGCTTAACGCTCAGTTTATCTGACTGCCACTCTACACTCACTTGAAATATGTGTGATCGAAGATGTTGCGTTCCTGCAGGAATTGGCGATTGTCCTGCCAGATCCAATCCTCGAGCTCTTTGTTCAGCAAGGGACGAAGTAGCTGCAGCTTCAGGGATGAAGAAGCCTTAGAGGTGGAAGGCTGCTGGTGTTCGCTTATGCTGCTGCTGCTGCTGCAGCTGTTGCTTGGCTTAGAAATATCACAATTGGCTGTTAGATGTCCCCCATCCCCATCCCCTTCCAGCTGCTGCTGCACCTCCTCCTGTTCCTCCGTTCTGTCAGTCTGAATCTTCTCCATTTTCTCTACTGGCTCCACCTTTCTCCTGTCGCATTCGATCTCCTTTTCATCGTTTTCCACATTCGGTGTCGCCTCGTCCACTTCCACCTCCTCATCCTCCTGGGCACTGGTCAATCCCACATCTGGCTTCTCCTCCACAGCGGGACTGGGCGTGGGTGTGACCAACAGCTCGGAATGCCGACGCTGCAGATGCTCCGGCAGCCGTCGCTCATAGAACAGCATGTAGGCGGAGTTGGTCTTTTCAAAGCTAAAGTCCAGATACTTTTCCGTCACCGAGTCGTAGGTTTTGCTCTGCAAAAAAAATACACACATAAAACTCGGTACAAAAAGAGGCTTCAAGACTACTCACCGTCATCTCGCCGCCAAAGCATTCGGTTGCTATTTGCGAGGGATCAAAGGGCTTGACCTCGGCATCGTTGAAGAGGAACCATCGCTCGAGTGGATGAAAATTGTTCTTCGTTCGCTCCTTGATGAAGCTGTAATAATGGCCGCCATCTGCGGTGCCCGTATGGACGGTAACGCCCACCAATTCGTACCTAAAAGGGAATATCAGATTCCTATAAGATTTTCCAACGAATTATAAATGTTTCACAGTCTCACTCATAGCACTCCTCAATGTCCGCATCCAGCGTTGCCTCAGCCTTTTCGTTCTCATCACCACCAGCGCCCGATCCCGCCTCATTCTCACGCTCCTGCTCCCGCTGTCGCTTTTCGCGCTCCTCCTTGTACTGCTGCGGCATGAGCGTCTTCTCCACATAGTGCCGCATATTCAGACGCAGCGGGAACGAGAAGTGGGTGTTCACCTTCTCCTTGAGCATCGTGACCATGTTGAACGTATACCGCATCGTGTTGAAGCACAGAATCTGTGGCAACTTCTTGAAGCAGGCTCGCTTCTCGGCGCGCACTTTCTTGCCACACTGCGAGCAGGTGTACATGTTGTCGCCCTCGAGCGTGTCCTTTACGGTGACCTCGTCCAGGGACTCTTGCAGGTTGCGCATATCCGCCACCTGGCAGCGCACCGTGTAGAACTCCTCGGCCGTGCGTGAGACATGGCCACAGTCCAGGGAGACAACATTGTTGCTGAGCGTTCCACAGAAGAGCCGCTTCACCAGATGCTTCAGGTCGGGAGTCATTTCCTCCAGCTTGGACACCAGATCAATGAAGAACTCGGCCATGTCCTTTTGCTCGCCGGTGTTCAGCGGCTGGTGATCCATCTGGTACACCTTGCAGAAGTTTCTCGGATTGTAGGCCTTACGCTCCGACTCCAACAGGTACGCGAACATTCGCTGCAGCTCGAGGAGCGTGGGCGCATGCTTCTGGGCTCCTGCGGGCGGCACTCGCAGCACTGCTGCCCTGGCCTGGGGCATCATGTACAGGTGCTGGATGCAGGAGGCCATGTAGCAGGTGGCTCCCAGATTGGTCAAGCCCACATAGCCGCAGTCGGCCCTGCCCTCGTCGCGGGGCCAGTAATCCCACGGATACGGAGGCTTTGGCCCCGACTTGTGCTGGGCCATCAGTCGGCCATGGAGATAGGTAAAGTTGGTGGCACAGCCGCGGGTCAGCTCCGTCAGCAGATCGAAGGTAGCCGCACGGGACGTGGGCGACTTGCATTTCGGCTTGTTGCGATCCGAGGGCGAGGGCATGTCGAAGAGGAAGCCCAGCAGCTGGTCCATGAACACCAGGATCTTGGGCTTGTACTTGAAGCGAGTGTCGTGCTTAATCAAGTTAGACATGAGGTTGAGCAGCCCCACCATGGCATCGTCCTGGAATCCCTGCCTCAGCTCGTAATATTCGCGGGTGAGGATGCTCTGCGAAATGCTCTCGCACAGCATCTCAATGTCAATGTGCTCCTCGGCGCCTATCTCCGACGACAGGGTGTCCACGAGGCGTGCCAGCAGCCAGAAGTAGTCTCTGCAAGCGGGTCCGTACGGCTCCTTGCCTTCCTCCGAGAGCAGGAATTGCGTGTGCTGCGTGGATGCGCTCATCTGCTCGGCCATTGGCAGCAGCGTGATCAGTTTGTGCAGAAGCGGGGCCAGCAGCAGGCGGTAGCTCTGGGCATTACCCAAACAGATGCGATACAGACCCGCACAGATCTCGCGACGCACCGACGGCTCGGGATCCTCCAGTATGAACTTTTGCAGCCACATGCCGGGGTCCCCCTGCGACCACAGAACGCGCCGTGCCTCTGCCGAGGCGTGGATGAAGCTCACGAGGATGTTCATGGTGAACTGGACGAGCTGTGCCCGGCCCCAGAAGCCCGTTCGCAGCTGGTGGAACTGATAGGGGAACACCAGGGAGTTGGGCGACACATTCTGGTACACTTCATCGTTGAGGATGCTCGAGAGGCGGCGGAGACATTGCGGCACCTCCATCAGTTGCAGCATGAAGGGATGCGGGCGCGACAGCAGCACATGGATGTCCGGGGAGTGCAGCTCTTCAAAGCCCAGCAGCCAGAGGATGCGCAGTAGGCTGGCCAGGCAGTCGTGGCGCCACTCGTTCAGTGCCACCTCCTTCGGGTAGGAGCTCTGCTGCAGCTGGCCGGCAATGAAGATCTCGTAAAGATGCCGCAGGCCTCCGCACTTGACGAATGCCTCGCTCCACTTGTTGTCGCCCAGCACCAGGGGCGCGGGCGCTGTGGGAATAGCCTGAGCCAGAGCCATGGCTGTCAATGGTGGTGGTGGGGGTATGGGCGATGGTGGTGTGGCACAGCCGACGGGTCGCTCCAGGCTTTCGGTTTTTTTTTGACGCTTGCAGTGCTGCTGCTGCTGCTGCTTGGTGGTGGTGCTGCTGCTCGGCTGGTTCTCCTTGTCCCCGCCACTGCTACCACTGGCCTCAGTGTCCGATTGCTGGCCACCACCCACTGGCGTGGGAGTCAGCGAATGGGAATCCTCCAGTAGCTCACAAATCTGCTGCTGCTGTTGCTTGGAGCTTGGATCTGGCGGTGGCAGTGGCCCTTCATTGCTGTTCCTTCGCCTGCCAATCGACGACGAAGACTTTTTGCAGCGCATAAGCTCGAGATTGCCGTTGGCCTCGCGCCGCACACTGCTCAAGGCTAAGCTCTCCACGATGTGGAGTGAGTACATGAACTTTTGCAGATTGTTGGGGTCAAGCAGGTCGCGAAACTTTTGCTTAATCTGCTTGCGTTTGTTGGCTAGCTGCTCCTCCTTCTCCTTGTCCTCCGCGGCGCCCGCATCGAGTTGCTCCAGCTCGCTGAGATCCGTCACCAGGCTCTTGAAGGCATCGAGAATCTGCGGATTGGTGGGCAGCATGGCCAGTATATCCCAGACGCGTCGGGAGAGCAGCTGCGCCTTGGTGTGATGCTGCAGATTCACCGCCGAGGCCTGGGGCTTCATGTCGCCCAGGGTTTGCATCAGGCAGAAGAGCTTCTCAAAGTACTTTGGCTGCAGCAGGAGGACGGTGGGCAAACATTCCTTGGGCGGCGGTGGCAGCATCGATGGATGCTCCAGATTGCTCTCCTTTCGGCGGGCGCCTCTCCCGCCCAGTGACACGTAAACAATCTGATTATCCTTGAAGCCGGCGTCGCCTAGGCTGCGCTCATCGTAGTCGGACGTTAGCTCCTGGCCCTGGGTAATGATTCTCAGTGGTCCATCGCTGAGCAGCAGACCCAATACAGGGGCTGCAGTGCCCGTTTGCTGGCTCTCCCACCACTTGGAGACCTCGGCCTTGAGGTCGGCAATCAGATCGCAGGCATGCATCTGCAGCGAGCTCTTCTCCGAGAGCCCTGCCTGATTCAGCAGTATTCGCAGTGGTGCCCCAGCACCCTCGTTCTTCAGGTTACTGTGCGAGGCAATGCCCTTGCCCTCAATGGCCCAACGTCTCAGATGGAAGGCATAGCGCCGCCGGAACGTGTCCAGGTGGGTGTTCAATAGCAGCAGTCCACGCTGCACCCGCATCAGCGCGTTCTCATCCTCAATGCTGGAATTAGTTTCCAATTAGAAATGTTTATAGATCGGATATAAACTCACCTTTCGAGGGCTGTGGCTGCCTGCACCAGATTCTCCATGCACTGGGAGACAAACTCCTTCTCAAGGCGCAGCTGCTGTCCCATGTAGTACATGTTGATGTACTGGATGGCCGCCAATGAGACTTCGTTGCTCTGCGCCCGCAGTGCAATCTTCCACAGATGATACATGCCCACGGCACTGGCCGTAGACGAGATCTGATCGTTGTGTTTGTCGTACTCGGCCATGGCGATGCGCGCGAAGCTGCATAGCTGCTGGAACAGGCCCAAGGCCACCATGGAGAACTCCTCGGGCCGCAGCTCTGGCAGTTTCTTCAAGTACAAGTGCTGCAGTGCCTCAATACCGAGTGCATGTTGATCTCCGCCTTTGGCTTGCGCCTGCAACCACGAAAAGTAACAATCGGCGCACTCGGGATCGTGTGCCAGCCACTCCCACAGGGCATCCAGCTGCTCCAGAGTCAGGCGAAAGGTCTTCGGGGAGCCCACCGTCGAGAAGATCGAGGAGAGGAACTGCAGCCTCACCGAAACCTGGGTCTTGTGCGAGTACAACTGTCCACCGAGCTGCTGCTGCTGCTGCTCCCCATTCTGGTTGACCAGCAGCTCGGCATGCCGACGCGCGTAGTACCGAATGTTCTGGAAGAAGCAATGCATCATGCGGTGATTGCGCTCCGCCCACAGCGTCATCGAGTGCGTGTCCGAGGGGCGGAACTGCTGGAACGAGGCAAATAGCTTCGGCAGCAGACGCAGGCACACGATTATGCTGCGGTTGTTGGCCACATTGAAGAGGCAGCCCTCGATAAACTTTGTGCGTAGCTGGCGGTCCATGCTGAAGCAGAGGAGGGTGGCCAGAGCCTTCTCTGCCTCCATGGCCAGAGATTCACCCAGTTGACACTGGGAGAAAGGAGAGAATCAGTTGAATGGTAAACGTTTAGTGGGAGGAATGCAATTGCACTTACAATCTTGTCATCCTGCAGTAGATCCCACAGCAGCGTATTTCCCGGCAGGCAGACATCGCTCAGCTTGAAGGAGGGCTGTACGGAGGGTGTGATGCTTCCCCCTTTGGGGGAATTGTGCTGCTGCTGCTTGACGTCCAACAGATCCACATCCGAGTCCGACTTGCATTTGGCGGCTGCTGCCACAGCTGCAGCTGCATTGGCGTTTGCCTGCCGCATGGTGGCCACCAGCGATTGCTGAGCATTGTCCGTGGCCACGGCAGCAGCGGCTACGGCTGCCACAGCGGCTGCCACATTTGTCTCACCCGACTTTTGCATGGCCATGGCCGACTGGGCCACCATCATGGCGGCAGCGGCAGCCGCAAAGGCTGGCGGCACATCCCGGCACTGCCCACCAGCCACTGCCACACGTCCGGCATGCGAGTTTACCAGCTGGGCCAGCTCCTCCTCGCAGGGCGACACATCCTCGTCATCAAAGTCCGCCAGATTCTTCTCCGACTTGTTGCTCATCGGCGAGGAGTAGCTGCCATCGTGCTCGCCACCGCTCAGCAGTTCGCTGATGTTCGTCTCGGCAATGGCCCGAATGTACGGGCCCTCGCCATGGAGGTGCTTCAGCACGGCCGAGGGCACCAGCTGGCTGGCCGTGCCATCGCTGCAATCGTCGCTATCGGCCAGCAGTTCGCCATCTCCGTCGGCATCTCCATCATCGCTGCTGGGCACATCCTCGGGTCCATCCCAGATCTCCACTAGATCGTGTGGCAGCATCAGCTGCTTGTTGGCCGCCTTCTGGCGTCGCCGCTTATTGCTCGTTTTCTTGCGATTGCGATGCAGCTGCAGCTCCAAAGCGGCACGCGATTGCAGCTCCTCCTCGCTGCTGGTGTTGTCGATGATGTTCACAATTCGATTGTTTCGGCTGCAAATACACAATATAAATGAATTACAAGAATTGTAAATATCTATAGAATTATGTATTCTAATTTCCTATTTCCCATTACATATTTCAGGCGCACTTTCTGCATCAAGTTTCGAATAACTAAATCCTAACCAAATCCCACTGGAACTTGGCTTTCCCTTTCGCTAAACATTACTCAATACTTAAGTCTAGTTTAGTCAGAAAATATTTTACATACACCATCTCCACTTTGCCTTCGGGGCCGAGCTGCTTGCCCTTTTCGGTGGTGGGATCGCAGATGTGGCGACGATGGCGAGCCTGTTTGCAGGGCGGCACGCCATCGATGGGACTTTTTTGGCAGACAGGGCCGGCAACGCCGCCGCCACCGCCTCCGCTGGCCACGCTGCTGTCATCGGCACCCACATGATCGTCCTCCGTGTTGCTGCCCTCAATGCTGCCGCTGTCCGAGCTGGAGGCCGTGACATTGGCGCCCAGCAAATGGTCCTGCATCAAATTCATTTGGCTGCGCGAGCAGTCGCGTGTCCACAGCAGTTTGGTCAGCGCCGAGGCAATGTAAATGCTCTGCTCGGTGTGATCCTTGGGGTCCATGCGGCAGAGCAGCGAGTACAAGTGCATGGCCGGACGGGGTGCCAGATTCTTCACCAGCGAGGGCAGTATGTCGAAGATGGTCTTCGAGCAGTGTTTCAGTTGCGTGGCCTGCCAGATGAGCTTGATGTCGTCCTCTGAGATTTGATTCTCGACAGCCAGAAAGTTGAGCAGAACGTGAGCCTGTTTAACGATCTCCACATGCAGATTGGGCCCAAACAGATGCTGGACAATATGGTTCTCCGTCAGCCAGTTGGCAATGCGCTGGCCAAAGAGTTCCACCTCGTTGACCGTTTCCGTGGTGCAAATCTCATTGAAGAGATTTATGTGCGAATTGATCTGCGACATGCCTAAAAAAAAAGACAATGGAAAAAGTTGTTCAAATGTGGAGTTAAATTAAAGATTTTATTGAGTGTTACCCACCTGCCAGACGCATCGTCAGTGTGGTGGATGTGAAGTACTTGAAGGCGAGGGCCAGGCCCTCGGTGTCAAAGTTTACGGCCACATCTAGCGGATCGCGCAGCGAGGACCACACAAAGTCCGCCATGGCACGGGTCGCAGCTGAGCGAAGATTCTGATCGGACAGCTTGCACATGAACTGCAGTATGCGGCTGCGCAGGGGCACAAAAAGCTGCGTGTTGCAGTGATAGTTGAGCCAGAGCTTCACGTTCGACACAGCGGCCGTCATGGAGTGAGCCGTCGACACTGGCAGGTCGGGATGCTCGAAGCAGAGCGACATGGCCCCAAAACCACCCGAGTTGCAGAAGAGGCTCACATTTCGCAGCAGGTAGATGGGAAGTTCATTATCGTGTAGATCACAGATTAGGGCCAAATGGTGGGCTTCCTCCGCCTGGAGGTCGTCCAGGCGCGAGTGCATTCCATGTTTGTGGGCCATGTACAGGGGAAAGTTGAGCAGAAACACCTTGGAGACGAGCACCAGCAGCTTCTCGACCTCCGGCAATATCCACGGCTCCTCCGTGTACTGGATGTGCGACTTTACACTGGGCGGCGGCGGTGGCGGTGTGCTGGGGCCGCTCCTCTTGGGCGGACCATCGCCAGAGGCTTGGATTTCATCGGCGCCAGACTCCTTTCTGTTTTCCCCAGTTGGGCTAGACTCCTTGGGCTTGTTCTCGTTCTCAGACGACGGCGACTCCGACTCATTGCTGGAGTCCCGCTGCTGTTTTTGTTGCTGCTGCTGCTGGGCCTGAGCTACCACCTGAGCGGCACTGGCCGTGAGACGTTTGTAGTTCTCAATCAGGTGATCGATGTGCTTGAGATGCTGCACCGTCAGGCAGATGAGGGACTGCACCACCAGATTGAAGCGGTCGTAGTTCTTGTTGTCCCGATACAGGCACATGCACTGACGCTGGGGCCATGACTGGATATAGTTGAATGTCGTCTCGATCTCGCTCTTCAACAGCAGCTGGAATTTCAGCTCCGAGCTGGCCACGCGCGCCTCATCTGGAAGAGGACGAAAAACGGAAAATTCAGTTGGCTGTTGCCGGAAGGGGGTGGGGCGGGGGCTGCTAGTCGTCGGCTCGCCGAGCACCGAGCGATACTTACACAGCTCCAGGAGGTTCTGGAAATCAGTGCAAACCTCGCACATAGTGCACTAGTTCCAAGGCCCTGCGAGAGCGAGGGGAGAGTACCCTACAAAGAAAAAGCCGCGTTGCGACTTGTCCCTATTGGCGGCGGCGGCTGCGGCCGCTTTTCCTCTAGATTCGTGTTGGAGAATTTGCTGCTTCTGCTTCTGCTGCGGCTGCTGCTGGTGCGCTTGTGTTCGTTCTCTTCACTCGCTCACGACAAACGTTCAATTCCATTTATAACTACGCTTCGTGTACCTGCGCTCTCGCGAGAATAAAAAAACGTAATTTTCAGCAACAAAAAAATTAAATTTTACACTTAGGCATATATATGTACTAATATATATGTGAATATATACAGGCGAAGTAAGAGACGAGCGGCGGAGAGGCAGGGTAAGAGTTGTCAAACCGTATAAAAAGTGTTTTGATGTATCGCGAAATTTCGATGGTTACCAATCGATGTCCTAGCAGTCACTATTTTTGGTATTTTTTCTATGAAATTGTGCTATTTCTGCTGCATTCGTGAACGTGGCCAGACTTGGTAGGGCTGAAAGGCCATTGAGTTTCATCGCAGTTGTGTCTCATTAAATTATAACATTTACCGCTGAGAGATTAATTTTGAAGTGCAATTACCTTACACTATATATTGGAATCCAAAATATTCTCATATATATCGATGGCCAAAAGAAAACAATCGATACCATCGATGGTTGTGCAGCCCTGCGACATGGTCTCACTTGGCGACTTTTTATCATTGTTTACATGATTTTGTGAATTAAAAAGAAAGACTGATTTTATACACTGCCATGGAAGAGAGCCCAATGGAGACCAGCTCACCCACAGAGTCCAGCTCCGATGTTAATTTTCCGACAGAAGAGGAAAAATCGACGGAGCAGCGAGCGGCCGCGGCCGGCTTTTGCTATTGGTATGACCATCGCATCGCTGTTAATTAGGCGACCAAATGATAAGAGCACTCTGCATTTTAGCGGGAAAGAGCGCAACCTGAACCTCGTCGAGCTGCTCTGTGCCACCTGCTCACGCTGGGTGCACGAGTCCTGCGTGTCCTATCAGCTGGGCAAGGGAAAACTGCTGCCATTCATCACCAACTATGTGTTCGTCTGCAAGAACTGCTCCGCCACGGGTATGGAGAACTTCCGCAAGAGCCAGGCCAGTAAGTGGAATACATCTTGACTTAGCCACAGAAATGTACATGGATTGTCTTTTTCAGCCATTTCCCAGATGTGTCACTGTGCCATTGCCAACATGCAGCAGGCGGCCTCGCGCGATGGCAAGCGCCAGATCCAATTTAGTAAGGACAAGGAGATCATTCCCTACATCGAGCAGTACTGGGAGGCCATGACCACAATGCCTCGACGGCTCACACAGTCCTGGTACAGCACCGTACAGCGTTCCCTGGTCAAGGATGTGCAGACCTTATTCACCTACGAGGAGCATTTGGAGCACGGTGCCATGTACGGTCTGTTCCATCAGGATCTGCGGCTCATCAAGCCCAACTATGAAAGCATGAGCAAGACGGGTGCACTGCGGCTCACAGAGGATGGCTACACGCAAGGTGAGAGTGACAGAAAGATTATATATGGATCAGATAATATCTGATCTTGTGATTGGTGATGACATGCACTCTAGAGTAAGACTGTGCCAAATTCCACAGGTTGCTGGGCCAACAATTTTGTACGAAAAAGATAAACTGGCAACACTGTCTGCACAGCTGATTTGGGGGTCTCGTTTCTGAAGTTGCAGCATTTATTGCTCGTTCTGCTTTGCATACTGTCTCCCATCTCCCCAAACAAACGTGCCCTCTCTCTCTATCTCCCAGTCTCCAATCTCTTGTATGTTTTGCGAATTGTAAAAGCGAGAAAGAAAGATCGTTTCGCAGCTTTTTTTGCACACACACACATACACACGCCATGCTAAAGTTGAGCCAAAACACAGATACCGAAAGAGAGCCAGTGGAACGGAAAAGCCTAGTAGAAGGTAAGGGCGTCCCTCATTCCGGGGACCTATTGTTGCTAATTCACTCACTCTGTTTCGTTTTGAATCCAAAACATAGAAATACGGATGTAGTACATGTGGTAGTGTAAAGGTGTTTTCCATCATCCTGTCATGGGTCCGAGCAAATGTCTTTAAAAAATGCACCCTCTGTGGCACTGCCCTACCTTCAACTCGGGTACCTTGCCTTGGCCCGTCGGCCCCGGCGCACATCTGGTAGGCCCCACGTACTCAGATTGTGGGGCGGGGTGGGGCAAACACAAGCACTCCTCTCAGAATTCATTCATTGCAAAACAGAAAGAATAGTTACGATTTTATTTTGTTGTATATTTTGCTCGCTTCGCCGGCCCGCGCTCTGCGTGTGTGTGTGGAATTGATTTTAATTTGATTTTTGGTTTTGATTTTTGAGCGCGACGCAATTTGTAGTTTGTTCTCCTCTCTCTTTGGGTTTTCTTTTCTCCTCGGTTTTTTTTTGTGCTTGTTTTTGTCATTTGTGTGTCCTGCAATGACGTCAACGTTGGCTAGCGGCAACGAGGAGGAATGTAAGCCAACAACTGCAATTCGAAACGAACTTTGCCCGAATCCCTTTTATGGCCGGTCACGTACGCCCTACCAGCAGTTAACGCCTTCCCCTCTCTCGCCCCTTCCTACCCGCAGCAAATCTTGCCAAGAACAACAGGCAAAAGCGGAAGTTTCCTGGCACCGATTCAGGACCCACAGGGAAGAAGGGTCGCCCCAGCTCCGACATAACTGCCAACGTGAAGCTGCCACCACATGGCTATCCTCTAGAACATCCGTTCAACAAGGACGGCTATCGCTACATACTGGCCGAGCCCGATCCGCATGCTCCATTCAGGCAAGAGTTTGACGAGAGCTCAGACTGGGCGGGCAAGCCCATACCCGGTTGGCTGTACCGCACCCTGGTGCCCCATGCGGTGCTGCTTGCGCTGCACGACCGGGCGCCGCAGCTGAAGATCAGCGAAGATCGACTGGCGGTGACGGGTGAGCGTGGATACTGCATGGTTCGGGCCACACACTGTAAGTAGGCATAAGAATGGAGACCCCCAGCAGAGATTCAATCTCCCTTTTGCAGCGGTTAATCGAGGCTGCTGGTACTACGAAATCACCATCGAGGAGATGCCCGAGGGAGCTGCCACGCGCCTGGGCTGGGGACGAGAGTATGGAAATCTACAGGCCCCGCTGGGCTACGATAAGTTCGGCTACTCCTGGCGATCGCGTAAGGGCACCAAGTTCACAGAGAGCCATGGCAAGCATTACAGCCAATCCTATGTCGAAGGCGATACCCTGGGACTTCTCATTGAACTGCCCGAGGAGGCATCTCTGGAGTATTTGCCGAACACATTCAAGGATCGGGTAAGTTCTCAGCCATACCCAATTTTCTGACGATTGCTAATTTAAAATCCTTTGCAGCCGCTGGTGAAGTTCAAGTCCCATCTGTACTACGAGGACAAGGATAAGATCAATGAAACGCTCAAGAATCTTCACATACTGCAGGGCAGCCGCATCGAGTTCTTCAAGAATGGAGAGTCGCAGGGTGTGGCCTTCGAGGACATCTATGCGGGTAGCTATTTCCCCGCCATATCCATACACAAGAGTGCCACTGTCAGCGTGAACTTTGGCCCAGCCTTTAAGTATCCCGAGGTTCTTGGCGAGCGTAAAGCTAAAGGGGTGAGCAAAAGAGTCCTACACCTGCCAATGCACCTTACCGATTACTGATAATCTTCTCTCCTATGCAGATGAACGATCGTGTGGAGGAGCTGATTACGGAGCAATGCTTAGCCGATACCCTCTACCTTACTGAACACGATGGCCGTCTGCGATTGGACAACATTGGCTTGTAGCTTCCCTCTGCAAAAGATTCCGAATAAAGTCTCATTTAAGTTCAGTTTTATTGCTTGTTGTATACATGGCATGAGGTTACTTGAAGGCTTTGAATTTTGAGGCACTGTACGGTATGTAGAAGGCACTGTTGGAGGCAAACTCCGACCGAGGATGGTGCACTGCTGCCGAGATCGAGCGACCCGTCGACGGTGTGTTGCTCGAGTTCGTAGGCAGCGCGAATGGATGCAGGGTGCGAGAGGAACTGTTGCTGTTGTGGCCACCGCCACCGCTTGAATTGGTCTGGCTGGATGTGGCCGTTGTGGTGGCGGCTGTTGCTCTGCCGTAGTCCCTGTGCCGGCTCAGATTCAGTGACGGCAGCACAATGGCATTCTTGTTGTTCGAAAAGAATCGGCTCGCGGCCATCGGCATGTGCCAGGCCGAGCGGTTACCCGCATGGTGATGGTGATACTGTCTTCGCTCTGCACTGCTCGCATGGGTAAGGGCAGCCGATTTGGCCTGCTGCTGTTGTTGTTGGACCTGCGTTAGCTGCACGAAACTGCGGTTGTTGAGGAGACCGCGGAACCGACGATTCGTGTCCAGGACGTTTAGTATGGGCGGCATCCGCAGGCGTGCCGACTGTGGCACCGCAGAGCTGAGTTTTGGGGGCAGCTGCGCTTGGGGTTGCTGCTGCTGCTGGGAGCGCTGTCGCTTGAGCAGCTTCACCGACACTGAAGTGACACGCAGATCACGATCCAGAATGTCCACCAGATTGTGGGTGGGCCGCAGATAACTCCGAGGCTGTTGGTGGTGCTGCTGGTGCTGGGGCTCTGCTGTCGGCGTACGAAAGCCATCGTCCTCAATATCCTCATCGTCATCATCGTCCAGCGAGTTCAGACTGAGATTTGAAATGGAATCTATGTCCACAGACTCATCGTCGCGCCGCGTTTGGCTGTCGAAGCTCTGATGGCGCAGTGACCGCATCCGCACTTTGCGCCCCATCAGCATGGGGAATTTGTGCTGCCAATCGGCGATCTCGTGCCTTAGCTCTGGCTCCTGCTCTGGCAGCACCTCCTCACCGCTCAGCATACGCTCCACCCGCTCCCAGTCCAGCAGGTTCTTCTTGATGGCATCGTCTGCCCAGGGTATGGAGCCCACAGAGCTGCGGTCAATGCTGCTGGATGAGTAGGGCACGTCCTGCAGGAACTCCAAGTCGTCGTCTTTGTCCGCATCCGGCTCATTGTCCGCATTGGCCCCATTGTCGTTGTCGTTCTCGTTGTCATTGTTGCTATCCCGGCGAGGATACAAAAGCCCATCATCAGCACAATCATTGTCCACGTCGCCCGGGGTGTTGTATCGTTGCTCTGATGTGAAATAGTAACGTCTATCTGACATTAAAACTGGTTCCGCAAACGTGCTGGACTTGTTCTAGTTTGCTAAATCCCAGTCTCCTTGTTGTCCTGCCGTCCTGCTGTCCTATCTGCAAAGGATGTGATGTGCGTTTGGTTGTGTCTCCTTAAAATCGATGCCGCAAAAGGCGGCGAGAGACAATTGTTGTGTTGTGGCTCATTCCAGTTTTGCTAGTTATTTATTATCCTTTTGTCTTGATGTTCCCATCATCCCCCAAGCCAAGGCGCAGCCGCAGTTCCCGCCCAGCGGCACTGCCAGCAACGAAAATAAATAACGTACGCTGGTTCAAATATATGCGAAAACATTTCGAGGTTTGTTTGGAGTCCAATAAGCGTTTTTTGCTATTCCTTGGAATACTTGAATTGTTAATAAACTAGAAATGATTGTATAAATGCAAGTATAGTCCTGAAAATCGTTAGCCGTGAGTGAACTAGCGATTCATTTCTTGGCCACTCACGGTTTGAGAATCTTGAAAATATGGCAATGCTCTAGTAAAAAGATTCATCTATCTGATAAAATTAGAGTTATTGTGCTGAGAGTTCTAACTAGCTGGTAATATCACATAGAAGTTCAAAATCGAGGAAATTGATCTAAGATTTACGGTATATTTTGAAAATGAGACGGTAATTTTTGGTATATTTTTGAGGGCTGTGCGGTATATTTGATCGATAAGTTCGCGGTTGCGACCGCTGTAGCGATTAAATACAATAAAAAAAAACTTCACAACTTCGGACGTGCCCCAAAAAAAAAGCCGGTAAAATCGGCCTACAAATATCAATATAACTATTGGAGGGGCGTGGTTGCAGCAAAAGCTCTTGCTGGGGCCCAGCGAAAATATTTAAATGTTAATTGTTTGCGGGATTTAAAGAAGTTCACGAGAGAAATAAGTGCGTTGTCGCGTGTGCAATTATGTGGCATGAGGCGCGCAAGCAGGAGCGCAAGATACGCGGCCTGATTGTGGACTACCGCAAGCGAGCGGAACGGCGACAATACTTCTACGACAAAATCCAAGCGGATCCCACACAGTTCCTGCAGCTGCATGGCAGACGGAGCAAGATTTACCTGGACCCAGCGGTAGCGGCAGCGGGCGATGGTGCCGCCATCATGCAAGTGATATTGAGTTTATGCATAGCATTCTTTCTTTTTTGATTACTTCAGGAATTATTATTGCTGGAGTTCCTGTCTTGGGCGAAGAGAATTGAACACGTTCTTGTTTCATTGCAGTGTGCCGTGGCAGGGGCAGCAGGACAATCTAATAGATCGATTCGATGTGCGCGCCCATTTGGACCACATTCCGCCAGTGGGCAAGGGCGGCGAGGGTGGCGATGCGAACACGGATATGACGGCCGAGGAGCGGCAGTTGAACTACGAACGCTATCGGATTCTGGCCCAAAACGATTTCCTCAATGTCAGCGAGGACAAGTTTCTGCACCAGCTGTACCTCGAGGAGCAGTTCGGGGCCAATGCACAGCTGGAGGCGGAACGCAATCTGGCCAAGAAGAAGCAGAAGACGGGAGGTGCCACCATTGGCTATTCCTATGAGGATGCAGGCGACGCGGGAGCAGCCACAATTGGACCACAACCCTTTGGGCATTCCATGAACTCGCCAGCGGCAGGGGCCATTGTTACCGGCACAGCCGGCGGCGGTGACAAGGGCGAGGGCTCCGATGAATCCGACTCGGATATCGACATGGACGTGTCCATAGACATTGGGAAGCTGGACACGGCGCAGGCCCACGAGCTGAACGCGTGTGGCCGAAACTATGGCATGAAGAGCAATGATTTCTTTTCGCATCTTACAAAAGATGCAGACGAGGCGGATGCCCTGCGCATTGCGCGCGAAGAGGAGCAGGAGAAGATGCTGCTCAGTGGTCGCAAGTCGCGCCGAGAGCGACGGGCCCAAAAGGAGCGACGCATTGCCAATAGGCCCTTTAGCCCGCCCAGTTATGCGGCCAAGGAGGACAAGAAGGGTGGCAAGAATGAAAAGGATGAAGAGAGCGACTCGCGCTCACCTTCCCCGGCCGAGGCTGGGCCCGAGAAGATCACCTACATTACCTCATTTGGAGGCGAGGACGAAATGCAGCCGCACTCAAAAATCACCATCAATTTGTCCAAGCCCGGTCCCACGCTGGGCGAATCCTGCATCAATGCCAGCACTGGGGCGGCCATTGCCAGCTCCGGTGCTGGTGGCTCCGTCTCGTATGCCCAGAAGGTCAAGGATAATCTCGACAAGCTGAAGCTGATGAATGAGACGACCAAGCGCAGTGGTCGCCGTCGGACGCGATCTCGCTCACGCTCCCGCAGTGCATCCGGTAGCAGGAGTCGCAGCGGCAGCCGACGACGCAATCGACGAAGTCGCAGCTACCGCAGACGCAGCCGGACACGGTCACGCCGTCGTCGCAGATACTATTCTAGATCTAGGTCCCGATCGAGGTCTCGTACCCGTTCCCGCTCTCGCTCTGGATCGTGGAAACGCTACAAGAGCCGCAGTCCAAGCTACAAGCGATCGCGCAAGCGCTACTCCTACTCCTCGCGCAGTTCCAGTGCCAGTTCCTTTGAAGCGGGACGGAGAAGACGCAGTCGCTCGCGTTCTCGCTCCCATTCCGACCGTCGTAGCCGCCCCAAGAAGAAGACCTCACCATCCCCGGTTCCTCCTGCGGCGGGAGGCGGCTACTGCCTGAGTACAACAACCACAACAACAACCACATCCACTTTGACAGCAGTGAAGCTGCTACAGCAACAGCAGCCAAGGGCGCCACCTCCACCCATGATTAGTTATCCGCTGTCCACGAGAGTCCTCGGTTTGACCACGACGACTCCAGCAGCTCCAGCAGCTCCCACAGTGCCTGTACCTGCACTGCCGCAAGTGGTGGAGGCACCGCCGCCGCCACTCAAACGTTACTATGGCCGGAAAAGAGCCAATGATACCTCCTCCTCATCGTCAACGGGCGGCGGCGATAACAGCGAGGCCAGTGGCAATGAGGAACAACTGCAGCCAGCGGCAAGCAACAAGCCACAAGCCGATGATTCCGATGAAATGGAAGCGGACACTGCGTAAGTTTGGTGATGCAGCGCCAGCGGTAAAGTAGAGGCAGAACCACACACACATTTAAAAGTCAATCTTCGAGTGTCAACTAAACGAATTTCCGTATTTTTTTCAGGTCAGAGCGATCGCATGCGCTCCACCACCCAGCGATGTCGTCAACATGCAGCACGGGTAATCAAACAGGCAAATATAGTTCTGCTACCGAAACCAAAGTCAGTAAGCAAAGCCAAGTGTCTCATTGCCCCACTTAACCGGAGTACACCACCAAAATTTTCACGTCTCTTAACCTTTAACCTGCTAAAAATCCAAAAACCAAAACGAAACCAATGAGAAATCAAAAAATCACCTCTAGGAGGACCTTTGACTATGTGACTACTTAGTACAATCGCTCCGTTTTGTGTCCAGTTTTTTGTCGGACAGAACACCAGCACTTTCGACCGCAACTGACTCCTACTGCTCCCCCCCCCTTGAAATCTTTAATTGAAACTTGCTAAATGCGCGTTTGGGGTGCTTTTTACAGGGACACTCTGGGCATGGACAGTCGGCCAGCAACAGTGGCGGTGGCAGTGGAAGACCCAATCTGCGCGAGCGTCTTAAGCGGAAAATGCAGAACCTGCTCAATCGGCAATGTAAGCCACTTCGGAGTGTAGTAGTGTGATGTTAACCAAATGCATTAGTAAATACCCCACGGCCCGGCATCCATACTAAACAGGGAATAATTATTTCAGATAAGGCCGATAAGCGAGCTGAGATTGAGAAGACAGAGCGGGAGCGACAGCAGCAGCAGGAGCGCGAGGATGAGATGCGCGAATTGGCGCTGAAGCTACGCCGAAGGTGGGTATCGTGCTTGTGGGTGGCTCTTGGTCAGTCCTCTCACATCTCTATATTCACAGGCGTCGGGAGTTGCGTCACAAATACGGCACACCCTCCAGTGGCAAGCTGTCTGGCAGTGATGGAGATGCGTCGGATGCGTCCGAGAGCCTGCTGCCGCAGCCCTCGGCTCGTCGCAGTCGCAGCAGATCACGCAGTCGCAAGCGGAGTCCTGTCGAGCAGCACACTAGGCGGAGCAACAGTCGAACCGAGCGCCGGCGGCGTACGCGCAGTCCTAGTCCCAGGTACAATCGAAGGCAGAGATCGCGCTCGAGGAGCGGAAGCCGCGTGGACCGAAAGCGACGTTCACACAGCCGCCGGCGTAGTGGTAGCCGCGAGCGCAGGGGATCACGAAGCCGTCGCAGTCAGTCGAGGCGCCGACGACAACGCGAACGGAGTATGGAGAGGAATCGAGAGCGTGAGCGGTACAGGCAGCAGCATCATCATCGGCAGCAGCAACAGCAGGAGGAAAGAACTCGTGGTGGGCGAGACAGGGATCGGGATAGAGATGGGAACAACAGTGGCCCAAGTCGGGGACGTGTCGTCATCTCGGCACCGCCAAAGCTCAAGAAACTGGTTGACTATTGAATCGACTGTGAACGAATATGTGTTGGATTATACAAAATATCGCATAATTGTTTTAGCCATAAGACACTTTTTTAGTGCGCGGAAAGCGTCAACTGTTGATTTTGGCCCCCAAATAAAGTAATTTTAGATATAAAACAGACCTCCCTTCGATTTTCCCACAATCAGAAATTCAAATTCGATAACTATTCTCGGAATGCAGCTCTGTGTGCCCAGCTGGTTTATGTAACCGTGAACAGCTGCGTGTGTGTGTGAATTAAACTGGAAAACATGATTGCCGCTACTTTTCGTCGTCTTGCTGGAGTTTCCGCACAAAGTCTGAATCAACTTGCCCCCAGAAGCAGCACCCTAGGCCACATATTCTCCAAGGCTACCATGTCGCAGGCGACACAGTATCCACCCATTGAGGCGGCCATGAGAAAGGCGCTGACAACGGAACTGAAGCCAGTGTTCCTGGATGTTATCAACGAATCGCCCCAGCACAACGTGCCCAAGAGATCCGAGTCCCACTTTCGAGTGCTGGTGGTGTCCGAGAAATTTAATGATCTGACACTGATCAAGGTACTGGGCTTGTGATCAGATTTTAATGGGTGTTTAATAGATAAATTGTGAAAATCTTGCAGCGCCATCGTTTGGTCAACGACACAGTGAAGAACGCGCTGAAGGCTGCCGGCTTTGACTTCATGCACGCGCTCTCCATTGAGGCTAAAACGCCAAAGCAGTGGCAGCCTGAGCAGGAACCAGAGAAGAGTCCGCCGTGCCTCGGAGGCTTTGGCAAGTAAAACGAAGCGACGATAAAGGCTACTTGGAATCTTTATGTACAAAAGGAATACTACTCACAAACCAGCTTAGGAAATAAACAAAAAATGCCAATACAAATAATCGTTTAACTGGGCGCGTCTAAACGGAAATGCAGTTAGAACCGTGGTATGGCATCCACCTGACGACGAGCCGACAAGATGACATCGTTGATGCCAACACCATCGTAGGCAGCACCGCATAGAGACAAGGGCAGCTTGTAGTCCCTTAGATATTTCCGGATACTCTCCACGCGTCGCTTGTGGCCCACAGTGTATTGTGGAATGCACTTGTTCAGCATATGCACGCGACTGAACTTGGGCTCCTCCTGAATGTCGAGTATCTGGCCAACGTACTTGGTGGCAGTATCGAGAATCTCCTTCTGGCTGGGCTGATGGCCAAACCATTGGTCGAACCAATGACCTCCCATCATTACGGTTAGCACCGTGTTGCCATTCATGTCGAAGCAGCAGCTGTCAAAGATAACACCCAATATGGGCAGCTTTTCGATGGGAGGCACCAGCAGACCGAAGCCATCCTGCTTGAGCAAGTTCCCATCATACTGAATGTTGACGACCACTACATCCACATAGGGAATCTCCAGCAGTTGCTCGCACAGCGAGGGGTGCTGCTGCTTCACGAGTGGAGCCAGTTTGTGGGCTGGCACGGAGCTCACGACATGATCCACAGGGACGTCAGCATTGCGTAGGGACATGCGTACGCCGCTCTTTGTGAATGTTAAATTCTTGCACTGATTACTTAGCTGCACGTTGACATCGCGCTGGCCGAGATACTTGCGCATGGCACAAGGCAGTGCCTCCAGCCCACCCTCAATGCTGTACATCGCCCACTTCTCCTGCAGGGCCTGGGCATAGAGTTTCGGCTGATCTTGGGCAAACAGAGCCTCCTTCTTCTCGTCTACATTTTCCTTGAAGCGGGAATACAACGTGCCCTTCAGAACGCCGCCGTACTTCTGTTCCTTCTCGAAGAGACCGTCCATTAGGAATCGAACACTGATCTGCTTGGCATCTCCTGCACAAATGCCACAGATCATGGGACTGATGGCGTAGTCTGCTATCTCCTTGCCAAAGCGACGCTCCGCAAAGCTGTATATCGACTCATCCTCGTTCTTGGCCAGAGTACTCCCCGTTGCCAGATCGTGAAGCAGCGCCTTGTACAGGGGCTGCGTGAACGGTGGTTTGACACCAAACAGTCCTCTGGGACTATTTGGCAGCATACACAGCTGGCCCTTGGCATACAGCATGCGGTTCCGTGCCGCCACATGACTTTTGGGGATTGGTTTCAGTGGCAACTGCAGCTCCTCCATCAGCTCCAGCGTATTGGCTCCAGGCACGCCCACGGGACGTATAGTGCGTGGCCCTGTCTCAAATATAAAGTCGCGATCCTTGCGAGCCTCCGTCCGTATCCAGCCACCGACCCGCGGGGAGGCCTCGTAGATGGTCAGAGGATTGCCGAACCGGCGTAACAGGTAATAGCCGGCAGAGAGGCCACTCAGGCCGCCGCCCAGCACGGCAGTTGTCATGTTGATTGTTTATATATCTCCGGCTTTTCTCTTGAGTGTTTCGGATTGGATGTTCGGTTTCTTGGCAGGATTATCAAATATCATGCTATCATTTTATACCGTACCACCCTCAAAAATATACCAAAATATACTTGTCATTTTACAAATATACCGTAAATCTTAAATAATTTTCCTCGATTTTGCAATTCTATTTAATATTACCAGCTAGGTAGGTCTCTCAGCACTAAAACTATAATTTTATCCAATTTATGAAACAATTACTTTTCATAACGTTCTTCCATTGGGTTGTTATCAAAATAGGGATCAAACTATTAACGTCAACCAACAAAAAATATTACAAAACGTTACGTGAGTGGGAAAGAATTTTGTTCGTTATTTGACAACTTGTTGCTTGTCTGCCGGTAGTATGGTATATTATGTGTGGATATCCTATTTTCATGAATTAATTTTAGTATTAATTAATTCAGTTTTCCAAGCTGCTCTTAAAGATTAATAAGGACTTTGTTGGATCCCTCAAGGAACATTTGAAAAACATGCGTATGGGAGGTAGTTAAAATATCCCAAAGTATCCGCCTACGGCCGTTGCATGACGAATCAAATAAATAATTCTCCTTAACCCACTTAACTTACCTTTTAAATCCCATCTAATTAAAAAATTGAAATAGCGGAGTCAAGCCAACATAAAATTCATCGCGTTTCATAATTTAAGTGGGTGTCTTTAAAATACCCATTTGTTCAACAATGGGTTAACCGTACTGATTGAAATAGTCGATTTTGATATTCCGTTTGGTATCGCCAGCTAGCTAGGATCATCAGCACTACAAATATATTTTACTCCAATAAAAGGATATATTTTCCATACGATTTCTTAGATTTCAGAGCCGGTTTTCATTGGATTATATCCAAAGTATTCTTTATAAAAAGAGCACAAAACAATTTACATGTTAACTACACGGTAGCGAATTGATTCCAAAATTTGTACATGACAAAACTTTAAAGAAGTGCAGTGACAGTTCAACTAAATATGTAGGTCTTGAGTAACTTCAGATACAACCATCGTAATGACACGAGAATTCCATGAACAAATTGTATTTTTAGTCCACCAAATATTTTCGCGGATTTAGAATTTTCCAAAAAGATTGTGTGGATTTAATGCGAATTCAAAGTAAGAGGAGATGGTCAACTCATCACGAGCTAAAAACTAGATTTCACCTAGATTGTGTAAATTTCTCTGTGACACAGTCTTAAAATATGTGTCATACCTTAAATATAATTCAAAATCCGCCTAAAATGCTGCAATATTTATTGAACTCCAACCTATTACACATACGCCACGTGCGCTAGGAAACTAGCTAACGGCAAAGCTACACAAACACACACCTACACAGGCCACAGAAACTGCATGGATTTTGGCGCCAGTTTTAATAAACCGAAAATGCCCTCGACCCATGCCACTAAAACACTCCGAAAAGCTTAGAGACGAGCTTGAACCGTGTGCCAAGCACCGAGTTACAAGTCATCCGAGTTCACATCGTGCAGAACAGAACTGTATACGCTGCTGACGAGAAAGGTTGGTTTTCACATGTCCGTGCGCGTCTCGAGTGATTGTGAGTGTGTGTGAGTGCGCTGGTGTGGAGTGTCAAGAAAACTGCCTTTAATATATATACATATGTATATGGACGTGTACACACACCCACACACGCACATACATAGGAAAGTGAAAAATTTTCCAACTGCGTATGCCAATTACGGGGCGAAAACGAAAACGGAGAAAAATATGGATGGCCTGACGCAAATCCAACCCATCCAATTATGATCATCATTTTGGGAAACGAAATGGCAATTGTGCAAAATTCGGTATCCGTTGAAAACGTACTGTCGGTCGGTCTGCGGAAAAACCTGAGAATGTGCGATACGATACACACATATACACAGGAAATTAAATTAAAATAGCATGACCGATTGAGGTGTGCGTGTGTGGTCGAGTGCCTGTTAATGGAAATTCAAATTGTGTGCTCTCAAGGAACACGCGTGGAATATAAATTAACAAAAATTTAATTTAAGAAATCTTCAAGAGGAAAATCTATAAAGAAAATTGTGATTTTCAATTGCTGGTGCTGCAGAAATTTTCATTTAAAAGATACATTCGTTCAAATCAACACTCACACAGACACTCACACGCACCCATGTGCCATACATACAGACATAGATACGGCACAGTGAGCCAGTTTTTCTTTTACATGCAAACGCACAAAACGAGAACACACCACAAGTTCCCCAGCGAAAGGACACGATGATAAAGTCGATGGGCCAGGCCGGAGATACAGTTGTATCGTTCGTTGGTTTCGTTTTGGGTCCCTCTCCCTGCGAGGAGATTCGTCCCTGTTTCCTTCATCATGTTAGCTCGTTGCGCGCTTCGGCCCCGTCGGCATCCACATCCACATTCACATTCCCATCGTCAATGTTATTTTTGTTGTTTCCTACTCGTTGTCCGTTTGCTGTTCGTTGCCTTCGTGAACGCGTTTCTTGGTATATGTGTGTCAGTCAGTCACTGCCCGAGAGTATCTGTGTGTCAGAGTATCCCAGTGCACGCGTATGTGTGCGTATCAGGGAGTAGATACCTACAAAGAAATTAAACCCCGAGCCGAAGCTCCGAGTTCAATGCGCGGCCAGAACGAGTCTTCAGCTCTGTTTACATTTCCCCTTCAGTGGCCCTGTTTTCGGGAGCCCGCGCCCGACCCTTCGCCATTTCCCACCGCTTTTTTGAGAGAATTGCAGGCAATTGCAGGACCGTGGCGTGCTCGGAATTTGTGTCGCCCGATTATTTATTATGAAAATGCAACTTTTATTTCACTCGGTATTTGTCCTGCTTTCCATTGTTTGCAGTCAAGTTAAGCAGCTTGTTAACTGCATGAATGTTTGCCCCTTTGTCCATACCTGTGTTAAGGTGTATGTGTTTGTGTGCGGGTGAGCTTGTGCTTGTGTGTGTCTGTGACACGAAGGGAAACTAAAACTAGGGCAGTGTGTTTCCGTTTCAACGACATGCCGCAGGGAGCTGCACAGTGACTAGCACAGTTTAAACGAGCAGAGGTACCAGGACTCCAGTGTCTGACAGTGTCTGTATCCGTAAAAGACTCTTGCTGCTCATTTAGTAACATTTAGGAACTACTAAAACTATCCAAATTTAAAATAATTAAAAATGTATTAATATATTTTTGAATACTATTTTGGCTACAACATTGCGTATGCTTAACAAAAATTTATGTGCGACGTTCCCCAATAAAAGAAAAAGCTTCCGTTTGTACGAAATTCGGAAACGGAACAAGGCGCAGGCGCCATTTTGTAACGGGAAGAGAGCGAGAGCCATCGTGGGAGAGTAGAACATGAGAGAGAGAACGAGTGATAAAAAGAGAAGCTGCTGTTTTTGCTTTGACGTTTGTTTCGCGTCTTTATTTATTTATTTACTTGGCCGCCTTGTACTTCCTCCTTCTGAATGCACATGTGCACATGAATGCACATTTAACAAAAAAAATAGATTATTTTTTTTTGTAAATTTTACGAAAATTGTAAATTAAAATGCAAAATTTAAGTGAAAACGAAATAAAAACTGTGTGACAAAACTAATTAGTGAAATGAAAACGAACATAAACAAATTATAAACGAATCATTGAATAAAAAACCACTGACAACGCGACTAAAAGTCATAATTAATTGCCCATGTCAATTTAAATATTATTCAATATTTGCCCCCTCAAAATCAACTCAACATAAATCTCTTGCAGCTTAACACATTTTCAAGCAACTGAACGAGGAAAATTTCATAGGCAAGCAGCGTTATCAAAGGAAAAAAGGAACGACAACAAAATGAGCAGTGTGAATAAACAGAATTTTTAATTGATTGAAATTCAAATAAAAAAAAAAAAAACTATCGATCAGATTTACAAAAATTAACAACTAAGCAAACAAGCGCACAATGAAACTGATAATATTAATGATGGTGATAAGGGAATTGTAATCTAGAGAAAATCAAGTAAAATAAAATAAATTGCAGTCAAATATTTAATGCAAATATGAAATA